>NW_027187277.1:1195317-1377988 GCF_028583685.1 Petaurus breviceps papuanus
GGGGGGGGCGGCAAGTCGTCCCACCAACCACAAGGGCCATTACCAGGCCTATCACCAAAGGACTGGGACTGGAAAGAGCAAGGTAAGAACCAAATGCAGGGGCCCCTGTCTGGGACAGCAAATACTAATGGGACTACCACTTCATAGCCCAGAAATTTAATAAAAAGCCCGTATCAGGACCTCGAAAGACCAGGATGGCAGAGTGAACCCCACATGCTCCAACGCCCCCCCTCTTACCCTGAAAACATAGTAACTATTGCCCCAGGGCAAAACCCTCTACAGTAAAGGCTTGGGATCACTAGAGGAGGAGTGTGGCTAGAGCCCTAAATGGGTAGAGACCTAAAATGGGTAGAAAGCAGACTACAAAGACTCTGGAGTGCTACTATCCTCAGAGAAAGGAAACAAACTCAGAGGGAGACAATGTGGACTCCACACCCACAGCTGGAACATCAACAGGGAATGGGTCCCAAGCACAGAAAGCTCTCCTAGATGAGCTCAAAAGGAAATTTGAAAACCAAATGAGAGAGATAGAAGACAAAATGAATAATTCTTCTAAAATCAAAATTGCAGAACAAGAAAAACATTATAATGAAGAAAATATCTCCCTAAAAAGAAAAGTATATGATATGGAAAAGGAGCTCCAAAAACTAACCAAGGAAAATGATTTGCTAAAAACTAGAATCTCCCAAATTGAAACAAATAACTCTATGAGGAACCAAGAATTAGTCAAACAAAACAACAAGAATGAAAAATTAGAAAAAGAGGTGAAATACCTCTAAGAAAAAATAACTGAACTGGAAAACAGATCCAGGAGAGATAATCTGAAAATCATAGGCCTACCAGGAAATCATGATGAAAAAATGAGCCTGGACAACATTCTCCAAGAGCTCGTTAACCTAAGGGTAAAATAGAAATCGAGAGAATACACTGGACACCTGCTGAAAGAGATCCCAAACTGAAAAGTCCTCTAAATGTTGTGGCCAACCTCAAGAACTACCAGGTAAAAGAGAAAATACGTAAAGCGGCCAGAAAGAAAAAATTCAGATATTGAGGAACCACAGTGAGGATCACACAGGATTTGGCAGCCTCTACACTGAAAGATCGGAAGCAGTGGAATACAATTTTCTAGAAGGCAAAAGAGCTAGGGTTACAACCAAGGATCACCTACCCAGCAAGACTGATCATATTCTTCCAGGCAAAGAGATGGTCATTCAACAATATAACAGATTTTCAGACCTTCCTGATGAAAAAGCCAGAGCTCAATGGAAAATTCAACCTCCAATTATGAAATGCAAGAGTGACATAGAAAGGTAAACAAGGAAAACACACACACACACATCCTGCTATTTAATAACAACAAAATGTTTATAAACAAGTAGAGGTTATGAGTATAAAATACACAAAATGAAGATTTAAAAAAATCTTATTAAGGGCTACAAAGGGACTGCAATGGAAGAAGAAGAATGAATGAAGTGGAAAAGGGTAAATTATGCCACACAAATATGCAAAAAAACAATATAGCAGAGGAAAAGAAGGGAAGGAGATGAGAATCATATGAGATTTTTCCTCATTGGTTCTGGTGCAAGGAGGGAATAACCACCAGTTAAGCACAGGATTCTATGAGAAGAAACCCAAAAAGTATAATTTTAGAGGGAAAGAGGGAAGGGAGAGGAGCTTCACATACTTCATTAAGTATAAAAATATCCTACAGAGAGTATGAGGGGGAAAGGGCTACGAAAGGGGGGGGGGTGATAGTAATGGCAATTAAAGATTCCCCTGTATTGGCTTGGTTTTTCAAATTGATTGTGTTAAAACCCAGAGTTTGTTAATCCCACCTGTGGGATGGGCTTGTTGATGTGAAAAGAAAGTCCTGAATTGGGAGGAGCTGGTGATGTAGATTTGGAGAGACACTAGAGAGAGGCGGAAGATTTTTTTGGAAGCAGCACCTGGTGGAGAGAGAGAGACTAAGAGAATTGCTGGTGGCCGCTTTGAATTGCCCTGGACTTTTGAGACCTGCCCCCTGAGCTGCCAAGGACTGAGGAGACATGGCTGTTTTGCTGGTACTTTGTCTGTCTGTTTTGATGTTATTTTGCCAGATTTGTCCACTGGTGAAAGACTGTCCTTTTGTTGAAGAAGTCCTGGAACCTGGCTGTTCGCTAAGAAGGCCTGAGACTGTCCTGCAGACAGAGAGTGAATACTGTCCACTGGTGAGGGACAGTACTGTTGTTGCAGGGGTCTGGAGACTGTCCTGCAGACAGAGTGAATACTGTCCACTGGTGAGGGACAGTGCTGTTGTTGCAGGAGTCTGGGAGCCTTTCTGTTGGTTCAGAAGCCCTGAAGAAGGATTTTCTTGTTGTATGTTTACAGAAATCCTGGGAGAGGGCTTTGCTAATGTGTTCAAGGGTTCTAGGACTGTTCTACAGACAGAGGATAAATTCATGAAGGGACTGGCAATGTATCTTATGGCCTTGCTAAGCCTTGTCTCCCCAGGAACTAAGATTGCTGAGAACTTGCCTCCTGTCAAGATGAAGAAAAGACCTCCATTTGGGTATTAAGTGCTGTGTTTAAACTTGATGTAACTCTGGGGTAGATTCAATTGTGATCCAGGGGTGGGGAACTTTTGACCTTATGTTTGGAAACTAATCTCCATTTGAGAAGAGGGGCTTTGTGGTGGACTTAATTAAGGTATAGCCTAGGGGTGGAGAAGTATTTAGAACAGAGACTTTGTAATTGATTGAATGATTGGAAGGTCCTGGGGTGGGGTAGTACTTGGAGATTATTTAATCACACTTAGTAAATGCTGTATTTTGAATGATGTCATGTTTTGATCTTCTCTGTTCTGGGTTTGTTACTGAATAAAATAGAGAGCACCTATGCTGGTATTTTGAACCTGGGAAGTTGCCTTTCTTTTGGCATTACATTACATTACAGGGGGGGAGTGGTTAGTAGGGAGTGAAGAAGTAAGGGGGAAGGGGAGGGAAAGGGAGGGGGTTGAAAAGGCAATACTGAGGGAGGCAGTGGTCAAAAGGAAAACTATTAAGGGGGGGAAAGGAGAAGTGGGAAAAGTATGAACATTAACAGGGGAGGGAATAAGATGGAGGGAAAGAAACAGATAACAATCATAACTGTAAATGTGAATAGAATGAACTCTCCCATAAAATGGAGACAGATAGAAGAATGGATTAGAAATCATAAACCTACAATATGCTGCTTACAAGAAACACATCTGAAACAAAGGGATACACAAAAGGTAAAGGTAAAAGGCTGGAGTAAAATATATCATGCCTCAGCTAAAGTAAAAAATGCAGGGGTAGCAATCCTTATCTCAGATAAAGCAAAAGCAAAAATTGATCTAATTAAGAGAGATAAGGAAGGAAACTATATCCTGTTAAAAGGCACCATCGAGAAGGAAGCAATATCATTACTTAACATATATGCACCAAGTGGTATAGCATCCAAATTCCTAGAGGAGAAGGTAAAGGAATTGGAGGAAGAAATAGATAGCAAAACTATACTAGTGGGAGACCTTAATCTCCCCCTCTCTGAACTTGATAAATCCAACCTCAAAATAAACAAGAAAGAAGTTAAGGAAGTAAACAGGATTTTAGAGAGAATAGATATGATAGATCTCTGGAGAAAACTGAATGAGGATAAAAAGGAATATACTTCCTTCTCAGCGGTTCATGGCACATACTCAAAAACTGACCATGTTCCAGGGCATAAAAACCTCACAATTCTATGCAACAAGGCAGAAATATTAAATGCATCCTTCTCAGATCATGATGCAATAAAAATTATATGCAATAAAGGGCCATGGAAAGACAGACTAAAAACTAATTGGAAATTAAACAATTTAATCCTAAAAAATGAGTGGGTCAAACAAGAAATTATAGAAACAATCAGTAATTTCATTCAAGAGAATGATAATAATGAGACAACATACCAAAATTTATGGGATGCACTAAAGGCAGTTGTTAGGGGAAGTTTTATATCCCTGAATACATACATGTTTAAATTAGAGAAAAGGGAGGTCAAGGAACTGGGCATGCAATTGAAAAACCTAGAAAAAGAACAAATTCAAAATCCCCAGTTAAATACTAAATTAAAAATATTGAAAACCAAAGGAGAGATTAATAAAATTGAAATTAAGAAAACTATTGAATTAATAAATAAAAGTAAGAGTTGGTTTTATGAAAAAAAAATCAATAAAATTGATAGACCCTTAGTCAATAAGATAAAAAAAAGAAAGAACAAAACCAATTTATGAGTATCAAAAATGAAAAGGATGGGGGTGGCCAGGTAGCACAGCGAGTAGAGCACCGGCTCCAGTGTCGGGATGATCTGGGAATCAAATCTGGGCTCAGATACTTAGAACCAAAAATAACTGGCCGTGTAACCTTGAGCAAGTTACTTAACCCCGATTGCTTTAAAAAAAAAAAGTGAAAAGGGTGAATCTACCTTCAATGAAGAGGAAATCAAAACAATAATTAGGAATTATTTTTCCCAATTGTATGCATATAAATTTGACAATCTTAGGGAAATGGATGAATATTTACCAACATACAAGTTGCCCAGATTAACTGAAGAGGAAATAAATTACTTGAATAACCCCATCTCAGAAAAAGAAATTGAACAACCCATCAGTCAACTCCCTAGAAAAAAATCTCCAGGGCCAGATGGATTTGCTAGTGAATTCTATCAAACATTTAAAGAACAATTCATTCCAACACCCTACAAACTATTTGGGAAAATTAGTGAAGAAGGAATCCTACCAAATTCTTTTTATGACACAAATAGGTACTGATACCTAAATCAGGAAGAGATAAAACAGAGAAAGAAAATTATAGACCAGTCTCCCTCATGAATATAGATGCAAAAAAAATTAAATAAAATATTAACAAAAAGATTACAGCAACTTATCTCAAGAATAATACACTTTGATCTGGTAGGATTTATTCCAGGAATGCAAGGATGGTTTAATATTAAGAAAACCATCAGTATAATTGATCATATCAACAATAAAACTAGCAGAGGTGGGAAATTGGGAAATAATTTTTAAAACCTATATCTCTGATAAAGGACTCATTTCTGAAATATACAGAGAATTGAGCCAAATCTATAAGAATACAAATCATTCCCCAATTGATAAATGGTCAAAGGATATGAACAGGCAGTTTTCAGAGAAAGAAATTAAAGATATCTATAAGCACATGAAGAAATGCTCCAAATCACTATTGATTAGAGAAATGCAAATCAAAACAACTCTGAGGTACCACATCTCACAAGTCAGATTGGCTAAGGTGACAAAACAGGAAAATGACAAATGCTGGAGGGGATGTGGGCAACTTGGAACACTAATGCATTGCTGGTGGAGTTGTAAACTGATTCAGCCTTTCTGGAGAGTAATCTGGAATTATGCCCAAAGGGCTATAAATAATTTCATATCCTTTGACTCAGCAATACCCCTGCTAGGGTTATATCCCAAAGAGATCATAGAAGCGGGAGGAAGACCCATATGTACAAAAATGTTTATAGCAGCTCTTTTTGTGGTATGGCTGAACAAGTTGTGGTATATGCATGTTATGGAATACTATTGTGCTATAAGAAACGAGGAGCAAATGCACTTCATATTTACCTGGAGAGGCTTATACAAACTGATGCTGAGTGAGAAGAGAAGAACCAGGAGAAAGGTGTACACAATTACAGACACAATGTATGTCTGATGACCAACTTTGATAGACTGGACTCTTCTCATCAATGCAGTGATATAAGTCAATCCCAAAAGACTCATGATGGAGAGAAATGTGTGCATCCAGAGAAAGAACTAGAAAGAACTGAGTTTATATCCAGATGGAAGCAAAATACCTGATCTTTTTCCTTTTCTTGTTTGGTTTTAAGTCCTCTTTATCATTTTTCATTCCATCTGATAAAATCCATCTTTATAACCTGACTAATGTATAATGTGAACGTATTTATAGGTCTTATACTTAACTATATGCCTCCATGGGAGGAGGAGGGTAGGGAGGGGGACAAAATGTGAAACTCAAAGAATATTGGAATTGAATCTTGTAAACTATAAGTAAACAAACAAATTAATATTAAAAAAAACACTAGAAAGTATAGGAATAAATGGAGCCTTCCTTAAAATTATAGGTAACATCTATTTAAAGCCATCAACAAATATTCTACATAATGGGGAGAAGCTAGAAGCATTTCCCATAAGATCAGGGGTGAAACAAGGGTGTCCACTATCACCCCTCTTATTCAATCTGGTACTAGAAATGTTAGCAGTAGCAATTAGAGAAGAAAAAGAAATCAAAGAAATCAAATTAGGCAAAGAAGAGAACAAGCTATCACTCTTTGCAGATGATATGATGATATATTTAGAGAATCCTAGAAAATCAGTTAAAAAACTACTTGAGACAATAAATAAATTTGTCAAAGTTGCACGATATAAAATAAACCCACATAAATCCTTGGCATTCCTATATATTTCCAATGAAGTTCAATAGCAAGAGATAGAAAGAGAAATCCCATTTAAAGTTACTGTAGACATTATAAAATATTTGGGAATCTACCTGCCAAAACAAACCCAGGACCTATATGACTACAACTACAAAATACTTTTCACACAAATAAAGTCAGATCTAACTAATTGGAAAAATATCAATTGCTCGTGGCTGGGGGGAGCTAATATAATAAAAATGACAATTTTACTTAAATTAAATTATATATTTAGTGCCATACCAATTAATTTACAAAAAAAAACTACTTTATAGAGCTAGAAAAAAATAGTAACAAAATTCATTTGGAAGAATAAATGGTCCAGAATATCAAGGGAATTAAAGAAAAGAAATACTAGGGAAGGTAGACTAGCTACACCAGATTTCAATCTGTATTATAAAGCAGCAGTCATCAAAACTACTTGGTACTGGCTGAGGAATAGAGGAGTGGATCAATGGAATAGATTAGGCACATGAGATTCAGAAATCAACAACTATAGTAATCTATTGTTTGGTAAACCCCAAGAACCCAGTTTTTTGGATAAGAACCCACTATTTCTGGGTAGGCCAGGTAGCACAGCGAGTAAGAGCACCGGCTTCAGTGTTGGGATGACCTGGGGATCGAATCTGGGCTCAGACACTTAGCACCCACCCAGAAACACCTGGCCGTGTAACCTTGAGCAAGTTACTTAACCCCAATTGCTTAAAAAAAAAACACTATTTGAGAAAAACTGCTGGGAAAGTTGGAATATAGTGTGGCAGAAACTGGGCATAGACCGTTATCTAACACTATATACCAAAATCAAGTCTAAATGGATGCATGATCTAGGTATAAAGGTTGATACTGTAAGCAGTCTTGGAAAACCAGGAATTCACCTCCCTCTTAATCTTGGTTACATTGGCTTTTTTTGTACAGAAGCTTTTCAATTTCACGTAGTCACAATTATCCATTTATATGCAGATTGAGGCAAACTACCTGATCTTTTTCCTTTTCTTGTTTGGTTTTATGTCCTCTTTACCATTTTTCATTCCATCTGATACAATCCGTCTTTATAACCTGACTAATGTATAATGTGAAAGTATTTACAGATCCTATACTTGACTTTATACCACCATGGTAAGGGGGGGAGGGCAGGGAGGGAGACAAAATGTGAAAGTCAAGGAACTGTGGAATTGAATCTTGTAATCTAAAAGTAAACAAATAAATTATTTTTTTAAAGAGTATTAGGGGTGGCTAGGTGGCACAGTGAGTAGAGTGCTGGCCCTGGAGTCAGGAGGACCTGAGTTTGGATCTGACCTCAGACACTTAACACACACAAACAAAAATCCTAGCCATGTGACCTTGGCAAGTTACTTAAACCCAATTGCCCTCCAAAAAGCAAAAAAAAAGTATTAGTGACTACTCACCCAAGGTGAAAAATATTACTGAGAAACCTACAGCATACTCAATAGTCCTTTCCACTCTGAAAAATGAGTATTTGCTCACAGTAGGTCCTTAATAAATGCTTTAATTGAATTGAAAATTGTTCTTTAATTTATGACAGCTAGTATAAAGAGAGCCTGACTTTATTTGAGAGTCTACTATTCATCTCACAATCAAATGGTGCTGAAAGAAAATAAGCACTGAACTTGTAGTCAGAGACTGGTGTCAGATTCATGTATAACTAGCTATGTGACCTTGGGTGAATAAGTTCTCCAGGCCTCAGCTGTTCATCTGTTACTGTTGTTGCTGATTCTGTTGTCTCTGTTGTTTAGGTTGCTGCTGTTAGTTTTGACAATGCTTTTGATTGTTGTGGTGGTGGTGGTGGATATTGTTTTTTGAGCAGATATGTGATTTCATTGGTCCAAGAGGAATCTCCTACCACTGCAGACCAGCAGCATCTTTGAAACTTAGGATGCTAGAGAGTTGTCTGGTACTCGTCCAGGGTCATATAGACAGTATGTGTCAGGACAGAGCTTGAATATAGGTCTCTTAGGAGACAGTGGGATGACATGGTAGGTAAAGGGCTGGGCTTGGAGTTGAGAAGGCCTAAGATTATCTAAGGTCACAAAAGTTCTTACCCACACAGGACTGCCAACAGAGGCTGCTGATAGGATCAAGTGCTATGCCTGGAGACAGAAATCTGGCCTCACATTCTTAGTAGTTATGGGACCCTGGGCAAGTCTCTTAGCCTCTGCCTATCTTAGTGTATTCATCTGTAAAATGAAGTGATTTTTGGGGGGTGACACAAAGCTCCCAGGGTTGTTGTTAGGATCAAATGAGATAATGTACCTAAGAGCTCTTTGCAAACTATAAAGCATTATAAAAATGTCAGATATTATCATTATTGACTCTCAGAAGAGCTTTCTATCCATTGTGTCACTTTGCCTCCTATCATTTTTATCATCTTCACCATCTTTACTTTCATTAAGATAAGGAAGTTAGATGAAACTGTCTCTAGGATCCTTTCCATGTCTAACACTGTGCTAGTCTTTAAAAAGTTGCGCTAGTGACAACAATTCCCCATCTGACCAAGATAATATGCACATGTTGTTCCATAGGAGTCCAGAAAAAATTGAAGGGGGAGAGAAGTAAAGTCTGTACACACATTCTTCAAACATTTCTTCTTGCCTCCCTGTTGGTAACATATCAGTTCAATATATGAAAACTATATTTACCATCTAAGTCGATCTAAAGTTAGATTTACCATCTAAGTCGATCTAAGTTAGATTTACCATCTAAGAAGATTTTTTCCCATCTGCTGCTCTCCTCCAGACTTCATCATGATCCTGAGAACTTCTTCATCCTCCAACATCACATCAACCTTGGAACTCACTTCAGTAGCCCCTAACCTTGTAGCTCCTCCTTCCCTCTGATTTCAGAGGGTAGAGAACAGAAAGTGAGATGTTCTCCTAGGCCATCCAGGCCATTCAGGCCATTCATCATTCTCCAATATCACATCAACCTTGGAACTCACTTCAAAAGCCCCTAACCTTGGATAGTAGCAATCATACTGGCATACCCAGGATGGCTACTAACACAGGTTCTTAGATCTGCTTTACAAGTAAATATAACTGTTTAAGGGGTCAACAATCTTTTTTTAATCACATTCACTAATTCAGGGGAAAAGTCAGTACAATGAACTTCAGAGAAAATACAAGCAGAAAAATAAAGACCAATAGACTGCCTGAATCAACTACACACTTTACATACATCCCTGGATGGAGAGAGCCTTTACATGTAAGCAGTCAGGGAGCTCTGAACATTCTCTTGACCAGGTAGTCACAAGATACTTCTCATAAGCAAGCCCCCAAAGTAAAATACCAACTGAGAGTATATATACACTTCTCAGAGCCAGAAGGCATCACAACCCTCCTGACTCAGTGCTTTATTAGAAATTAGCCAAGGATGTGAAAGCCTTCCTACAAAACAAGCCTCCCCTAAGCAAGCTTCCTTAATGGGGTCAAGGTGAGGCCAGTTAATGGGCAGGAAAGATCTTAAATCCCATTAACAATAGACCTTAAAGCTCCTTCTTCCCTTTGATTGCAGAGGGTGGAGGATGGAGAATGAGACCGTTCTCCCAGGCCATCCAGTTAAGAAGAGTGCAGAGATCAGTCAACCTTTCAATTCCCATGGGGCTGTACTTCTCTGGCTTCATCATGCCCTTGCTTTTACAACTACCTTCTTCTATATGTTGACTCCTCCATTCAATTGTGAGCTCCTGGAGTAATTGTCTTTTGCCTTATTTTATAACCCCAATGCTTAATCCAGTGCCTGGCAGGTACTTAATAAATGTTTATTGCCTGACTGATGGATGGGTCCTATGACTTCTAAAAGGCAATGTTTTCTAAGCTCTGACACTGGCATGCCTTTAAAGAGGGAGAATGGGTTAGGCAGGATTTTTAGGGATATATTTCCTGCTAAACCTGGGCATATCCTTCATCATACCCCATGTTCCTAGATATAAAAATGTTCCCAGCGTTAGGAAAGCCAACAACATGATGTCAGGGGATGTGCATTTCCAAACAGGAGGAAAAAGCATTTGGCTCTGGAGTCAGAGAGTTCAAATTCTACTCCCTTTATGACCTTGGGCAAGTCATTCAACCTCCTTTAACCTCAGCTTCCTCATCTGTAAATTGAAGGGGTTGGGCCTGGTGACCTCTGAGGTTGTTTCCAGATCCAAATGTATAATCCTATAATCAATCTTATTAACCTCCCTGTCTTCAGTTCCGAAGGGCTGCACCAATAAATGAGAAGGGACCCCAACCCAAGGTCCCAAGCCACTGAGACTTGTGCTGATTGACCACACTCGAGGCTTCCAACCTCACCTTAATTCTACCCTGGCTGCATCCCTACACTTGATCTCTTTGTGAAATGTGTATTAGATAATATAGTTTAAAAAAGAAAAAAAATATGCCAACCTCCCTCACTCTGCCCTCTTTTCTAAAATTCTCTGGCTACTGCACCCTACCTGACAGAATCAGTCAGCACAGCCATCCCTGCCAGCTGCTCATGGCAGCCTGAAATTTTTAGACCTGTCTGAGACTGGCTTCAGTGTACAAGTCCCAGATGAGCTGTGTCTCAGTGCCCAGCTGTGTGTGTCTTGCTCCCATTATTCTGATAGCTGTCATCTATCCTCTGTACATTCATTCCAGGGAAGGTGGGTTTCAATGCATATCATCCCAGACTTGAGAAGTAAGCTATATTCTAGAACTTGGGTTCTATCCTGCCTCAGTGTTCAAAAGGCCTGATGAATAAAATCATTCAGCCCACATATTATCCACTCAGTTTCCAGATCTTAGCATGTCTTTTTCTAAAACTTGCATTCCCTTCTTGGCACATACATAACTACCACTTTAGTTGAAGACCTCATCATCTCTTACCTAAACTACTGTAATAGCCTTCTAATCACTATTCTTGACTCAAGTATCTCTTTACTCCAAAGCCTCATCTCTAGTTGTTGCAGTGAATAGAACACTGACCCTGGAGTCAGGAGGACCTGCGTTCAAATACGACCTGACAATTGACACACTTACTAGCTGTATGACCTTGGACAAGTCACTTAACCCCAATTGCCTTGCCTTCCCCACTCCAAAAAAGAAAGAAGGAAATAATGAAGAAAAGAGAAAGAAAGAAAGAAAGAAAGAAAGAAAGAAAGAAAGAAAGAAAGAAAGAAAGAAAGAAAGAAAGAAAGAAAGAAAGAAAGAAAGAAAGAAAGAAAGAAAGAAAGAAAGAAAGAAGGAAAGAAGGAAAGAAGGAAGGAAGGAAGGAAGGAAGGAAGGAAGGAAGGAAGGAAGGTCAGATTATGTCACCTCTTTCCGATACAATCAATTTCAGTGATTACTCTGCAATCTAACCGTGATGTTCTTCACATGTGACCCTCTATCTCCTATCTCTATGCCTTTTCATTGACTGTCCCTCATGCATGCAATGCTCTTTCACCTCTTATAATTCCTAGCTTCCTTCAAGACCCAGCTGAAATTCCACCTTCTTCAGAAGACTTTTCCCAATCTCTTCAGCACCTAGTGCCTTCATTTCTATAGTTACTTTCTATCTATGTGTAATATATCATATATGTGTGTGTTTATATGCATATACATACATATGTAAACACAGATATGTGTATGGGGGAAGCTAGGAGGTGTAGTGAATAGAGTGCTGGACCTGAAGTCAAGAAGACCTGAGTTCAAATCCATCCTCAGATACTTACTAGCTGTGTGACACTGGGCAAGTCACTTGATCCCATTTACCTCAGTTTCCTCCTCTATAAAATGATTTAGAAAAGGAAATGGGAGACCACTCCAGTATATCTGCCAAGGATAATGCCAAATGGGGTCACAAAGAGTCAGGCATGACTAAACAACAACAAGTTGTGTCGATATTAACTTTTCCTTTAGAATGATGCAGACTAGTTGTAACCCCAATACCTAACACAGTGCCTGGAGCATGATAATCGTAAATGTTTGGAGACTGATAAAACCCAGACCAATTATCATCAGCATTCTTGTTGTTGGATTATCCTATGGTTTTATGTGAAACTCAATGCCACAGTGAAACTATTTTTTTTGTCTGCCAAAATTATTAAGGCCTTGATAGGCTTTGTGATTGGATTTCCATGTCAATTACAACACCAGCATAGAACACTAAGAAGCAAGGTCTATTCTCTTTCATCCCCTTCATTCCATTTTTAATGCTTTGAAATAAATTTGTTTTATCAATCACAACAGTATCTATAAATTTTTGGCTAAAAGCAATACAGGTAAGTATTATATATACATATATATTTATACACACACATACATGGAGAGAGAGACAGAGACAGAAAGACAAAGATATGCGTGGTTAAGAGGATGAAGGGCAGTCCTTGAAGTCAGAAAATTCTGGGTTCAAATCCTGCCTCTGAAACCCACTAGCTGGTGAGAACACAGAGAGCTTCTTCACCTGCCCAAATTACAGTCATCTCTCTAAAGCTATACATTACAAGTGAGTTGTCAGTCTGTATTGGTAATGGGAACTCTCTAAACCAATCCGTTGTTGTTATTTTGACATTTTTTCAATAATGCCCAACTCTTCATGACCCCTTTAGGGTTTTCTTGGCAAAGACACAGGAGTGGTTTGCCATTTCCTTCATCAGCTCATTTTCTAGATGAGAAAGCTGAGACAAACAGGGTTAAGTGACTTGCCCAGGGTCACACAGCTAGCAAATGTCTGAGGCCAGATTTGAACTCAGAAAGATGAGTTTTCCTTACTTCAGATCTGGTACTCTATCCTCTGTATCACCTAGCTGCTCTAAACCAATTAGATATGTCATTGTGTGGTGAGTGTCTGTATTTACAGTGTGTGCATGACCAAATACATACATAGACTCTATCTATACATACATATATAAATATATGTACATAAACATACCTGTATGTATGTGTACATATACATATGTGTGTATGTATTCACACACCAAACCTGTGATTTCTTCAGTGCAGGGGAGCTCTTGATAAGGAACTTCCCCAAACATTCAAACAATGAGGGTCACCTCCCTTCTCTGCAATTCATAGTCTTCAAGTTGACTAAGGCCACTGGGAGGCTAAGCAATGTGTCCAGGATCACACAGCCAGAATGCTCCAGAGGCTGCACTCGAACCTAAATCTTCCTGACCCCAAAGCCAGCTCTCTATGCATTACTCTTTGCTGTCTCAAGAGACAGTTGGTGATGAAGTAGATAGGGCACTGGATCTGGAGTTAGAAGGACAAGAGTTCAAATCTGGCTTCAGACATTAGTCCTGTGACCCTTCAAAAATCACTTACCCTCCATGTGCCTTAGTTTCCTCATCCTTTAAAATGGGGAAAATAATAGCATCTACCAACTATGGTGAGGATCAAATGAGAAAATATTTTCAAAGTGCTTAGCACAGTGCCTAGTACAAAGTGGGATCTGTGTTCCATGCCTTCCTCTCACATATATTTTTGAGAGTGGGGAGGAACAGCTTAAAATAATGGAAAATATACTGGCTTTAGGTCAGAGAACCCCAATATAACACAAATAAATCCTGCTTCTGAGGCATATTACTTGTATATTAGTTTGCTCATCCCTAATGGGAGAATACTGGACTGAATGGCCTCTATTGTCCCTTCCAGCTGTGTGTATATGTATGGATGTGACATGTTGCTTATTCATTCTATAGACAATGTGTATTTATAGATCCATGATTCTTTACGAAAACTGTGCCCCCAAACCCTACACATTAGAGATCTTTTTACCCACTGGTTGTTATCCATTGCCCAAATACATTTTCCTCGGCTGAATTAGTGACTGGTTTTTAGTATCATTCATATTCATTTTGTCTTTATTCTGCTATTTCTTTCCCTCCACTTGGAAAGTATGAGGGTTTTGCATCAAAACAATCTTCCCTTTGAAGGAATTCAAAAGCTTTTTTTCCTCATAGAAGCTTCCATTTCTTAAGTATTGATAGAAATTTCCATCAGACAGAAGAAGCGCATAAGAGAGTTTGGGAAATGAAATAATGCTGTAAAAAATTTTCTAAAACTTTCCCTTCTCTATCGTTGCTGTTGCTGCTGTTGTTGTTCTTAAAGCGGTTGTGGTTTGAACAAAGGATTGAATTAAGTGAAACCATTAATCAGGCAAAAATGCTACTACTGCATCTCTAAAAAAGTATCAAAGAAGCTGAGAAGCCTTTGAAAAAAAGTTTCAGCATGGGTGAATATACACATAGAAATAATCATGTGTGTTCATAATATATGCCTATGTGTCATTCCTATAGTTCTTCTGTGTTCCTGAATAGAGATCATATTTAATATCTATATGACTAATGTGGGAGTGATAACACACCTACAACTAATTATGTCTTTAAATAAGTTGGTATGTGGTAAACACAATATACCATAACAAAATATAGTGCATTTCAGCAGTTCTGGCCCCAGTCATAACTGTGAGGGAAAAAAAGAGAAATATCTTTGATGCTCCAACAACTGCCTCTGAGTATCCCTTCTGCCTGATACTTATGACCTAAGAAGAAAAACATCAATAAAAGTGAAAATTATGGAGGGTAGGAAGTGCGAGGGGATTCATATAGTTGCAAAATAAAACAGAGATAAAAGATGTTTGTATAAAATCTTCATTCCAATAACTCTAACCATTCATATTTCTCAGTATTCTCCTTAATCATTTTTCACAGAATTGCCAATGTTATATCTCTATGTGATTGATAAGGGCTGTCATATTTTTCTTTTCCTTATTGGGTGAGGATATAGTATAGATGTGACTGTTTCCCAGCTTGATAGACACAAAGATAAACCAATCAGTGATGCTTTCTTAGCATAGACTTGGATTTGATTGGTAGGTTACAGACAACAGTGATGAAGATGTATCACCAGTACAGAGCTTTAAATAAAGACTGGAACAAAAATGTGTCTAGGGCTTTTCCTATTCCCTCCCCCCCCCCTCACCCCCCACCACCAACGAGAGTAGCAACAGCAGTGATAAGAATTGCTTTGGCAATAGTTTTCTGGCAGTCTTGCAGTACCCTAGAATGGTGTTAACCTCTAGGGAATTTTAGTAGTGTCTCATTTTATTGCTAGGGGCGATAGGGACAAAAAGAGACAGTAGGTGGAATAGGGTGAGGAGTTCCAGACCTCAACAGAGTAGGGATCCTGTAATCTTTTGAGTGACAATATAGGCAGCTAGGTGACTTGCAGAGGGGATAGAGTGCTTGGCCTGGAGTCAGGAAGGTTCATTCTCTTAAATTCAAATTAGGCTTCAGATACTTAATAGCTGTGTCACCCTGGGCAAGTCACTTAACCCAGTTTACCTCAGTTTCTTCATCTGTAAAATGAGCTGGAGAAGGAAATGGCAAACCACTCCAGTATCTTTGCCCAAGAAAACCCCTAAAAGGGTCATGAAGAGTCATGACTGAAAAATGACTCAACAACAAAATTTGCCCTATATGTGTGTGCATGTGTGTATACAAACACTTCTGTGTTTGTAGGACCACAGTTTTCATAGCTCTCAGAAAATATAATCTAACCTAAGTTAACTGCATGCCTCCAGCTGCCTTTCATAGAAGGTTGGAACAGCTTGATACATTACCTAACCTCCCTGTGTCTTTGCCTACCCATATGTAAAATAAGGAAATTGGACTAGATGGCCTTTGTGGTCTCTTCTGGGTTGAGATCTATGATCTTATCCTATTATGACACTGAACTTGTAGGTTAACTGTCATCTGTGGGCTCAGAAAAAGAGCCTGAATGAATTAGGTTCTGCCTTTCAGAGGGGCTAAAACCAAATGAAATCTACTTTCTGTCTTAACCAATAATGTTTCTACTATTAGTACCTTTTATCTAATCCAGCTAAATGACAGGCAAGGTATAATATAAGAAATAGAGACAGGGGGTGTGATTAAAAGTCAGCACATACCTTACCACAACGGATAACTTTAGAAATACAAAAAGTTGGTTGTGCATTCATTCCCATAGTGATAACTATAGCACATGACAAATCTCACAGGGAGAAGGGACCTCAAAGTCCATCTAGTCTAACACATGCCTGAACAAGAAGCCTGTCTACATAACAACAAAACTGAGGAATGACCAAACCAATTATTGTGCCTGAATGTAATGGAGTGCTATGTAATTTTATTATGTACATACTATTAATACAATGAAAAGGTTTCCCAAAAGTCTTAGTGCCGTTTTAAACTATCCAAGCTTAAAGCTGCCCTAAGACTTTGGGGGCATCTTGCATTATTGGTAAGTGAAGGTAACGGGGGAAAGATAACAATAAAAATAATTAAAAGAACATCTTTTACAGCATCATCCCACATGGGAAATGGTCATTTATCCTTCATTAGAAGACCAAAAAAAGTTGTGACATGACAGTGCTTCTTTGCTGGAAATCCCTCTCTCCTCCTTAGAATAAAACTCAATAAATGGTCAGTTGTAGTAAGTCACAACAACCAATTATGTATTTGAATTCTATACACTTAATTTGCATGCCCCACCACCAGTAGGGAGCTATTGTGGCTCCTCAGCCTTTCTATAACATTTAGTGTCAGACTAAATCAAACAGACTAGTCATAAACACATTTGTACATGTACATACATATTAAAACACCACAGGTTATGCCAAAGAACAAGAATGGACTTTCTGTCACATGTCACAAGAGAGATAACTACTGTACCCCAGGATAGTGTAGGAAGCCAGGAGAACAGGACCCAGGATCAAGCCCTGGGGTATGCCTAAACCTAGGGGTTGAGACAAGGGTGATGATCCTTAAAAGGAGACTGAGAAGGAATGGTCAGATACCTGGAAGGAAGAAATGTCACAAAAGCCTGGGAAAGATAAAGTACCTAGGAGAGGAAATTATCAAGTATTTGAAGAACAATCATGTGAAAGAGAGAATACATTTGTACTGCTTTACCCTGAGGAGAAAACCTGTGAACAATCTGGGTTAGAATATCATGGTCTACACCATACAATCTAAGAGACAGAATGATGGCTTATAATAAGAGGACTTAGGTTCAAATCCTGCCCCCATCATGAATTATATAACAATGAACCAATCACTTACTCTCTCTGGATCTTCATTTTCTTATCTATAAAATGAGAGGGTGAAACTGGACAGCCTATAAGGGACCTTTCAGATCAGAAGCTATGATGCTAGAGTCTTAGGGAGAGACCTGATCCTTCAGTGTCTCATGCCACTTGTTCAGTAGGGATCAAATGTCAGTATAGACTTCAGAAGTAGTAAAAGGCAAATGTATTGGTCTCATATGTACATTAGTACATGATAGTGGGCTAAACATGAGTGGAAGTACTACGAAGTCAGATGATGCTGGAGAAAGTGAGACAGCAGCGGCACCTGTGGTATTGGAACCTGGTTGGTTTTCCCCTTTTGTTTTCATTGTAATGAATAGGGATAGGAGAGGTTGACAGGAGAAAGATATTGGTCAGACCCCACCCAAAGTATCTGCCAGCATTAGCATGATTATAAAGTGGTGTTTTAGAGTTGTCCTGGCCAAGCTTACTCACTTTTCTGTAAATCCCTAGATGGAATAATCAGGACATAAAAATTCAATTCCTCCCCACTGTGTCTTATTGGAATGAGTTGGGCTCACTTTTCAAAATGTTTTCCATAACCACTGGTGGTGAGGTTGAGAAGTATACTTGGTAATGATTACCCACCTTGCACTCTAATTTTCATTATGCAATTATGGCTTTTGAGTCCAATAGCTAAAAAGTACTGGCAGATTTTTAACTCTGTTTCTAACAAATTGGATTCTTCAACAAGTTTAATTCTTTGAGTTATCAAGTAGAATTGAATATCTAATTAGAAGAGTATTGTTTCTTTACATTTAGGCCAGAAGCCCTTGGCTTTTCAAGAGCTTTATTTAATTGAAATTATTACCATGGCAATTTATAATTAAATATAATTAACACTCTGCCAGGAAAAAAAGAATGTGTATTACTTTAAAATAAACATGTATTTTAAAGTGTGTGTATAAATACATATATTTTTGCATATATACATGTATGTATATGTACATATGTATACGTGTAAATATACATGATGTGTATATATGTATATGTATTCTTGCAGGAAAACATTATAAACATACAATTGCAGAGTTTTATACATACATATATATTATACATGTAAATGTATGCATACTGGAGAAGGAAGTGGCACACCACTCTAGTATCTTTGCCAAGAAAATCCTATGGACAGTATTGACATGCTGTGGTCCACAGGGTCCCAAAGAACCAGACACTTCTGAATGACTAAGCAACAACATGCATATGCATACATGTATAAAGGTATACATGTAGCTTTTTAACAAGATTGTGTAGATAGCAATGGAAATTTTAAAAAGAACACATGGAACCATTTTGATGTGGATGACATGTTGCCTTAATAAATTTCCCATTTCTGATTAATTAAGGATCATCAGTAACATTGTGGGGTTTAAAATGAAATCTGTTGTTGTACTCCCCTAGCAAATAACAAACTCATTTCAGGAGGTAAAATTGGATTGAAGATTTTTGTATTCTAATGCCAGTTCTATGGAGCATAAAGTGAAGTGGCAGATTGAAAGGCATTATACAAATTCGAAATATGTAAATGCTTCCTCAAGTACTAACTCTTAGTTTTTATTGTTAGTTATCTGGGTAATTAGGAATGTGTCTGTAGTTGAAAGGGGGAAAGGGGAGTCCTCTTTTCTTTGGTATATTTATTTATATAATGCAAAAAATTTAGGGACAGAGGATGATTTTTACAGGTGTCAGCATTTTAACCATGGTGAAATCATTTCATCTAGTTTTCCAATTAGTAGGAAAATCTTGCAGCACCTGTGACAGATAACTTGCAGTAAAGTTTCCCCATTCTGAACATCCTATATACATTCGTATTTCTTCCTTATACTTTGTAACAAAGTTCAGTATCATTTTCCCATATATCTATGTCATTGCGTGTTTCAAAGCAATGTAAGAGCTACTGGGTATTAATACAATTGATTGGATTAACTATTAAGACCAAATTAGAGGTGTTTTTAGTTTGGGGAAAGGAATGATGTGAGAGGTAGCAAAGGGTTAAGTTTCTACAGAACTGGAAGAATTGCTGAAACAAGACTACTGATAAAAAGTACCAGACAGTAGCCCTGGGAAGAGTTGAAGCAGTAGCCTTAGGAGGAAGTTGGGTTCCCAGTTCCCAGAGAACTCCTAGATAATACTAAAAATGAAATAATGTAGAATAAAAGGAGCTGGCAGCAGCAGGTGGATTTGGCCAATCAGAAAGCAGACAGCAGCCTTGGGACACTCAGGCCCAGATAAGGACACATCTAGGTTGGACTGAAGGTATTTCAGTATTCTGGGGTTGTTGCTATGCTTGCTTATTGGACCTCATGTATTATGTATGTTATCTAACAAAATTAGAGCCTCATTAGTAATAATTATGGTAATGGATTGAGATTGCTTTGCGTCAATTGGTTGGCATTAATAAGAAGATTGTGAGCTTGCCTTACCAACCAATGATAAGGTGGGACAGTTGAGAGGGTGTGGAATTCCCACGTTAGGGTTTTATAATCATGCCTTTGCCTTCTGTAGGGTGCTTCAACCTTCTGGTCCTTTGTCAGATTGGGCACACCTTTTCTTGCGAGATCATAATAAACTTTTTTACTTTCTACCTTAAGAAGCCTCTGAGTTTAATTTGGGCAAGGGTCTTTACTGTCCTACACACACCTAAAGCCATAAGTTAGGTGGTACAGTGGATAGAGAGTACCTGGATTTCAAATGTAACCTCAGACACTTATTAGCTCTGTAACTCAAGAAAAGTTACTTAATTTCTCTCT
Source organism: Petaurus breviceps papuanus (assembly GCF_028583685.1). Taxonomy (NCBI): domain Eukaryota; kingdom Metazoa; phylum Chordata; class Mammalia; order Diprotodontia; family Petauridae; genus Petaurus; species Petaurus breviceps. The sequence continues at coordinate 1,215,657 of NW_027187277.1, forward strand.
ACCTTAATTTTCTCAATTGTAAATTATGGATGATAATAGCATCTATATTCTAGGACTGTTGTGAGGATCAAATAACATAATATTTATTAAGTGCTTTTCAATCCTTAAATGCTAGCTATTTTTATTATTATTACAAATGGAGAAAAAAGCCTTTAACAAGAGCTAAAGTGAAGAACAGAGAGTGAGAACTTGGCCTAAACAAATGATTCTTCTCTTTTTCTTTGTGTCTTTTTACTTCTCTTAAGGGAATTTATCCAAAATATGGAGGCATTCAATAGACTGAGAACTGATTTCAATGCCATTGAAAACCAGGAGCCTCCAGCTAAGGCTGCACTGGAGGAAATGAAGTGTTTGCCAAAGACACACAATCCCAAATGTGATAAAAATGTGGTTTCATAATGAATTTTTAAAAGTGTCAAAATTATGTGACACCTCCCAATGCCAAAGCATATACAACAAATACTTGAACAAAAGGATATACTGAATATTAAAAAATTTAAGGATACAAAGCTTATTATATAAGTAAATAAATATAATTATTTTCCTTTTCTTTCAAGTAATTAAGTCAGCAATTTCTTCTATAAGTCTCTTGATTTTTCTCTATATATTGAAAAATGTATATTTGTTAATGAATGATAAGAAGCAATTTGGGAGAATGATAAAAATAACACAGTACTAAATAATCAACAACATTGTTGTCCTTCCAGTGCTGGATAATAGAATAATTTTGGTAATATAAATTGAGTCATCACACTACAGGACACAGATGCTTAAGCAAGGCCACACTTCTGCAGTTTGTTTTTTTTTTTCCTTATCCTTCCAAAACTGCCCAGCGGTCAGACATGCAGTCATTCTGAAAGAAAAAAAAAAAAGATAAATTGGCCTGTTTGAAGCAGCCTAAGCTCCTGTTTCTCACATCTATCTTCTACCCTCCCATTGCATGGCTTCCTGGAAGTATTAATAGTTGCATTTCATTTCACTATATAAATATTTAAGGACCGTAATTCTGCACAGTTGACATTGCCAGTGCCAATGCAATGTGATGTTTCATTATCCCCTCCTTGTATCAACATAATCTTGTCAAACTTTGTTTCCAATAAATAGAACAGGCTCTATTTTGAATATTTTAATAACGAAGCACATTCACATTGCTTTCAATCACAGCCTGCTTACAAATACATAGTTAAGAGGTGCAGTTACGTGGAACAATACCCTGCAAGTATCATGCCAATATATTTTCATTAGCCGGTGACATCCAGCTGCAATAAAGAATTAGGTCATATCTTTAGAGACAAATTCTTCTGATTGTGGCAGGACCACATCAGGCCAGACTGGATTCACCAAATTTTCCTGTCACTGTTAAGTGAATATTTATACTTGCCTGTGTCCATTCCAGAGACTTTGGCTATAATTTGTCAATCCCGAGTTATCTTTCAATTTAAAACTCACCCTGTTTACAGCAAAAGGGAATGAGGTAGGAAAATAGAGAGGGAGACAAAGAGAAACAGAGACAGGTTTTTTTTTAAATACTTCATATAGTCTATGTGATTCTTAGCCATTTGTAACAATATATTTAGTGACAAGCTATATGGCTCAGTTTTTTTAATTACTCTGATTCTTTGGCCCTTTAATTACATAGTACTAATATATTTGGAAAATCATTGCACCCCCTAGCTTTAGGAGGTTTAACTGATTAAAAAATGAAAATACATACAAGAAGATTGTATCTTTATTTGAACAGTTTTTTTTTTTTTTAAGCAATCGGGGTTAAGTAACTTGCTCAAGGTTACACAGCCAGGTGTTTCTGGGTGGGTGCTAAGTGTTTGAGCCTGGATTCGATCTCCAGGTCATCCTGACACTGGAGCCGATGCTCTTACTCGCTGTGCTACCTGGCCACCCCTATATTTGAACAGTTTTTGCAACATAAAACATACTACATGAGAGGCAGGTTTTGATCTCTATTTGGAAAGGTAGGTATGAGAAGAAAGTTTGCCCTGCCCAGCTGATGGGGCAGTTAGGACGTCATCCTAATGCATTTAAGCTCTTGATTCTCATCTTCAACTAAGTTCCTCTAGGCTTAGGCTAGGATTTTTATTAAAAAGGAGAGAGTATCATTTTCATACAATAATTCATAACATCACAACTTTACCTTGTATCTTACCCACATCTGAATTTTTTAAATGTTTGTTCCCGGGAAATTCCTAAATAGAGCTTAGATATAATTTATGCCTTGTTTCCTATTAATATTCTTATCACTTTCCACATTCAGAGAGTGATCCTCAAGGAAACATACTCATGACATAATTATGCCTTTACTGTAGGAAAACCTAATTAAAAGGACACCTTAATGTAACTCCACACAGAAACACTCAGATAAAGGATCAGGCATCAGCAATTGCCATATTAATAGCTGAGCTCACACATTTGCTCTTCCCAAGGGAACTAAGAATAAGAATTTTCTCTTCACTCAGCTTGATCATAAAAAGTTAGGGTCAGAAACTATCTCCATCTTTTCCCCAGAAACTCCACTCTGCACCAACCCATACCATCTCCACTTCTCTTCTGGTTATGGTCAAACTACTGTCATCTTTCTGTTCCCTGGACTGTGGAAAAAGAATGATAGGAAATCTTTCTACTAGACAGTGACCCAAGATTGGGAGGTTCTCTTTCAATGATGAAGCATATGGCCCACCTGGCACAGCTGTATCTCAGGGTTCTCCTCCTGGACCAAACTACCTGGTCCAGTCAGTCTTTTTGTTTTTATTTTTTTTCTACTCCCTAGTAAATAAGAAGTACATGTCTATGTGTCTGTGTATCTATGTGTGTTTCTACTTAAAAGGATATAAACATATATATATATATATATATATATATATACATATACATATACATACATACAGAGGTGTGTATAAAAGAGTTTAGGTATTTGCCTTGATTTTCTAGATCTTTTATTTTTCCAAATAAATTATGTTATTATTTTATTAAGTTTTTCAAAATTATCCCTTGGTAATTTGACTGGTATAGGATGAAAACTGTAAATTAATTTTGATATAGTATCATTTTTATTATAATGACATGACCCAGACACAAGTACGGAATATTCCTATTTATTTAAATTGTGCTTTATTTCTTTAACAATCACTTTGTAAATTGAATCTACACAAGTATTTTGGGGGCTTTGTAGATGACCTTTCTTTTGGTTTGATAGATACTTTTTAGAAGATTAAAAAAGACTGTACTTTGTAGATATTTTTGCATAAATGAATATTGCACTTTGTCAAAGGCCTTTTTCACATCTATTGAGATGGACATGTTTTGAGGTGTTTTAATTTTTAATTATATCTGTATATGTGTATATAAGGTTGTATCGATTATAAATTATGTTTATTGTTTTCTCACTGTTAAATCATCTATGCATTTCTTGTATTACCTGGTGATGACAAATAATTTCTTAGAGGAATCACTGTAGTCTGACAGGATTTCATATAAAATTTTTAATCAATCATTAATGATATTAGTCTACAGTGTTTAAAGGAATTCCTTGATTTCTTTTTGTCTTCTCAGCTTTGTTAACATATAGCTGTGTGTAATAGAATGCTATCATTCTTTTTATTTCTTCTGGTTTTTTTTTAGGATTTTACCTGGTTCATTTTCTATTTTATTGATTTTCATTTTATGACTTTTTCTTTTTAATCAGATTGGTTAAATGTTGATCAATTTTGTTAGTCTTTCTAGAGAGCAAACATTTAGTTTTATCTATTATTTCTTCAGTTTTTCATTTATTTCTCTAATTTCTAACATCTCTTTTACTGCTCTTTTATTTTTTGTTTACTGGTTGCTTTTCTAATTTTTAAATTCATATTCAGTTCACTAATCCTCTCTCTTTCTGTATGTATGTAGGAATATAATTCATCCTCTAAGCACTGTTTTAGATATGTCTCAGAAATTTTGACCTGCAATTTTATCTTACTCTTTATTTGGTTTTCATTGGTGTCTCCATTTTGGTCTTTTGTTTGCGTTGTATGAAATGTTTATCATTTTTATTGCATTGTTATGTGCAAGGGGTATGTTTACTATTTCTTTCTGTTAAAATTTGTTTACAATATCTCTGTGCTCATAGTCAATTTTTGTAAAAGTTTCAGTGGTGCTGAGAAATATGGATATTCTTTATCAGTTCCATTTGAAAGATGCCATAAGTCTTTAAGCTATGGTCTTTCCAGCAATTTGTTCAATTTTATATTTCCCTTTAGTTTATCTCTCTATTAAACTTATCCAAAACTGAAAAAGGGATATTCATAGTTCCTGTTGCTATTGTATTACTATGTTTTCTTATGGTTTAAGTAATTTTTGCTTTATGAATGGAGATGCTAAAGAATATTAAGCACATAAATTTAACATTGATATTGGTTTGCTATATATTATTACTTTTAGTATAATGCTGTTTCCTTGTTTATTTCTTTTCATGTGGTACATGTTTATATTAAGTTTGTATTACAGCAGATTGGAACTCCTGATTTTTTTGATTCCCTAGATGCATAGTAAATTTTTTCAGCCCTTCAGTGTGTGTGTGTGTGTGTGTTTCTTGCAAACTATAGATCACAGGGTTTTTTTTTTAATTCAATTTGTCACTCTTTTTCATGTTATTGAATTTTTTTTTAATCCATTCTAATTTAAAGTTAGAAGAGTTAGGTTTATATTTTCTTCTATTTGCTATACTATTAGGGCTTTTTTGTTTGGGTTTTCTCTCTCATATTGTGTGTGTGTGTGTGTGTGTTAATACAATTATTTGCCTTTTTAGTTATTTTATCTTAACCTATTTTTAGATGACTCCTCCCACTATCACTCTTCCTTTGAATTTCAACCTTCATCCTCAGTTTGGTACTCTTTTTTCCTAGTTTTTGAGTTTTGATAAACTTACTAGTTTAATTTTCTTTCTTTCTTTTACCTAGTTATTTATTTAGTTTTTTTCTTCATTTTTTCCTGTTTACTTGTCAGGCAAAATCCTCTTTCTATTCCACTGTAATTTTTTTTTTAGTTTCTAAAAATTTCATTTTCATTGCCTTTTTCTCAAAAATATTATTTCTTTTTTTAATTTGATTTATAATTTATCTTCCATTTCTATCTGTTCTTGATTTTTATTATTTATTCAAGGACCTGATCCTTCTTTTGTTTTTCTGTATTACTAATAGAATTAAGGCTTCTAAAGTACCCATTTTGGTTTCTCTCTTTGAAAGAGTTTCTACATTATTTCCTCATTGATATTTCCTTTTCTGTCAGGCCTCCCACTTAAAGTATCACTTCCTGCAGGTGATAGTAGAGGATATTGCCCCACGAGAGGAATTTTCCTATGCCATTGATTCTACATAGAGTTCATTACCAAATTTCCCCAACCCCATTGTCATTTTCTCCAATTTGCCATGAAATCTCTTCCACAGGTTCATATTCTTCCAATTTTCTGTGTTTTAATTGTCCCTAGCTGCTTTGATTCCCCCTTTTCTAAGAAAGGATGAGTGTTCTCTCCAAGCAACAAATCCCTACAGAGTATACACATTGTAAGGTCTCTTTTCCCTTTTAGGTCCTGTAACCCCAGAAGTGTTTTTCAATGGTACCCCTTCCCACAGCTAAAACAAGATTTTCTCTTATATTCCCTTGTTTCAATTCTTCAATTTTCCTCCTTAGCTAGTCTCCTGTAGGCTCTCTTTCTGAGAGGCTAAATGAGTTATTTTCCCTTCGGTCAACCTTTCATTTGATTAGAATACATCACATATTCCCCAATTATCTTCTTCTCTCCTATTCTGTAATTCAGTCTCATAAAACTATTAAATCATCCGAAGAAGGGATACTGCAAGGTTCAGTCTGTTATGTTTCAGTTCTATTTCTTCACAATCATTCATATTTGATTTTTGCTTTAACCTTTGTCCCTTTATGTACTTTTAGGAAGAAATCTCTGAATATTATGTCCTGTTATTTTGTTGCTGTCCTTGGTTGCTATATTATTTTGCCTCTCTTGAATTTCTGTTTGGTGGAATACTCAACAAGCAAATAATTAGTTCAGGTCTTCTTCTCTTTCCAGACACATCTTGAATGCTTCTTTTTGACTGAGTGCCACCTTTCTCCTTTGATGTTTAGGCTTATGTTTGCAGGGTATGTCACCATGGGTTGCATCTTGAGCTCTTTTGAATATATTATTCCATTTCTTCCTGCAGTTTCTGGTGGGTGCAGAATATTATTGTTTTATTTGAATTTCTCCTACTTAGTATTTGAAAGTCTTTCTCCTGACTGATTTCAGAATTCATTTTTTGCCATTGGAGCTTGAAAATGTAACTACTATTCATCTTGGAGTTTGTAGCATGTTTGTATTACACACACACACACACACACACACACACACACACACACACACAAACCTAGAAGTACTCTGATGATTCTTTTAACGGGAACTTTGATTTCTATGTTCAGAAGTCCTGTGAAGTCTTCTTGTATTATTTCTTGCATTAATGTGTTCAGGTTTTTTGATTTGTCATGTTCTTCTGAGAGATTCCAAATCCTTAATTTGTCTCTATGCATCCTATCATTAAGATCAATATGTTTTGAATATATGGGCATTATATTTCCTTTTAAAATTATTAGTTTTTACTTCTCTACTTCCAGATTGTCCTTCATTTCTGTGTGCTTGCATTTTCAACTAGTTAGTCTATCTTTTGTTTCTTTGGTGACACTTGACATCATGGATTCAAGTTTTTCTATCTTACCAATAATATCTTCTCTGCAGGCCATAAATTCTGCTTTTACAATTCTTATTTCTCCTTTAAAGCATTTATCATCCTGTGGTTTCAGGTTCATTTGAGAATCCATAATATCCTCTACCTCCGCAGGTGTCAATTCATGTTTCTGTGTTTTATAATATTTATTCCTAGATTTCTGAACTCAGCTGATCTGGAGGATCAGAATTCCCTCCTTTAATTAATATTTGCCTTGTTGGCTTATCTGTATATGTTGAAGGTCTTTAACTGTGTTTTCTTCCTCCTGATATCTTTGGTAATTTGGGTTTTTTCCCCTCTTACATTGCCCTATTGTTAACTTTTATTATTACTCTTTCCTCTTTTGTGAAGATTTTCCTGGGTGAGGAGTAATCAAAAACCATCTCAGCTTCTTCCTATGCTGAATAATTCATGATTTGCCAGTTTTAGTCTCTGGCCCAACTGACTTTCGAAGGACAGAACTGATCCCTTTGCTTCAGGTAGGCATAGTGAATCCACATGTGTTCTGGTGTCCTGTCCCAGCTCCTTCAGTTCCTCAGTCCTATAACTGAGTAGTCTTGTGGTAGATAGCATTGAAGTGCCAGACAGGGTAAGTTTTCACCTCTTTAATTTTTTTGGTTTCAATGGCAATGATGGGGAGTAGAGAAAGGATAGAATAGAGTTCTTTTTGCAAGCTCTTCGAATCAACTCAAGTAGCCATGCCGGAGCATGGTAGGCAGGAAGAGTTACTGAATGGGCATTTTAGGGTTAAGGATTTGTCTTCTCTGCTATCAATTCTTCATGTTTTTACCCTGTTCAGGTTCTTGGTGTCCTAAACTATTGAGACAGATGACATTGATTCATCTTTTGTGACTAAATCCTAATTTGTAGAGGTTTTCAAAGGTTGTAAGATTCAGAGAAAATGTCTAGTCTTCCATCCTACTGTTCACTTGACCCAAAAGTTCATTTTTTATATGTATCATAACACTTCTTTACACTAAAGTCTCAATTCTGATGTTTCATCACAATACAGATTATTCTGTATTTTAGAAGGTAGAGTGCAAGCTCTCATGGTTCCTACCACCTAGAAAGTATCCATAAGATAACAGATTAAGAAGGAGGAGATAGCTAGACACCTTTGAGTTTATCTTGCTCACCCCTCAGATTTTGCAGTTGAAGAAACTGGGATCCAGAAATATTAAGTAGCTTGCTCAAGATCATAGAGTAGTAAGTAGCAGAGGACATGAGCAGAGATCTTCTAACTCCATTTTTTAAATGAAATTCTTATTTTTTTATTTTGAATCTCCCCCCAAAACTTTTGTTTATCCTAAATAACCAGACCAGGTCCAGCCCAGTTCATTCAATTTTCAGTAAAGTAAAAGGAGGAAACAGACAGAAGGGAGGGCAAATTGAGGGAGGTGGTGGTCAGAAGCAAAACACTGGTGAGGAGGGAAAGGGTGAAAGGAGAGATAAAAGTGTACAGGGGGGGAAATAGAATGGAGAGGAAGACATAGTAATCATTTCTGTGAACGTGAATAGAATGAACTTTCTCATAAGATGGAAGTAGAGAGCAGAGCAGATTAAAACCATAATCCTACGATATGATTAAAATTTATAAGAAATACATTTGAAGCAGAGTGATACACACAGAGTAAAGGTAAAAGGCTGGAGCAGAGTATATTATACTTCAGCTGGAGTTAAAAAAAAAACAAGGGTAACAATTGTGATCTCAGACAAAGCAAAAGTTAAAATAGCTCTAATTAAAAGAGATAAGGAAGGAAATTACATCTTGATAAAAGATAACATAGACAGTACAGTAATATAAATACTAAACATATATGCATAAAGTGAAAGAACATCCAAATTCCAAGAATTTAAATGAGTTACAGGAAGAAGTAGATAGCAAAACTATACTGGGAGAGGGGATGTCAACCTCCCCCACTCACAATTAGATAAATCTAAACATAAAATAAACAAGAAAGAAGTTAAAGAGATAAATAGAATCTTAGAAAAATTAGCGATGATAGACCTCTGGAGAAAACTGAAGGGGGATAGAAAGGAATATAACATTTCTCAGTGGTAAATAGCTCCTACACAAAAATTGACCATGTACTAGGGCATAAAAATTTCACAATCTATTGCAGAAAGGCATCCTTTTCAGATCACAATGCAATAAAAATTATGTGTAATAAAGGGCCATGAAAAGATGAGCTAAAAATTAATTGGAAATTAAATTTAAAGAATAACTGAGTCAAACAACAAATCATAGAAACAATCAATAATTTAATCAAAGAGAATGACAATAAGAGACAATATACAAAAATCTATGGGATGCAGGCCAAGAAATTCTTAGGGAAAATTTTATATCTCTAAATGCTTATATGAATAAAATAGAGAAAAATGAGATCAATGAATTGGGCAAGCAACTAAAAAAGCTAGGACAAGAACAAATTAGAAATCTCCAATTAATTACCAAATTAGAAATTCTGTAAATCAAAAATGAAATTAATAAAATTGAAAACAAGAAAACTATTTAGCTAATAAGTAAATCTAAAAAATTGTTTATAAAAAACAATAAAATAGATAAACCTTTGGTTTATTTTATTTTTAAAAAAGGAAAGAAGAAAACCAAATTACGAGCATTTGGGTCAATTCACCACCAACGAAGAGGAAATTAAAATAATAATTAGGAACTATTTTACTCAGCTATATGCCAATAAATCTGATAACCTAAGCAAAATGGACAAATATTTACAAAAACATAAATTTCCCAGATGAAATAAGTACTTAAATAACCTTATTTCAGAAAAATGAACTCCCTATGAAAAGATCTCCAGAGAAAGATGGATTTAGTCAATTCTACCAAAAACTTACAGAAAAATTAATTCCAATATTATATAATCTATTTGGAAAAATAGGTAAAGAAGCACTCCTACCAAATTCTTTTTATGATACAAATATGGTGCTAATACTAAACCAGGATGAGCCAAAACAGAGAAAAAAAATTATAGACCAATTTCAATAATAAATTTTGATGCAAAAATTTTACATAAAATATTAACAAAGAGATTATAGCAATTTATCACCAGCATAATATACTATGACCAGGTGTGATTTATGCCAGGAATGTGGGGTTCATTCAATAGTATAATTGACTACATCAATGACAAAATTAACAGAATCATATGATTATCTCAATAGATGTAAAAACAAAGCTTTTGACAAAATGTAACACTCATTCCTATTAAAAACACTAAAAAGCATAGGAACAAATGGAGTTTTCCTTAAAATAATAAGCAGCATCGATCAAAAATCAACAGCAACCATTATATGTAATGAGGTTAAGCTAGAAGCTTTTCCAGTAAGATCAGGGGTGAAACAAGGGTGCCTATTATCACCACGGTTTTTTCAATATTATGCTAGAAATGTTAGCTTTAGCAATAAAAGAAGAAAAAGAAATTAAAGGAATTGGAATAGGCAATGACAAAACAAAGCTATCACTCTTTGCAGATGATATGATGGTATACTTAGAGAATCCTAGAAAATCAATTTAAAAACTACTTGATATAATTAACAACTTTAGCAAAGTTGCAGTATATAAACTAAACTCACATAAATCATGGGCATTTCTATATATTACCAACAAAGCCCCAAGTAACAGAAAGAGAAATTCCATTTAAAATAACTGTAGACAATATAAAATTTTGGAGAGTCTATCTGCCAAGATAAACCCAGGAACTATATGGACACAATTGCAAAACACTTTTCACACAAATAAAGTCAAATCTAAATAATTGGAAAAAATCAGTTGCTCATGAGTAGGCCTAGCTAATATAATAAAATGGCAATTCCACCTAAATTAATTTACTTATTCACTGCCACAGCAATCAAAATACCAAAAAATATATTTTACAGAGCTAGAAAAAATAATAACAAAACTCACCTGGAAGAATTAAAGGTCAAGAATTTCAAGGGAATTAATGAAAAAAAATGCAAAGGAAGGTGACTTATTTGGTACTGCCTAAGAAATGGAATGGTGGATCTACTGATCATATTGAATGGGTTAAGTGCACAAGACACAGTAGTCAATGACTATAGTAATCTATTTTTTTTATAAACCCCTAAACTCCAGTTTCTGGGATAAGAACTCACTATTTAACAAAAACTGCTGGGAAAATTGGAAAATAGTATTGGTGGAAACTCTTACACCATATACCAAGATTAGATCAAAATGGGTACAAGGTTTAGACATAAAAGGTGATGGTGTTACCATAAGCAAATTAGGAGAATGAAGAATAGTTCACCTGTCAGATCTATGAAGGGAAAAATTATAGCAAACAAGAGCTAGAGAGCATTAAGGAATTCAAAATGGATAATTTTGATTATATTAAATTTAAAAGGTTTTGAACAAACAAAGTCAATGAAACCAAGATTAGAAGGAAAGAAGAAAGCTGGGAAACAATTTTTACTGCCAGTGTTTCTGATAAAGGCCTCATTTCTAAAATATATAGAGAAAGAAGCTAGATTTATAAGAATACAAGTCACTCTGATGGGGTGCTTGGGATCTATATTTGCAACATCAATTTGTAATACCAGTTTTTAACATCAGCCTGTAAAACAGAGTTTGTAAAATCATACCCCTCCTCCCCCCAGCTTCAGAGCATTAACTCTGCCCAGCAACAACTCATGAATTGTTTAACTCAGCTCGGAACAGTGACAAGCTACACCTGTGAATCTTTCACAAAAGTATCTATAAACATTCCAGCTTAGACAACTATTATCTCTCCCTTGTATAGTGTCCTGCTGCCCCCATGAATCCTTCAGCACCCTATCTCTAGGTTGACTCCTTGGCTGCCTCAATGAATCCTTCAGGACCCTATCTCTGGGTTAACTCCTTAGCCTATTAGCCACACACTGAGTCTCCATTAGCCTTGGTTCCCAGACATCAATCTTGTCAAACATGACACTGATGGGTGGCAGACTGGGCACTTCTCAGTCAGCCTTTGACTGCTAGCTGACTTAGTGATGTTTCAAGCCTAAAACCACACCTCCAGGTAGCCCCCCCTTGGATTTTTTCCCAGTAAATTATGGGTGATACGCCTGCACAGTTACACTAAAAGTGCATGCCCCTTTAAACACTGGCCCCACCTTAACTCCTCCCTAACTCCACCCTCTTCTCACCTGGTCAACATAATTGACATCTAATGAATAGCCTTAACTCTTTAAAAGCTATGCCTGTGTCTTCTTTAAATTTGCAAGTCGCCTAAAGGACTCTTTTCCGCTCTATAGCCTAACAATAAACTTGCAGGTCCCCTAAGGACCCTTGTCCGCTGTAAAGAGTACAATAAACTTTTACAACTCTGACTCCAAGTCTGCTTGGGCTTACTGAATTCTTTCCAGACTGAATTGCAGGATTTCTGGTCTTAAGATAAAGATCAGAGTTCCTGCTGAACCTATTGTGAGCCATCCCTCATCAACTCTTCAGTTAATAAATGGTCAAAGGATATGAACAGGCAATTTTCAGTTCAAGAAATTAAAGCTATCTCTAGTCATATAAAAAATGCTCTAAATCATTATTGATGAGAGAAATGTAAATTAAAACAACTCTACCACCTCACACCTATCAGATTGACTAATATGATAGAAAAGAAAAATTATAATGTTGGAGACGATGTAGGAAAATTGGAACACTAATGCATTGTTGGTCCAATTGTGAACTCATCCAACCATTCTGGAGAGCAATTTGGAACTATGCCCACAGGGCTATAAAACTGTGCATACCCTTTCATCCATCAATACCACTTCTAGTTCTAAATCCCAAAGAGATCATTAAAAAGGGAAAAGGATACAGATGTACAAAAATATTTATAGCAGTTCTTTTTGTGGTAGAGATGTACATCAGTTGGGGAATAGCTCAACAAGTATTGTATATGAATGTAATGGAAACTATTGTGAGGAGGCAAATTTCAGAAAAACACGGACTTACAAGAACTGATGCTGAGTGAAGTGAGCAGAACCAGGAGAACATTTTACTCAGTAACAGCAATACAATGATCTAAGACAGTTCTAAAAGACCCATGTTGGAAAATGCTATCCACACCCAGAGAAAGAACTAGGGAATCTGAATCTAGATTGAAGCATACTTTTTTCTCTTTTTTTTCTTTCTCATGGTTTTTCCCTTTTTTTCTGATTCTTCTTGCGACACGACTAATGTGGAAATATGATTGTGCATGCATAACTTATATCAAATTGCTCATGGTCTTGAAGAAGGGAGAGGGAAGGGAGAGAGGGAGAAAAAAATTGGAACTAAAAATCTTATAAAAGTGATGTTCAAAACTACCCTTATATGGAACTAGATAAAATACTCGTAAGTGGGAGGGAGGGAGGAGAAAAGAAAACAATAATGTCAGCTTAAATGAACAAAATCCAAATGCTGTGGACTGAAGCCATCCACTTTCTCTTTCATTCCATCAATATCCTACAGGAAGACTGTGTGAGACTTAGACTATGAAGTCCCTATTTTCCAACATTTTGAAAAAGTTGCTGACTTTAGAAATAAGCAGGTCAACCTGGGCTGAACATAAGAAAAGGCATAGAAATATCACAGAGGCATCCATTCAAAATGCAGCAGTAATTGCACTAATGGAAGAGCACAGTGACCAGAACATACAAGACAGCAAATGACATAATGGGAAAGCACATTTATAGAAACACACAGCCAAAGGGTTCTGAAAAGACTGCAAAGTAAAATGTCAGTTCCTTCATGGACAAATTGTGGCCATTCAAATTTTCAGCCTGTGTTTCTATGTAACGAGGTATACCTGGACAGTCAGAGAAAGAAGTTGTTTTTTTTTTTCCATTAAAGACACTGCCAGGAAAAAAAGAAAAAACTTTTTCCTCAGAGACCACAAAACAGCTGTTGAAAGGTCTTAGAGAAATTCTTAACATGAATCCCTTAGATAGAAGAATCTGTTTCTAATTCATATCAAGCTATTTAACTCAAATAAAGAAAGAAGAAGACAGCAAGTTCAGTAAAGAAACAGTTTGCTGTCATTGGTGGCTAAGATTCAGACTAAATGAACCACTTCCCAAGAGGCCTTCATAATTAGAGTTCGCAAGTCAGGGGACAGAAAGATAATATGACAACTGGCTCAGTAGGCATGTTCATTTAATTTCTGGGGCAAGAATATGAGTACTTTTCCAGGTGTTACAAAAGAGTTAGTAAGCATAAGAGCCAAATTTTCAGTCTGTCACCATACCATATATACAAATTTCACTAGAAGTTCTAAATAGTTGCAATACCAATTAAAAAGGATGAAGTCATCAGAAACTTTTGAAGGAGTTATACACATAATTAAATTGACACCAACAAACAAAAATATATCTTTTAATTGGGGTAGGTAGAAACTGGCAAATGCCTTAAATATAAACCCCTTACTTTGAAAATGGGGCATATATTTTCTTTGGTTCAGGATAAATAGAAATTGTGAACAGATGTATCAAGGGAATGTGTGTCTATTATAAAGCCAAAATATCACCTCCTTGAGGGTAGGCATTTTCATTTTTATTATTTGTATTCCTGCCAATTACTACAGTGCTTACACATAGAAAGAATTGAATGAATGCTTTTCAGTTGATTGATTAATGGACAGGTGGATGGAAATCTCATTTGTGAACATGATTTTTGCAAAGTATTTGATAAAGTCTCTAACACTTAAGTGAAATAATTTATGAAAAGAGTTTTGTCAACTTTAAAGCACCATTTAAATCTCACTTATTAGCATTGTTTTTCTCATCTCTCCAATTCAAAAGCTCAACTCATCCTCCGCCACAGGAGGGAAGCAGGTAGAGAGGAAGAAAATGGCAACACAGGGCAATGCCAGCCACAGCGATAGTGACAACTTTCTGAGTCCTTTGACCATTATAGTAGTTGTGAAGGCCTGGCAGGAACCCTGAAAATCAGGCAAATTGAGTTTGGTCAATTTGAGAAGTATGTGACTTTTTACTTGATCCTTTTGACTATCAGCTACCCTTTTCCTTTGGGTTGACTGGCTGTATTTCTTGATGAAAGACCAGTCCTTAAACCCAATTCACCCTGAAAGTCATAGATTTGACAATAGGTCCCTGCCCTCCTAGCACAGAGTGATTTTAAGTACTAAATAGTTACTTGTTTCTCTTGTTTCTCTTTTGGCCAGGAAGCCTGGGAGTCTTGCCCTCCTAGTTTGATGTTTTTTTCTTTCTGATTCACTTCTTTTTTTATTTTTTTAAAGCAATCAGGGTTAAGTAACTTGCTCAAGGTTACACGGCCAGTTATTTCTGGGTGTGGTACTGAGTATCTGAGCCTGGATTTGATCCAGGTCATCCCGACACTGGAGCTGGTGCTCTTACTCACTGAGCCACCTGGCCGCCCCTAAGCAATTGGGGTTAAGTAACTTGCTTAAGGTCACACGGCCAGGTGTTTCTGGGTGGGTGATAAGTGTCTGAGCCCGGGATTCGATCTCCAGGTCTTCTCAACACTGGAGCTGGTGCTCTTACTCGCTGTGCTCTTACTCGCTGTGCTACCTGGCTGCCCCTTGATTAACTTCTTAAAGGAGCCTATTTGCTGAATGGGCATTACCTAACTCAAAGTAAATACCTGAAAAGGCCTTAGCCTAAAAGGGCCAGGGTCTCCCATTGCATCCTGGGCGATCACCAGTCATCCTGATGAATATCTGACCACTCAACCCAGATGGCTCTGGAGGAGAAAGTGAGGTTGGTGACGTAGCAGAGCCCTCCCTCACTCAAATCAAAATCAACTGCCAGTCATGTCATCATCTCCCTGATGTCATGGTCCTCTTTGAAAACAAAGGACAAATACACACAACAACCCTCAATCCTATTCGCTCTGCCTCTTTGAGAAATATGCCTGATGACCCATATCTTTGCATCTTGACTGATTTCATTAAAAATTCAACTTTTTCTCTATATAAAAAGTAAAACCAGTCCCATATAGCACTGCTGCCTAAGAGGACCACTGTTGACCATTTAGTGATGTTTTCCCTCCAGAAATGTAAAAGTTAGCAAGACATGGAGAGTCATCCCTGTCCCAGGAGGAGTACGAAGACAATCTCACTTATGTGTTTTTTATCTAATAATAATAGTTATTATTATTCTTATATTTTGGCATAGTCAATGTAAGAAAATAGCACTAAATTTGTACATCAGTGCAGTTTCGACTACAGAGACATTCCCAAGACTTATCCTTTTCTGAAAGGAGTTACTGCTCCTCATGCAGTAGGCCCATGTTTTGAGGATCTAGTCCAGGTCAAGTCGTCCTACCCCTCTCCTTTTTTAAAAATATGTGCCTTTTTGCCACTACTCAGGACAGCGCCTGGTAATTTTCACCTCAGCTGAAATAACTCTGTAGCTGAATTTGGAATCTGGAAGCCTAGCTTTAGCTCTGCGACTTATAATTTGTTTGTTGTTGTTCATTCTATCACGTCTGATCTATGTGACCCCATTCAGGGTTTTCTTGGCCAAGATACTAGAGTGGTTTGTGTCATTTGCTTCTCTAACTCATCTTAAAGGTAAGGAAACTGGGGCAAACAGGTTAAGTTAACTTAATGTAAAGTTAACTTAAAGTAAAGTTAACTTAACTTAGTTAAGTGACTTGCCCAATAATAAGTGTCTGAGGCCTGTATCTACTGTGCCACCTAGCTGCCATATTATATGCTTGACCTCTGACAAATCAAAGCAAAGGGGTTGGACAAAATGTTGTTTGTCCCAGGCTGTTCTCATGGTTTGGGCACTTAAAAGAGGTTTTAACAGCAACAAAAATTTGATAGACTAGTAATAAGAAGAAGAATAGCAGGGCCCTTTATGTAGTAAGGTTTATCAAGTATTTTACTAGTTCTATTTCCCAAGATTATTAGGGAAAGAGGAAAAGAACCTATTATATTCTAGAATGCTTATAGCAGCTCTCTTTGTGACAGCAAAGAACTGGAAATTGCAAGGATGTCCATCAATTGGGGAATGGCCAAACAAGTTGTAATATGTGACCAGTACAGAATACTGCTGTGCTATAAGAAATGATGAGCTCAAAGACCTCAGAAAGACATGGATAGACTTGCATGAATTAATGAAGGAAAAATTAACAGAAGCAAGAGAACATTGTATACAATAACACTAATATTGTTTTAAGAACAACTTTGAGTGACTAAGTCATTTTGACCATTATAAAAACCCAAATGAACTACGAAAGACATAAAGGAAGATACTATCTGCATCCAGAGAAAGAACTGAGAAATAGAAATGTGCACAGAATGACTTTACATATGTGTGTATACATACACATACATAGATATTTGTGTCTAATCATCTCTAGGGTAGAGGGAGAGAAAAAACAAATATTATCTCATTTTATCCTTTTAAGATTTCTGGGTTATAAATGTTTTTATTTTCCTCATTTTCCAGTTAAGGAAACAAGCAAAAGGAAATTAAGTGATTCGTGCAAGGTCACACAGGTAGTAGTTTTTTGAGACTGGATTTGAACACAGATCTTCCTGATTCAAGGTCCAGAACTCTTTCCCCTGTACCACCTAATTGCATCTAGATAATGCTGCAAAATCAACTTTTTATGCCACATTTTTACTGATGCAAGGGAAAGTGTAAGGCTGAATAGGAGACAAGAAAGGGTCGTGTATAGAAACAGAAAAGGAGGACCTTGAGTGTGAATCTTCTGGCAGGACAACTCAGAGCTCAAAACAAGCATCCTGGATTTTGTAGGAATTGAGTTCTCATTCAAGTGCATCTGATGGGCTTCTTTTTTATATCATCATCAGGGACTTGCTGGGTATTAGATAAAGATGAATTTTCAATGTAGGGTGTGGAATTTTCCAGCAAAAGAGCTGGAGCAGAACCAGCATGTCCGGAATAGATGTGGCCTTCTACAAAAGAGGGTGGGCCCCCCAAAATAGAATGTCTAGCACAATTCTGTGCATTTAATCAAATAATCAACTGTTGTATTGGGTAAAGAAATTCTTGTTCCTTTGTACTTCCTGATTTTACCTAGGACTGTCAATAAATGTACCTATCATTTTAGGAAAAACTCTCCCTCCATTCTCATTCCCCATTTGGCACAAATGTAAACAGAAAGGTTTTAAGTGGGTAGATTCCTTGAAGCAATTTCTTAATCCAGGAATAATGGGCCTCCAAGGTTACACTTCCTCCACCAGGGCTAGTCAAGTGCCTGCTGTCCTCCATGTCTATCAGTACAATCAGTGTTGATCACTCTATTGGGGGAAGGGCAGTAAACAAGTAATTTCCTTTTCTACATTGATAGCTGTCCCCATCCCTTGCATCTGCTTTGGGGACTTAGAGATTTTTACTGAAGAAGCAGACTGGGCATTGGTAGTAAAAACAGTAGGCCTTTATTACAGTTGTGTTTTAAGTTACAAGAAAAGGCACAAGACTCAAAATGCAGGGGAAAAAAACTGAGAGTGTACTGGGAAAATCTAGGCTACACTCAGGGAGAATGAGAGAGTCAAGGATAAACCTGAGTAGAAGGATGGTCAAGGAGGGGGAATCAGGGAGGTGGTTGCAACCTCATCAATCTTCAGGCTATAGAAGGAGAAAGAAAGGGGGGGAAATGATCATAACTCCCTCCTCCAATTTCGGCTCATCAAGGTTTCTTGCCATTTTTTCTAGTTCAATGCGTGGAACCACTAAGTCCTTCATCCTTAATATATCAGAGGACAAGAGGTGACACACCATTGAAATCTGAGCTTCTTGAGAGTGGGACCTGTCTTTTGACTTTTTTTTTGTATCCCTAGTACTTACCACAATGGCTGGCATGTAATAGGCACTCAATAAATGCTTGTTGCTTGACAGCATGTGTCTGAAGACATATTAGGACAACCTACACGGTGGGCAGCACCCCTAATGGGTTAGCAAAAAAAACAGGCCAGAATAATGAGTTTTGTAGGGAGGGTTATAGTCTGATTTAGGAACCATTGATTGATTTTCCACTCCTGATGTAATAGGCAAGGAGGTGCCAGAGACTAACTAGTGAGAATGGGGCTTGGATGTTTCCGGGGTAGGGGTAGGGGGAAGATTCTAGAGGACCCCAGAAAAGGAATTGTACCATAGTTCTTGGGATCAAGTCTAAGCCAAGTATTCCCACTGATACCACCCCTCTTTAAAAAATATGCCTTCTTGCCACTATTCTGATCAGTGAATTCTGGTAGTTACAGCTCAACCTAGATAACTTTCTAGATTAATTGGTTTCAGAATCTGGAAGGCTGGAGCCATACCCAGTTCTGCCAGTCTCTTCACCTGTAAAAGGAGCAAGGTGAGGTAAAGCAAGTAAATTCACAGAATCTCAGAACTGAAAGGGACCTCAGAGGGCGTCTTGTCCAAAGCATAAATGAACATGAATCCCCTCTACAAAACACCCCCAAAGTAATCATCTATCTTTTACTTAAAGATTTCTAGTGAGAGGAATTTCACTCCCTTCTGAAGTAGCCCATTTCACATAGGAATAAACCTAATTATTAGGAAGTTTAAATTTGTCTAAAGCTCAAATTTATCCTTTTACAACTTTTACCTGTTGTTTCTAATTCTGTTAAGAATGAGTAGAATAGTGGCAAATTGGTTATAGTGTTGGTTTTGAAGTCAGGGAGACCTAAGTTCAAATCCAGCCTCAGATACTAACTCTGTGACCTTAGTCAATCTCTGTTTAACTCAATTTCCTCAACTGTAAAATGGGGATATTAAAGCACCTACCCCCCCCCCAGAGTTGTTGTAAGGATGAAAGATGGTAATATTTGTTAAAGTCCTTAGCACAGTGTTTGACATATAGTAGGCACTATATAAATGTTCATTCCCTTCTCTTTCTCATGACTCTCCCTCAAATATATGTTTGGTTTTTATTACTTTGTTATTTATATATTTATTATATAAATATTACATATTTATATAATACTATATTACTTTATTACAACATCATGTTTCCCTTAAGTCTTCTTTTCTTAGGCTAAATGACTGATTTTCATATGGAATGAACTCAAGCCCCATCACCATTCAGGCTATCTTTTGCTGGACACTCTTTCCCTTAGAATTTAATGCCTAAAAGTGACCATAATACTTCAAATGTTAGCTGACTAGGGCAGAGAAGAGCAAGACTACCACCTAACTCAACAAGGATAACATGCTTCTTTTAATGAAGCCAAAAATTGCATCAGATTCCTTAACTAAACTTTCTGTTCACTAGAACTACTAGATTATTTTAACATAACCTCCTGTCTAGACATATCTCTCCTGCATAAGGACAAATCTTCATGATGATGATGACTGGTACCATGAAGGGAGGGAGGTACCAAAGACAAATTACAACTCTTCTCTAAGTTAAACCCTTTAGTATATCAATAAATGAAGTCATAGAACTGGAAAGATTGTTGGACCTGAAATAAACAGATCTGGGTTCAAATTCTGTTTCTGATGTTACTTCTGTGACCATGTATGCTAGTTTCTTTTATGAAGCTGAGTTTCCTCATTAGTAAAAATTAGTAATAAAATAAAAATAGTAAAAATTAATACTTGCACTCTGTAATGTTACAGAGTTCTTCTTGGGAAAATGATTAATGAGCTTTAAAGTGGTATATACATAAGAATCATCAATGTCATTACAGCTCTAAAGAATTTCTGAACTCATCTAGTTCAATATTCTCTTTTCACAAATGGGGAAACTGAGATAAAAATGACTTGCCCGAGATCAAACAACTAGCTAGGAGCAGAACAAAAACTAATGCCCAGGTCACTGTAAAAGTCACTTCTTCCCAGATAAGATAAACTGGACATTTTCAGTTGAGGAATTCTGAACTAAATTATAGAAAGTTAGAAGCAAGTTATCCTTATTTCAGACACAGACTTTTTCAATACTTATTCAGTCCCTCAGTTAAGCTTGAATAAAATAGTGCTTCTTCTCACTCTGCCATCTTGCTGATTCTAAAACTGTGTTATAAATAGTAGTTGTTAATCTTGAGACTCTACTAGACTGTGAGAGATCTGTGAATAAAGAAATATCCTGAACTCCAATGGCCCTATTCCTTATTTATATACATTGGTCAGCTGTCTTGCTTGATAACTCTGGCTGGAGGGTGAGTTAGTATTCAATTTGTTTTGTCTACCTAACTAGACTCATGTTAACCCTTCCGATATTTCTGAGGGAGAGCAGACAATATAAAAATCCAGGATACACCTATTTGGGAGCTAAGGTAGCTAGATGGCACAATGGATAGATAGCTGGTTCTGAAGTCAGGAAAATTCATCTACCTGAGATCAACTCAGGCCTTTAATTGACTGCTGAGACAGAACTTCGTGGAAACACCAAAAGGGTGATCATCATACCCCTTCTTCCTCTTGGCCTAGAAGTTTAATAATGATTCTCTGAGTTCCATAGAGTAAATAGGAATGCCCTTTCACCCACTGGTCCATAACTGGAAACTCTCCTAGACTAACATGTATTGGATCAGGGTTCCTTCTACTTTTTTTTTTTTTCATTTGGCATATGGCCTTCTGAGATATCAAGAGAAAGCTGGAATCTTCCCCTTCCCAGGTACCCAGTCAGTATGGTATCAGCTACTGAAGCAGTTTTGACAGAGACAGAACACCTGTGAGAGAAAGAGAGACTCAGAGAATGAGAACACAGTGAAGAAGAAACCCACTCAGCATTGATCAAGTTGTACTCTGTGTAAATGAAATATAAGATACTACGAGAAGAAAGCACTAGCAGCTGGAAGCAGAGAAGGAAAGTCCTCCTACAGAAGGGGGAATGTGAACTAAGTATTGAAAGAAGCTAGCAAACTGAGATGTAGGAATGGGGATATGGAGTATTCCACACATTGGGAATAGTTGGTGAAAAAGCACAGAGAAATAAGGTCCAATATAATGTTCAAAGATTAGGAAGCAAGCTAGTATTTCTGAATTGTGGAGTTCATAAAAAAGATCAAAGTGTAAGAAGACTGGAAAAGTAAGAAAAGACCAGGTTATAAAGAGTTTAAAATGCCAGAAGATTTTATATTTGATCCTGGAGAAAATAGGGAACCAACAGAGTTTGAGTAGGAAAGTGACATGGAGAGACCTATGTTTTAGAAAAAAAAATTATTTTAACAGCTAAGTGGGGGAGGGATTAGAAGGGGAGAAATATGAGGCAAGGAGACCAATTAAAAGCTTATGTAATAATGCAGTGATAAAGTGTATGACTGAAGTGAGTAATATATATACAATTCACAGGGGCAGTTCTGTCTCTTCCATCAGTGTATTTCCTATTAAAATTAATGAGTCAAAATGACACCATTAAGTATTTTAATAGATTTTTTTGTTTCTTACATCATTATAGTTATCTCACATGTCCCTCTTCCTCTCCCTTCCAGAGAGCCATCCTGTGTGACATATAGTATTTTTTAGGGAGATAAAAGAAACAAAAAGTCAGCATAACTGACTGATATACATCCAAAAATATATGCAATGCATAACACTGTGGACCTTCCACCTCCACAAAGGTGTGGTCTGGGAGGGGAGGAGGGAACACTATCTTTTCATATCTTTTTATTCAAGTCTTACTTGATCTTTATAATTTTATTACATTTTAGTTTTGATTTTTTTGGTGTATAGTTTATCTTTCCATTCACATTGTTGTGGTTATTGTGTACAGTTTTCTTGACTCTATTTGCTCCATTCTGCATCAATTTAGAGATATTTCCATGCTCCTCTCTATTCATCACGTACATCATTTCTTCCAGCACAGTAATATTCCATTATATTCATGTATGACAGAAAGTACTATTTATACATGAATACATTTTTTCTTATCAATGTCCATAATGGAGTCTCTCATTCAAAAGGTATGAACATTTTAGTCACTTTATTTTAATAATTCTGAATTGCTTTCTAAAATGGTTGTGCCATTTTGCAGTTCCACCAGTGATGTATTAGTATACCTCTCATTCCACAACCTTACTAACATTGAATATTGACATTTTTGCCAATTTGTAGGGTATAAGGTAAAACTTCAGGGTTGTTTTATTTGTATTTTTATTATTAGCAGTTTGGTAATTGTTGTGAATTTTATTTTTATATAGATTATTAATTAATATTATTTATTTAATAATTACAATATTTATATTTTTATATTAATACTTTGCAATTCTTCTTTTGAAAACTTTTTGTTCATATCCTTTGACCATTTATCTATTGGGAATGGCTATTAGGTATATAGGTATTAATCAATTATATATCCTGGATACTTAACACTTATCAGAGAAATTTAATACAAAGATTTTTTCCCATTTATTCACTTCTTAAGTATAATAACTTTGTGTAAAAACTTTTGCATATCATATAATCAAAGTTATCCATTTTATCTTTTAAAATTGCCTATCTCCTGTTTGATTAAGAATGTATCTCCTATCCATAGCTGTGAAAGATACATAGTTTGCTTTTCCAGAGCTTTTTGTTTCATGGTATATATTAAGGTCATGTATTCATTAAAAATATTTTGTGGAGGGTGGAGCCACGATGGCAGGGTAAAGGCAGGGATTCACCTGAACTCCTCCCCAAAATCCTCCAAATACCTTTATAAAATGACTCTAAAACAAATTCTAGAGCAGTGAAAACCACAAAAAGACAGAGCGAAACATTTCCAGCCTAAGAGAACTTTAAAGGTTGGCACAAAAGGTTTGTTGCACCAGGGTGAGAGAGGAGTGCAGTCCACTGCAGAACATGCCTGCATAGACAAACCCAGAGCAGGTCTCAGGGAGAGTGAATCAGTGGCAGCAGTTGACGTTTCTAGACCTCTCAGCCCACAGACACCAAAGGCTACTTGGAAGGTCTGTTCCACCTGGGTGAGATCAAAGTACAGTCCAGTGCAAGTCATGCCAGTGCAGCCCAGGGCACAGTAAACCAGGAGTGAGCCTTGGGAGTGGCTGAAAATGCAGCCACAGCACCAGCACCTGCTTCTGGAGCTCTCAGCCTTAACATTGTTAACTCGGTCAAACAATGGTCAGAAGGAGTTCGCTAACACTGAGGCCGGACTCTGTTGCGTTTCCCATACTCAGGTTCAGGTCACCATCCTGAAGGGCTGTCCCAGGGTAAGGGGGAGCACTAGCACAGCAGAGCTTGCAGACACAGTGAAGGGGGGACCCTCGTCACACTTCCAGGGCAGAAAAGGGTGCTCACAGACCAGAGCACAGATCATACTACCTTGGAAGAACTAAAAACTTACATTCCCCGAGAAGTATTTCTGACAACAGTTGCACAAAATCCCTGAAGTTTGGAACAGTGCACCCTTCACCCTGGAAGTGGAGCCCTACTTTAACAAATGGTTAAAACTCAAGTAATAGACTGGGAAAATGAGCAAATAGTGAAAAAAAAAATCTTTGACTTTAGATAGTTACTATGGTGACAAGGAAGACAAAAACACAGACTCGGAAGAAGACAACAAAGTCAAAGCTGCTACATCCAAAGCCTCCAAGAAAAATTTGAATTGTTCTAAGGCCATGGAAGAACTCTAAAAGTATTTTGAAAATCAAGTAAGAGAGGTAGAGGAAAAAATGGGAAGAGAAATGAGAACAATGCAAGAAAATCATGAAAATGAGTCAACACTTTGATAAAGGGGACATGAAAAAATACTGAAAGAAAATAACACCTTGAAAAACAGACTAGGTCAAATGTAAAAGAGGTCCAAAAAGCCAATGAGGGGTGTGGTAAAAATGAGACATTATTGCACTGTTGCTGTGAACTGATTCAACCATTCTGTAGAGTAATTTGGAACTATGCCCAAAGGGCTATAACACCCTTTGACTCAGCAATACTATTACTAGGTCTGTATCTCAAAAGAGGTTTTAAAAAAGGAAAAGAACTTATATGTAAAAAAGAGAAATGACATATGATGGAAAATGCTATCTGACCCCAGAGAAAGAACTGATGGTGTGTGAATATATTGAAGCATACTTTTTTTTTCTTGATATTTTTTTTGGTCTATGTTTTCTTTCACACCATGACTATTGTGAATATGTTTTGCGTGATGACACATGTATAGCCTATATTGAACTGCTTGCTTTCTCTATGAGGGGGCTTGGGAGGGAGGAAGGAGAGAATTTGGAACTCGAAATTTTATAAACAGATGTTAAAAATTGTTTTTGCATGTAACTATGGGAAAATAAATGAATATTTTTAAAAGAATATTTTGTGAATATATTATAAAGTAATGGTCTTAACCTAATTTCTACCAGAATGCTTTCTTGTCTTCCCAGTAGGTTTTTTGTTCCCCCCTAAGTAATTTATATTTTTCCACTTTATCAAACACTGAGTTATTGAATTCTATTGTTTCTGATTCTTCCTCATCCAGTATATTCCTTTGATCTATCTCCTTATTTTTCAACAAATAACAGATGGTTTTGATGACTGCTCCTTTATAATTTAGATTGAAGTCTAGAAGGGCTATTCCCTTTTGTCTCTACTCCCTATCATCATTTCTTTTGATATTTTAAATCTAGTTTTTCCAAATGAATTTTGTTATTATTTTTTCAGTTCTATAAATTATCCTCTTGGCAATTTTATTAGTATAGCATTAAAGGTCTAATTTAGTTTGATGGTATTATCATTTTTATTACATTAGCATGATCTATACATGAGTGACATCATTAAATACAAAATTGTGAAACATTTGCTAAGCAAGAAGAAAAAATAAGATTAACGATGACATAGCAGTTGCTCATCAATCTGGATCACACCCTCCCAACAATTTACAGTGTTCCTGGGAGACAATGAGCACACACTTACAGATACCTAGCAGAGACGCATATGACTAGGAAACTCATGTACCTAGAACAATTAAACAAGTACAGGTTTTGATGTATGTGATCTCCTTAGGGAATAGTCTGCAACATAAAAAACCTTACCAGAGCCACTCATCTTTGGTCCCTTCGACTCTCCTGCTAGCAATAGCCACTTAATAGTTGGCTGCTATTCTTAGACCATTGAAACAATGTTAGGATCCTTTAGCAAAAGCAGAAATCCCAATCCTAAAGCCCACAAACTTATCCAGTTGTACCCCCTGTTGTGCTCTGCAATGGGTCTCTAAGGGATTTTCTCTTATCAAGTTGTACGTATAAGTAGAAAGCAAGTCCAACAAAAATTAAACCATAGATAGCACCAAAAGGAAAAGCGGCCGATTTTTTTTCTTCTCCCAGTCAGATCTTCAAATATAGGACTTTTTTTTCCCTACTCAACTCTCTAAAATAACAATGCTTTCTCCCAATCACATCAGCTCCCATCAGCAGCTACAAAGCTATCTTCCCCTTCTCAGCTGATCTTGCTTAGGCTTTAATAATACAGCTGCTCTTCTTTTTTATACCCTTCTGTTTCTTTCTTCTCTTTGTCCAATCTTTAGCACAGTGCCTGATACATAGTAGGCACTTAATAAAAGTGTATTGGCTGACTGATTAACCACTCTGAGCCTTTCTACTATGACCTCCATTCATTGACTCCTGTTGCTGACGTCATCTGCTGTCACTGACAGACTACTGGCCCAAAACAAAGAATCCTTATGCAACTCAACTCTACCTTAAGATGAGAAACCAAAATTCATATTTCTGCTAGACTCACCAAAGGTAGGTAATATACAGTTGCCTCTTAATTACCAAAAAGTTCTTGTTACCAGGGTTTCCCAGTTATGACCCTCAATGCCCATAGGAATATATAAATGAAAAGAAGATACTCAACATATTTATATTCAAAAAATCTTTTTATCTGCTTTCCCTCAGATCCTCTTAGAATTCTCTGTTTCTCCCAACATTTTTCTCTCAAAGGCTGACTTTCTCAGTGTTTCACAAACAAATAACCTTCTTTTCCAATTTCAATAAAAATGAATTTTCAAATAAAAAGTGGCATCTCAGAATGGAAATGGGAGGCATAGGGGATAGGTGAAAATGAAGAGTTAAAAAAAGATAATCTTTATCATTATCTTCATGAGAGAACTTCTGTTAGAGTAGATAGCATGCTGGACCTAGAGTCAAGTGGTCTTTGGTTTCAAACCTGCCTTAGTTGCTAGCTCTATTTGATCATAAACAAATCATTTCAAGTTGATAATTATTTATTTCTACCATGTGCAAAGCACTATACTGAGTGTATACCTTCTGTTTCTTCATTTGTCAAATGGTCCAATATTACTAACAGTATCTACCTCACAGAGTTGTTATAAGGGAAACACTTTGCAGACCCAAAGAAACAGGGAAATGTGACAATTTCTTCTGAAGAAGAAGAGAAAATATATCTGAAAATGCTTCAAAAACCTAAAAAAAACCATGAGTTTAAGTCATAACTATTATAATCTTTGGTTTGCTGGTGCTCATACATGTAATCCCCATCTTCCAATATCTTAAGGATTAAGGAGCTATACATATGTTCCACCACAAGCCCCAAAAAACAAATTTGTGTTCTGTCTGGCTTTGTCCCAGATTCTTTGTAGAGTTCTTTGGCTAAGCTATATCTGATCAAAATGTTACTTCCATCCCAGCCTTTGAGAACTATAAGCATTAGAGGCTTAAAGGCAAGAAATGTTTTCTCAAATGTTGTGTTATTAAACCAGGGTTGGGAATCACTTAATGGAATTGTTAACTCTACATGGTTCATAAAACTATGTGAGTTTATAAGTATGCTAAACTCTATCTGACTTAGTCCTGACATTATGTCAAAAGTTCCAGCTAAGCATGCCACCCTTAGTTGAGACCTGTCCAATTGATTTTTCTAAGACTTTTTTTCTGATAGAAGGGAAAAAAGAGGCCAGATTTAAAGATGAGAACTGTTTTGGCATGTTTTGGTAAAAAAAAAAAAAACAGATCCTGAACAATATTTCCATCAATGGTAAAAATGGCCCCAGTGTCCATTAAAAATTTACAACGCAGCTGAGCAACTGCTGCTTATGACAAATCTGATCATTAGTGGGAATTGCCATTGCCAACACTAATAAATGTAATTAACACTGATGTTTAAAGTTTTTTGCTTACCAAGTAATTGGCAATGGATTTAAAAATAAGGTTATGAGGAAATTAACCACTCATCCCATAACTCTCTTTTTCTAGTTCCAATGTTTTAAACCTCTTAATTGCCATAAAAAAGAACTTAACCACACAGAGTGAAGAAAGTGATTGGGAACTTTAAGCAAATAGTTCATCATTTTCCACAGCTTACTTTTTTCATTATAATACGTTTTCCATTTTTAATTAAATGAATAAAATATCACTGTTGCTATGAGATTATATACAATTGCCAAATAAAGCTGCCGACTTCTCTTTCTGTAGTGTGTTTAGAAGCTAGCACAGTACTATCTTTAAAAGAAACACTTTTTCCCCACTTATCTTGTTTCAGAGTTTTACAAGCTTATAAAATCACAGCAGATGTTTCCTGTGGGTACAGGGTACAAAACAAATTATAGATCTGTTTTCACATTGGGTTTTTGTTCTTTAACAGTTGTCAAACTATTTTGAGCTCAAAATTGGGTGTGACAAATTCAACTCTGTCCTTCACTATTTTCCCTACACCTGGATAAGAGAGAAAATCCTAAACTAGTGACAATGACTCGGGTTTTCAAAGTGCAGAATTTGAAAAAAAAAAAAAAAAGAAATTGTGAGACAATTTGCTAGCTGACCTTTTCTATAACATTTTAAGGGCAAATCAATAAATCAACAGCTATTATTTATTAGTTACTATGTGCAAAGAATGCAAAATTTAAGAGGCAACCTGGAAGTGAATCAATCACCTCCCCAAATCAGGAAAAACTTGGTTGAAATCCTGCCTCTGATATATATGTACTAAATGTATGACACTAGGCAAGTCATTTTAACTCTCAGTGCCCCCAAGAAAATCTCTGAAACTATTAGTTATATGACAGGTACTAATCTGAATTGGCAAGGTGAATTTCTTCACTTGAATTTTCCAGTACCATTGGATAAGACCACAAAGTTCTTATCCAAAAAAAAGAAAAAGCACACTGGTAGGCACTTGGAGATGCAAATAAATGTAAATCCTGATTCCTGACTTGAAGTATCATGGGAATGGGATATTGATAGAAACTATGGAATTTCTCCCCCTTAGGAGCCTTTAAATACTTTCATTTGCTGGGAAAAGTTCAATGTGGTCCTAACTAAAAACAAGAAAATGAACAGGATGATTTCTCAAGGTCCCTTCTAAAGTGATTTAAGTAGTTATACTCAGGAATGATAAGTAAGTGGCTTTGAAGTTAATTTCTTACTTTTTTTCTGAGAATGTATGTCAGGATGTATCTGATGTATTTTTTATCCTGTTTGCCTTATTTTAAGGTCAACAGACTTGAATAGTGTATTTCTGATGCAGTAGTCAAAAACTGAATCCAGATTTTATACCTGGGATAGCAAAATAAATTTTCAAATATGGGATGGAACACTCCGTGTATAAAGTATTATTCTTATCTTATTACTGAATAAATTACTTTTCATTTCTTAGATTTGTCTCTTTAAATTCTGTATTCCTATAGATCCTTTATCAAAGATTTTTAATTTCTTCATAATTTGGCCTAATTACTTCTTGACTTGCACTTTACCATCAACCATCCTTGCAATTTTGAAAAGGCTAAGGTGCCTTTCAGCTATAGCAGCCTATGATTGTATGTCTCAGTTTCCATGTGCCATTTTCACAATGAAGAAGCATTGTTTGTAGTAGTGTGTACAGAGTCAATTACAAGTCAGAAAGAGAAAATATGCCTCCACTGACTTTTCTATCCAATTGGCTGTAGTGATATTTTGTATAAACCATCAAAAGAACTTCAGATCTTAGCCTAGTTAAAGAATGGCCAAAGAACATATTTACCCATCATTTCTCGGTCAAATGCCCTCTAAAACAAAATAAAGTGTCTTCATCATCACCATTGTCATCATCACTGCTAGTATAATGAAAATGATGACAGATTCTAGAAATGATCATTTCTGACTTAACCCAAGCTCTTTCAGTGTGTCTGTTTGTCTTCTTTTGTTATTTCTGAAATTGCTTGTCAATGCTAAATGTGATTTGTAAATTTTGGCAGCTGCAATTGGAGCAAAGAACCTCTCAAGGCATTTTGAAAACTATAGGAAAAGGAGTTCTTCAAGAAACCTCTTTCAAATGGAGCTCATTATTATTTTTAATTTAATCATTTTGTTCTAAATAACAACAGATTTACTAAGGAGTATGCTAAGATGGTAGGACTTTGTGCTCAATAACCAAGGTGAATTTAAATATATTCTTAAACTACTTCATTTCAAATATGCAAAAAAATAGTTCCAGTTTGCTATGGAAAAACCCATGAGGACCACATATTCAAGCACAGTATTAAATTATACAGGCATTACAGAGGAAAATGTCTTAGATTAATGTGAACTTGTTTATTGACTTGCCTTCATATTATCTAAATATAAACAGTGAAAGAGTGACACACATTTAAGATGAGCTGGCAGGAGTCTTAGCTCACTTTGAGGGACTAGAGGAGACTATTTAAGATAATAGAGAAGATCAAATATGAAAGTTCTCTGGGAAAAGCTATTTTTTCAGTCCCAATGATATCAGAGGTACCAATAATAAATTCCATCATCCCAATCAAATCATAGGCTCTGTTTCATGATCATGAAGTCAGGGACCATATGCAATAATATAGTGATTCCTAAAGTATGGTCACAAAAAGTTAGCTCCTACTGAATCCCACAAATCTGAACCTCCATATCTTTAAGCATAAAGGAAAATAGAGCCATATATGACATACACTGTTGTCCAATTTCTCCTTTGGTTTGAACATGTCTATCTCCTTACCTTAGAATGCTACCATCTTCTCTATCCTCATGCTCGAGCCCTTCACCAAAATCTTAGACAACCCTCCTCCTCCATTAACCCATTAAGTACCAGTTCTCTTCACTCTTAACCCCTGTGTTATATATCTTAGCCTACAATGACATAGCAAAAGGAATGCTGGACTTAGAGTCAAGAAAGTTCTAACACTTACTAGCTGTAGCCATGAGGAAGTTACCTAGATCATATCAGTTTCACTTTGCTCATATGTAAAATGGGAATAAAAATGCTTGTAGCATTTGCCTCAGAAGATTCTAAGGACCAAAGGAGATCAGGTATGGAATGAGCTTTGCAAACTTTCAAGTGCTCTGTAAATATTATTTATGACTAACATTCGTTGGGTATATATACCATATTACCTTATAATGAGTTAACTTTTTAAGCTTTAGTGTAGTAACTACCCAACTAGAATTTGTATTTCTGGAAGGTAGGAAGGAATCATGTTTTATAGCTCTTTGTATCCACCCACTACCGCTAGGGTAGGTAGTGTGACAAAAGGAATTAGACCCAGACTCAGAGTCTGAAAGACCTGGGTCCAATTTCTACTTCTTAGATATACCAGTTATATGGCCCTGGGAAAATCATTTAACTTTTAAATGGGCCTAGGCAATTCTCTAAGACCATATAAGTTGCAGAACAGTGCTGATCTATATGGTTAGTAAGTTTCTGAAATCTCAGAAAATAGGGGTGCAAAAAGTTTTAATAAAATATTAGCAAAGAAACTAGAGCAACATCACAAATATTTTACACTATGATTGGGATGGATTTACATCAGGAATACATGTTTGCAATTTCTACTGGCACTTCTGAAATCATTATGACTGAGAGAAGAGTTTCACCCATCAAGGACTTGATTGATCAAAGACTGATATAATATTAGAAAAACTATTAAAATAACCTTGTTAATAACAAAAAACATGAAAGTTTTATGGTATGATGTTAGCAAGATGCAGGAAAAGCTTTTGATAAGAATAAAGTAATCATTTCAGCTAAAAACAAAACTTTAGAAAACACAGGAATAAATAAATCTTTCATTAAAATGATAAACAGTATATATTTGAAATCAAGGCTTTCCATTACATGTAACAGAGATAAATCACAGTTCTTTCCATTATCCTCAGGGATGACAACAAGGATGTCAATTGTCACCATTTCTGTTTGAAAGAGCAATATATATGTCGGTTATATCAAGATAGAAAAAAGAATTTGAGGGAAGAAACGCAGATAAAGAAGAAACAACAAAATTATCACTTTTTGCAGAAGATGTAATGATATAAAGGACTCTAAACAGTCAACTAAAAAACTAATCAAAACAATAAATTCAAATTCATGAAATATAAAATAAAGCCACAAAAAATCATCAGAATTTCTATATATACCAATAAAATATAGTCTATACCAATAAAATTCAGAAGGAAAAGAAAGAGAAAAACCCATTTAAAATTACTAAGAATGAATAAAATACTTGGGAACCTACCTTTCAAGACATACACACACACACACACACACACACACACACACAAAGTAGACACGAACACAACTACCAACCATTGTTTACAGAAGTAAAGATATATCTAAATAATTAGAAAAATATTCATTGCTCCTAGGTAGGATGATTCAATAAAATAAGCATTACAACACTACCAAAATTAATTAGCTTATTTCGTGTCATTTCAACCAAACTACCAAAGGACTGCTTTATGGAATTAGAAAGATAATAAAGAAATTCATATGGGGGCAAAAAGATAAAGAATATCAAGCAAAATATGAAAATAAGTAGAAAGCAGGGGACTCTGGGGAAGGCCAGATCTCAAAACTATTCTACAAAGCAATAATACTCGAAACAATTTATAGATTTTTTAAAAAATTGAGAGAGAACATCATCAGTAGAACAGATTACCTACATAACATACAATAGCAAATACTTCTAATACCTAGTATTCAATAAACAAAGACCATAGCTAGTAGGATAAGAACTCATTAACTATTGATATTGCTAAAACTCCTGGGAAAATTACAAAGCAGTATGGAAGATAAAAGATTAAACCAAAATCTTACACCTTATTCAAAGATAAATTCCAAATGTGTACTTGAACTAAATATAAAAGATGATATCATTAACAAATAATATCTATGGAAAGAAGAAAAATCATGACCAAATAAGGAATGGAGTAGATCACAGAAGAAAAAAAAATATGGATTTTGTTTATATATGTTCTTATTATATAAAATTTTAAAAGTTTTTGCACAAAAAAATAAAACTAAGAATTAAAAGGAAACAATTGGAGAAAAATTAAGCAAATTAATAAAAATCTCATTTTCAAGATATAAGAACCTGATTCACATTTAGGAAAAGACCTATTTCCCAAATGATAAATGTTCTAAGGATATGAACAGGCAGTTCTCAAGGGAAGGCCATACAAAATCACTATTGATTAGCAAAATGGAAATTAAAGCACTTTTCAGATGCTACTTCACACCTGTCAGCTTGGCAAAGATGATAAAAAAGGAAAATCTTCAATTCTGGAGAGTGCTGTGCAAAAATAGGAATATTTATACCTTGTTAATGTAACTATGAATGGTTATAATCATTTTGGAAAGCAATTTGGAAGTATGAACAAAAAAAATAAAACGTTACTAGAAAGTGAATGCCCTTTTTGACCTAACTATAGAATTGTTAGATCTATACTCAAAGGACATCAAATAAAGAATAAAAGTCCGGTGGCTCTTTCTGTGGTGGCAAAGAACTGACAGTTAAAAGAATGCTTAATAATTTAGAAATGTCAGAGTAAGTTGGGATATTTGAATGTGATGTGATCCTGTGATGCAAAAAGAAATGAGGAAATAGATGAGTTCAAAGAGACACAGAAAAACATATGAACTGATGCAGAGTGAAGTAAACAGAATCAAAAGAACAATTTGTGCTACAATATCTATATAAAATATTTTTAATTCTTTCATAAACTGATAAAGGATGAAATGAGTAAAACCAAGAGGAAAATTTATACAATAACTGTAAAAACAAACAACTTTATCTCTAAGTCATGTAAGCAGTGCAGTGAAGAGAGTGCCAGGCTTAGGGTCAAGAAGGTGAGGTCAAATCCAGCCTTAGACACAATAGCTGTCTATTAAGTCATTTAACCTCATTTGCCTCAGTTTCCTCACCTGCAAAATGGGTATAATAAAAGCACTTACACCATTTCTAAAGTGTTTACTCTGTACAATTCAATAGATGCTTAGTAAATGCTTGATTCTTTGAAAGATATAAGAACTTTGATCCCAAAAAGAAAAAAAAAGGACCATTCATGATTCCAAAGGGCTTATGATGAAACTATCCAGAGAGGTGATAGATTCAGTGTTCAACATAATACATATACATAAATTACATAATAAATCTGATTTTAAAGAAATAATCTTTAGGGGAATCTAAGAAAAACTATTGAATCTTAAGCTGAAGGAAAACCTTTACTTTAGGATTAGTGTTTATAAGAACTATAAAAACAAAGATCACATAACAGTTCACTGAATTCTTGGAATCAGATAACATATTTGCTGTAAAGAAGTTGGCTGGTGGTTAGTTTAAATAAATTAGGTTCTAACTACGTTGTGTGTTTTTCTACATTGAATTCAGCATATATGTGTATGTGTGCATATATGTATAGAATGCAAAAGAAACAGGACAGTAGGTGAATATATGTGTGTACATATAAATACATTTTTATTATATATACATATACATATACATATATATATATATATGGAAGTTAGATGACCACGTTAAAATATAAAATTCAGGTTGAAACTCCAGGGTTATCACTATCAGGGTATGTAATTTAGCAGTGTCCCCAGAGTGCCCAGGCTTTTCCTGGATGGTTAGACTAATTGTAGGTAGTGTTGCCTCAGCTTTTGATCCTGTATTCCAGGGCTATGTTTAGCATCCTATAGACTGATCTAAACACCTGAATAAATCAATTAGGAACCAAACTTGCCTTTTGGGGGCATTTGGGAATGGACTTAAAAGAACAGATTGATTAAATCCCAAACTAAGAAGTTTATTTACAGTACTTTGATGTGCTAGCTAGGTGACACAGTAGATGGAGTGGATAGGGCCTGGAGTCAGGAAAACTCATCTTCCCAAGTTGAAATCTAGCCTCAGACACTTACTAACTGTGCAACCATGGGCAAGACACTTAACCATATTTGCCTGAGTTTCCTCATCTGTAAAATGCTCTGGAGAAGGAAATGACAAACCACTCCAATATCTTTGCCAAGAAAACCTCAATGGGGTCCCAAAGGGTCAGACATGAATGAAAATATATGAGTATATATATATATATATATATATATATATATATATATACATAATGTATGTGTATGTGTATACACACATATATACAAAGAGAGAAAAAAATAGAAGACTTTGTTTTGATTGACTATGCATATTTTTTATAAGAAATTTGTTTTTCTTTCTTCCTTTTTCCAATGATAACCCTAATTTCAATGTCAGAGGGAAAGAAAATAGTTTTTGTTCATTAAAAAAAATAGAGTTGAGGGTATTACAAATATGAAATGTTGCATACATTTTTGGATGAGGTTATTGGTTTTGCTTAATTGTGTTTCTTTGTTTACTCTCACAGAGTGGAGATAACCTTTAAGGTTTGTCATGTAATAACAAGACATTGATCATTTTTTTTAAAAGGAGGCAAGGAAACACAGATTCAAACAAACAAAATCCCCCAAAAGGCCCTGAACATCATAGACACTCAATTTCCATTTGTTCATTGAGTAATTTCCTCTTCAGTTACTTGAGTACCATAAGTTTATCACAGCAATCTCAGCTCTTACTACTTGCCTTTATAATCATGGGCAAGACAATTCCTCTCTGCATCTCCATATCTGCTTCTGTAAAACAAGAGAGTTGGCATAAATGATATCACATTCAGGTCTAAAATGCTATGTTTTTGATTCTTCACAATTCCATGCAGACAAAGTGGCAATCAGGGAAACTATTGGGTTTACTACAGAGAAGAGGGATCAATTCTTAATACATTCCAAGGAATGACTGGAGAACACGTGTTTTTCCACCTTCATAAGTCCACCTTCCATATTTAGTTGATGACTCATCTGAGGCAGAGACTGTCTCCTGTCCTTTGTTTGACTCTCCCTCCACTTCTACAATGCTTTGAAAACATTTAAAATGCCACCAAGGTGATTGGCTGAAGTGGGCAAAGAGCATGAACACAAGGTGTTTTCACTCACCTTTATTCTTCAGGCTGAATGTGATGCTGATTGCAGCTAAAGTCAAGAGTTAACTTAGCTGAAGAGCATTAGTGTGCCTGGAGATGGGAAGGGAGGAGGGAGGGTGCAGGGGGAGGAGGAGAAAGGATAATTAATGGGGCTGCTAGGTGATGCAGTGGGTAGAGCAGAATCCCAGGAGTCAGGAGGACCTGAGTTCAAATCTGGCCTCAGACACTTAACACAAAAACTAACCATGTGACCTTGGGCAAGTCACTTAACCCCAATTGCCCTACCTCCCCCCCTCCAAAAACAAACAAAAAAAAAGATAATTAAGTTCAGATATCTCCTAACTGCATCATATTTAAAATCTTATAACTCCTGAAATGTACCATGGAAGAATAGATATCCTCTTGACATCATTTCTTTATTTGCTAAATGGATGCTACAAGGACTATCATCCATGCTTTCAGAAGTAGGTGATTTATCAAGAGATAGAGATTATTCATTGTTTTATTAATATCCTTGTTTCATTCAATGATATTTTGAATGAAATAATTTTCTATCTATTCCTTTGTCTTTCTTTCCTGCTAGCAGAGCTATTTTGTGGGTCCTAAATCTATGTGAGCTGATCTGGAAGAGTCTGAGCAATTTCTGCTGACTAATTTGAAGGGAAAATGTGAAATACTTTGGTGTTCAATAAACTTCTTCTGGGAAAAAAATATAATGATTCTTTTCTGTAAAATACATTTTTAGTAGTTAGATGTTAGAAAATTTCTATTCAAGTGACCATATGATTCTTTTTTTTTTTCTAAAGCAATTAGGGTTAAGCAACTTGCCCAAGGTTACACGGCCAGTTATTTTGTGTGGGTGTTAAGTATCTGAGGCCGGAACCGATCCTGGGCCAGCACTCTTACTTACTGCACCACCTAGCCGCCCCATGTGATTCTTAAAAGAATGTAGTTGAGTGAAACTGAGAATGAATAACCAGAGTCAATGAAACCAAAGGAGATATGTATGTGAGTATACACACATATACACACATACATATATATACATGTGTGTATACATATATACATACACATATAATTATATATGTACATATAAACTGGGACTCTACACATCACCTTGAAAGTCTCCACAAAAGTCATATTCAGATATTTCATCAAGGTAAGGAAGTGGCATCGGGTTGTTGAAGGTTATATCGATGGACTATCATTTCAAGTAGGTCTTGAATGAAAAAGGCTTTCAGTGAGGTCTGATACAGTGACAGACCACATAGGCTGTCTAAGAACAAGTCTAGAGAAGTACCTAGATGAAGGTTTTTCACTTTTTTGTGTAGTGGACCCTTTTGTCAGTCTGGTGAAGACTGTGCACCCTTTCTCAGAATGATGTTTTTAAGTGCATAAAATAAAATAATAAAAGTACAAAGGAAAACAATTATATTGGAAAATAGTTATCACTATGTTTTTAAGTTCACAGGCCCTACTTTAAAAACCTCTATCTCTAAAAAGAGTATCACCAACCACTGGGAGATGAATTCATCCTTTGGTCATAGATATATGAACTATATCTTGGGACCAGTGACACTAGAGTCCTCCCATTTATTTCCTCCTAAGATAAGTTGTCTTCTCATATTATTGCCTCTGTTCTTATCTGCTTATTCATTTATAGACGTGACCTACCACTCCTATGTGGATCTCACTATGTTATTCACTTCTGCTAAATATACTCAATATCCCTCCAGAAAGGAGGTAATACTTGAATTGGATTTTAGAAGTTGGCTAAGCTATTAGTAACAAAGTGAGCAAACCTAGTGGTGGGAATCTGACCGACATAAATGTGGGGAAATGTGTCAGCATTTGCCTAGAGTCAGTAAATCAATAAACAATTAAGTGCATGCTGTGTACTAGATACTGTGCTAAGAATTGGGGAATATGAAGAAAAGGCAAAATCTAGTCTCTACTAGTAATGTATGGCTGTGAAAGTCGGACTATAAGGAAAGCTGAGTGCCACAGAATCAATGCTTTCAAATTGGGGTGCTGAAGAAGACTCTTGAGCATCCCTTGGAGAGCAAGGAGATAAAATCAGTCAGTACTTAAAGAAATTAATTCAGGCTATTCACTGGAAGGTCAAATCCTGAAGCTGATATTGAAATACTTTGGCCACATAATAAGAATACAGGATTCATTAGAAAAGACTTCAATGTTGGGAAAGATTGGAGGCAAAAGGAAAAGGGATGGCAGAGGATGAGACAGATAGTGTCATGGAAACAATGAACATGAACTTGAACAAACATTAAGAGATAAAGAAAGATAGAAGGCCCTGGAGTGCTATGGTTCCTAGAGTCATGGACAGTTGGACATGGCTAAATAACTCAACAACAATAACACTCTCAAAGAGCTCATAGTCTATTGGGAAAGACAACGTGCAACTAACTATGTACAAATAAGATATAGAAAGGATGCCCTGCAAATTATCAAGAAAGGAATGGAAATAAAATTAAGGGCAATCCTGAAAGCTTTTTTGTAGAAGGTAAGATTTTAGCTGAGATTTGAAAGAGGCCAGGGATTCCAGGAGAATTGGAAAGTTGAATAGTAGCCAGATTACTAAGTTTCTTGATTGTCAGGTAAAGTGTTTCTACTCTAATATGCCCACGATGGAGAATTAGTAAAAGTTTTTGAATAGCTGAATGACATTCATAAAATTGTACTAGGACTATTAATCCATTTAGATGGATTAGATTGATTAAAAATAATCTCTTGAGGCAGGGTGGTACAGTAGAAAAAAACATTGGTTTTGAAGTCTAAGAACATGAGTCCAAATCCTGATCCTATCACTACTTACATCTCCTTGGATAAGTCATTGAATCTGTCTGGGACTCAGTTTCCTCATCTGTGCAATAAGAGGAGTTAGACTAGATGGTTTCTAAGGTCTCCGCCAGCTCTGATTCTATAAATAACCTTCTCGGTGAAATTGTAAATACTTTTAATATTGGCTCTTTAGACCTCTTCATACCCTCCTCCAAAGTGCTTTACACATAATATTTGCTATTTGTTTATTAATTTTTTTAAGCAATTGGGGTTAAGTAACTTGCTCAAGGTTACACGGCCAGTTATTTTGTGTGGGTGCCAAGTATCTGAGGCCGGAATTGATCCCGGGTCTCCCGATGGCAGGGCCAGCACTCTTACTCACTGCGCCACCTGGCTACCCCTATTTGTTTATTAATTAATAGAATCGAGAAGACAGATTCTATATTCATGCTTTAGAAGTGCTTATTAAGCAATAGGCTGAGCATGAGCTAACCGTATTGCTTTCAAAAATGATTGGAAAATTTTGCGATTTACACAGCATCCTTTAGCTAATAAGATTAATGGTAAAATCTGACCTGGGCATTTCTGAACATTTCAAAGCAGTGACATCTACTATCTACCTATAGTCCCTCCAGAGGAATTAAAATGGTCTCTGAGAAATAAAAGCTCTTAACTAAACCCTTAGTACTTTAAACAATGGGAGTACTGTTGGGGGACGGGGGGGGGGGGAGGGGGGGGGGGGGAAGACAAGCATTTGAAAAGGGAGGAAACAAGACCAGGTCCAACATCTCTGCACCCTCACAGCACCATTTTCATTAAGCTGGCCTATCATTTCAATTTAATCCATTTCCCTGTGAGAATAGCAGCATGATCTGTTTTCCCTAAGCTATTGTCCCTGATATTGACAGCTACCTGTGTTTCTCAAATGATTTCCAATTAACAGGTTATTGAGCTGCATTTCCCTCACTACCAGTAGGTGTTTAACTCATACTAAAGCTAATTTGTCCACCCAAAGGTGAAACAGGCTCACTGTAATCACACATTAAGAAACCCAAAGATGTAGTTTTACCCAGTGGAGGAAAAATTATTTCTTCTTTCATGCATAGATAGATAGATAGATAGATAGATAGATAGATAGATAGATAGATAGATAGATAGATGGATGGATAGATGGATAGATGGATAGATGCATAGATGGATGGATGGATGGATGGATGGATGGATGGATGGATGGATGGATGGATGGATGGATGGATGGATGGATGGATTGGATGGGTGGGTGGGTGGACGGATGGGTGGGTGGATGGATGGATAGATGGATGGATAGATGATAGATGGATAGATAGATAGATAATCAGAAAGACAAATATAAAGATAGCTAGTATTTATATAGTACCTACTATGTGACAACCTCTGTGCTAAGTGTTTTACAAATTTTACTTCACTTGACCTTCAGAACAATTCCAGGAGGTAGGTACCATTATTTTCTCCATTTTACAGCTTAGTAAACTGAGGCAAACAGAGGTTAAGTGACTTGTCCAAGGTCATGCAGCTAGTGAAAATCTGGAACCAAATTTGAATTCAGATCTTCCTGACTCAAGGCCTAGAACTCTATTCATTGCACCACCCAGCTTCTGAAAGCAGGAGAAGGAGAGAGGGAGGGAGGGGAAGAGAGAGAGAAAGAGAGAGAGAGACAGACAGACAGAGAGAGAGAGAGAGAGAGAGAGAGAGAGAGAGAGAGAGAGAGAGAGAGACAAAGAGACAGAGAGACAGAGACAGAGACAGAGACAGAGACAAAGAGACAGAGAGAGACAGAGAGCTCATTTGCTAAGAGATTATGCTAAGCACTGGGGACATAAATATTAGCAAAGCAGACATTCTCTCAGGGATCTGACATTCTAATGAGGGAGGACAGTATACATAGAGGAGCAGGTAAGGGAGTTCAAGGCAGGTGGTAAAGGAATGTCTAGAAAGTGAATTCAAGCCTGTGTGAGGCCTGGGAGGGAGTCGGCAACCTGGAGATCAGGCCTCAAGGTGGAAGTTTCTCCAAAGTAGCAAGGTAACAGACTAAGAGGAAGAGAAATCAGTCACAAATCCTCAGTTAACCTCTATAAAATGAGGAGAACTGCTAGGTAAGCTCTGAAATCCCAAAGCCTTTGTTTCCTCCAATGTAAAACTAGGATAATTATTGCTACAGTATCTGCCTCACAAGGTTGTCATGAGGCTCAAAAGGGATATTTCCCCCAAGTGGTTTTTTTATCTTCTCATTTCCCTTATGCTTCCACACTACCAAAAAAACATGATTCAATACTTTGGGGGGAGGGGGAGCGAAATGAACTCTGAATTCAAAGTGAATTCATTTTGCTTCTTCAACTCCTCTAAGTTCTTCTATGAATTTTGTATTTCAGAATTATTTGGATATTTTTGGAATGATTCCCTTATATTTACATTTTTATCTATCATCTGCTTCTTCATTCACTTTATCATATAGATCTCAATCTTTTTAGAAATTAGTTGTGACTTTAGGCACACTTTTGGGCTTTGTGATTCTCTAAGGTATTTCCTCTGTAATAATTCACATCTACTTAGATAAGAGGACCGATGTAAATCTTAGGATCATTATTTGGAACATCTCATCCAACCTCCTCCATTTACCAATGAAGACAGAGGCCCAGTTAGGTGAAGTGATTTTACCAAGATTACACAAGGTCACTAGCTGCATGACCTTGGACAAGTCACTTAACCTCTGTTTGCCTCAGTTTACTCAACTGTAAAATAGAGAGTAAGTAGCTAAGTCAAGATGTGAACCCGGATCTTACATCCTTCTACTCAAGCTGCCCCTTTCTTCCATTAGTAAATTCTTCTCCACATCCCCATTTTATGGAAGGGCGAAGGCCAGCCATCCTTCATTTCCTCTAAAAGCTCTGCTTCTGACTCTCTAGATGTTGTTACCATTCTCCTGTGCTGGTACCTCCTTCTCTACCCACCCCACCCCATTTTTCAGCTCTCTTTTATGTATTAGAATGTAAAGTCAGAGACTTTGAGGTCAGAAACTGTCTTTATTTTTATTCATATTTGCATGCCTAGCACTAAACACAGTGCCTAACACACAATAAGCAATCAATTTATGCTTGTTGATTGGTCATCAATTGGTCATTGACTCTTCCTCCGAAACCAATGTGTAAAAGACGGAATTTTACAAAGAATAGATTATACAATCATAAAGTGTCAAGGGACCTCGGAAACCAGTTAGTCCAATTCTAACCTAGACAATGAATCCTTCCTGCATCTCCAACAAGTGATCATAAATCTCTTGGAAGTCCAAAATCACATTGTCAACTGCTGGTCAGATATATCTACCTGGATGTTTCTTTAGCATCTCCAATTCAGCGTGTTCAAAATGGAACTCATTTCCCCTCTGAAAACCCTTCCTCTTCCAAAATTCCCCATTTCACTTTAGAATACCAACATCCTTTCAATCATGCAGCTTCATAACTTCACAGTCATCATTGGCCCTTCCCTATCCATCAAAAGTCATTTCCAATCAGGTGCCAAGTATTTTCAATTTTACCTCTATAATATCTATTGAATTCATTTCCTTTTCTCTTCTCATATGGGTCTAGTTCAGGCCCTTATCACCCTTCATCAAGACTATTTTAATAACCTCCTAATCGGTCTCCTTGGTCCCATGATCTCCTCTAATCCATCTTCCATATTTCAGCCAAGACAATCTTCCTTAGCCACAGATGTGACCATGTCAATCCTCCCCTCAAAACCTTTAGTATTCTGTTTAAAATCCTCAGTGTCTAGTGCCCTTCACAGTCTTACTTCAGTCTATGTTTATAACTTTGTTTCATGTTATTTCATTTTCTTTTTTACGTCTCTCTTAGGCTTACCCAATAAAACAAAGAGACATGATTTCAACTATAATTTATTATCAAATATATTTCCTAAATCAAATATTTCCTAAAGAGAGTGCTATAAGTTGAGGTTATTAAAAATAATTCATTCATACCTTAATTCTTTTATTCATTCCATAAAAACTTATTTAGTACCTATGTTATACCATGCATTTTGCTAGGCCTCAGGAGAGACATCAAGAGAAGTAAAACCCATTTATTCTCTCTAGGGCTTACAAAATTGTGGAAATAAGGAAAACATGCACCCAGAAAACATAGGATATTGATTATAATAAGTTTAAGAAGTGTGCTTCACCTTCCACCACTAACCCATCCTGACTATGTGGTCCTGGACAGGTCACTTAACTTGCCTTATAGAACTGTATCAAAGTCTAGGTTGTAGAGGAAGTGGAAAGCTACACTGCTGGGAGGTTATTCTCACTGAAATTCCCTACACCAAAGGAATTATAGCCTGTTTCCATTCTTTCTCAACCACCCATCACCAAAACAAAGATTAGTGTGCAAAAAGAGATATGATGTTTCTTAATATTCATGTTTATGGCAAGTTTCCTTCTAAAATTGTTACCACTTTGAACCACCAGGTCACTCTTATACTCAACATATTCATTTTGGAGCATTTTGCATAGGCCAATGTGACCAGACTATTTCCAGTCTCACACTCTACCCTGTGCTATGTTGTCACAGTCTAGACATTCTGAAATTATCCCTGAATTAGCACAAATTATGACCTCTTAAACACAGCTGGGACAATGCCAAGAGCCATCATTCATTTTCAAAGTGATGGGACATTCTCAAGTTGAATTATTTTTTTTTTTACTTTTATAAAACATTCACTACAAATCAAATTGAAAATAAGAAAACAGGAGAAATAATCTTTTGGATATGGTACATTCAGACCATACACATATCATAGAATCATAGATTTAGAGCTGAAAGAAACCTTAAAGAATAGTCCAACTACCAAATTTACAAAAGAGGAAGACAAGGCATGGGAAGGTTAAATAACCCTAAACAAAGGCACATCAATCAGCAAGCTTTTTTGAGTAATTACTATGTGCTAGGTGTTATGATAAACACTAATGACACAAAGAAAAAGCAGAAATAGTACTTGCTCTCATGGAACTTATATTCTAATTGGGGAAACAACATATGTAAATATATATAAATATATGTGTGTACATGAAGTAGGCACAAGGTTGTATAGAGGTGACAGTCATATTAACTAGGGACTCTAAAAAGGGGACAAGTGGTAGACCTAGACTTCAAACTCATGTCCTCTGACTACAAATCTAGCACTCTTTCCATTAGAACACATTGGGTCCCTGGATGACCTCCTATGTAACATAGTAAAATGACCATTTTGGAAATATACGAGAAATGTAATGGGAATGCAAATTTGGAAGATCTTCCCTGCCCCTAGGCTAAAATGCACCTGAAGCCTGGGGAGGGAGGCTTGTTTTTCAGTAGATACTTCTTGATTGGCCAGTGAGTCAATAAGGTTGTTACATTCTCTGAGCCAGGAGAAGGCTATATAAGCCCTGATGTGTAGCTTTGTTTTGGGACTCACTTTGAGAAGTGTTCTGTGATTTGATCTGAATTCTGGGAAGCCGTTGTTGAGAGTCCCCCGGCTTTGAAAAAACCCAGATGTGGAAACCCAGATGTTGACTGGGTATGGATGTAATGGTTGGACAGTTTGGAAATCTGTCTACTTGATCTGTCTCTGTCTTGATAATTCTGCCTGTATATTTTGAAGTTCGGGATGCTGACCTTTTCCCCCTGAACAAGGTAAACGATATGTGGTCTGACTGATTAAAGTAAGCTTGTTAACCCATTTTGAGTTGCTTTCCTTTATCAAAGCAGATCCAAGAACCTGTGGTAGCAGCAAACCCTGAGGGCTCCGGGGTGCTTGCTGCTACACCTCCTATGTAACATAGTAAAATGACCATTTTGGAAATATATGAGAGGTTCTCATTTGCCTTTCCTGGGACTTAACTCTCTTTCTCTTTTGTAATTAAGCTGAATTATTGCCTTGAACTTAAAGAATATGCAAGGAAATGCAAGCAATCCCCCAGATATTATTCATGGAGGAAATATCACCTAGGTAATTTCTGATG
Organism: Petaurus breviceps papuanus; assembly: GCF_028583685.1. NCBI lineage: Eukaryota > Metazoa > Chordata > Mammalia > Diprotodontia > Petauridae > Petaurus > Petaurus breviceps. The sequence goes on from NW_027187277.1 coordinate 1,260,368, forward strand.
GCTATTTATTTCACTGGTAAGGAGCTAACATTTCATAGTTATGCATAATAGAACTCTTAGGGAATCAAACCTAGAAATGTAGCACCAATGAAATATTCACAGTGCCCACGGTCACTATAAATATACTGCATGGTGCTTGATTGCAAAATATAACAGACTCTCCATATAGAAGACAGAAGCAAAACATTTATTCAGGCACCAGAAAACCAAATCCCAAAACCAGTAAACCAATACCATCATAGTAGCAAAGAAGTTAATAAGCCACAACAGCACAGAGAGCCACGGTATCTTTTAGCGTTACAACAAACCAGTATTTTTATTCACAAGCCTGACCGACTCCCTGGGATGCATGCTCTCCTCCTCCCAATCTAGCTATCTATGACTCCCAGTTTCCTGTGGGCTCTGCTCCACCCTTCAGCAAACTCTTCCCACCACAGGCTCCATGTGACTACATTCAGGCTATTAGGGGGCAAAATTTATTTTCAAAACAGGGAAGGTCTTCAATTCCCTTAGGTTTATTAAGGGACAGGGAAGTTCAAATCCTCATTACCATTAGAGAAGGGGCTTTTATGTCCTTACCCCCAGTGCCTAGCATAGTGTCTGGCACATAGATACATAAACATTTAAATTAAATGAACTGGTTAACTGAACTGATTAATTAATCATTGAGAGCATTTGGTTTGAAATCAGGAGAATCTATTTAGAATTCCAGTGTTGCTTCTTACTACATACATAATCTTAAACCAGTCATCTCACATCTAAGGACCTCAGCTTTATTTGGATAAAGATTGTGTTGGACTAGAACATCTTCAAGGTGCTTTCTAGTTTGAACTTCTAAGTTCTTTCTAATTACACATTTTGTATTCTCCTGCTATATTTCCTCCACTTCAGGATACTACATTGACCACCAGCAGAACCCCAGTGCTACCTAAAGATTCCAAACCATCTAAATACAAAACACCACTCCAACATCTTGTTCTATCAAATTTTTTGGAACCTTTAACAGACCATTTCCCTTCCTATGTGCTTACCATGCCCCTCAGAACCTGATTTCTCAAATCCACATTATCCTGAACAATAACTCTAGGTGAAACTCTCCACATCCCAGGCTTTCGTCACCAATTTTGTCAATCCTGCCCCTCACCAGATTCAATCCACCCTAATCATCTCTTTTTAACCCCTTCTCCTACCAGGTTTTCTTAACCTGGGGAGCATGACTTTTTTAAGTATTCTGATAACCATTTTGATATAATGTGTTTCTTTTGTAATCCTATGTTTTTATTTTATGCAAATAAAAACATTATGAGGAGAACAACCAAAATGGTCAAGTAGGGAGAATTAGTATAGCCCAGGTCTTTCCACATTTACTCCAATAAAGATCTAAGAATAGTGATAGACTGAGTAGTGATCGGGAAATCTAAGGACGAACCACAGTGGGTCACCTTTCCATCCTGAGATTATAGGAACTGAAAGAATAAAGTATGATATTCCAAGAGGCAAAGCCTGTGTCTTGTCAAGAAGACAAAGGACATTGGCTTACAGGCAAGAACAACTTATCCAGAAAAAATTGATCATAATGCTATGGGGTGTGTGTGTGGGGGGGGGGGGGGGGATAAACCTCTGCTGAAATGTTTACATTAACATGGAAAGGGGTGGGTGATACATGTCCCCTCATACCCCTAATGTCATCGAAGACCATAATGAGAGTTAAATAAGACAAATGACCAGTGAATAATTTTGTTAGGTTTTAATCATCTAAAAAGAAACGAGAAAATGAAAGGCACAAAATAAAACACTAGAGAAGAAAGGGGGAGGGGTGATAAGAAAACTTACATCATATATTAGGGGTACACATGTGGAAACCTGTAGAAATGCTGTATAAGGGTTTGGGAAGTGTGTTTCATTTGAACCTCATTTTCATCTAAACTGATCAAAGGAGTAAAGAATACACTCACAAATACATACAAGTAAAATTTTGAAGAAATACGTTGAGCCCAATGTGGAAACAGAAGGAAACTGGGAGAGGGAAAAACAGAAAATAAGAAGGTGAGCATATTAAGAACAAACTATAAACACAAAAAGCCCTGAAGGGGGATCACGAAGAGGAAGTTGAAAGAAGAGACAAAAAGGATGAGAGCCTGTGATTAGAGTCCTTGTGTGAAAAGAGTGCCACAGAATGGAACTGATTGCATAAAGCAGAAAACACTAGTGCTGAGCACACTCCATTCCCATGACCCTCTCCTTTATAAAAAGGAAACAAGTAGCAAAGAGAGGGAAAAGTGTATGAGAATAGTTTGGAGGACAATACACAATTAACAATCATAACTGTGAATGTGAAGGGGATGAACTCACTCATATAGTAGAAGAGGATAACAATGGTTTATAAAACAGAATCCAATAATTTGTTGTTTACAGGAAACACACTTGAAACACAAAGACATACAAAACTAAAACAAGGGGCTGCAGCAAAATATATTTTGCTTTAGCTGAAGTCAAAAAGAAAAGAAAAGAAAGCAATCATGATTTAATATACAGCAAGAGCAAAAATAGATTTGATTTTAAAGGTACCATACACAATGAATTAATGTCAATAATTCATATATGTGAATGGCATAGCTTTTAAATACTTTAAATACTGAATGGTATAGGTTTTAAATAAAGTGAAAAAATAAATGAATTACAAGGATAAATAGACAATACAACTATAATGATGAGAGATCTCAATATATTCCTTTTAAATCTGTGCAAATATACCAAAAAAATAATCAGGCATTTAAGACATAGAATAGAGAAAAAGTTAGCTATGATAGATCTCTGGTGATTATTAATTAGAAATATAAAATAGTACATATATTTTTCATCTTTACATGGTAGCTTTAGAAAACCTAAAGATTTATTAAAATATAAAACTCATCAATGAAAAAAACAGAAATATTAAACACATTCAAAACACATTAGAATAAAATTTTATTCAAGAAATGGTCATTGAAGAAAGAATTAAAATTTTATTGGAGACGAAATAACTTAATCCTGAACAATTGGTGGGTCAAAGAACAAATCATAGATGCAATAGATAATTTGGTTAAAGATAACAGTAACAATGAGCAAATATACTAAAATCTGGGGAATTCAGCCAAAAGTACTACTCAAGGGAAATTTTATATATCTAAATACTTTCATCAATAAAAGAGAAAGAACAGATTAACTAATTAGGCATGCAACTAAAAAAAACCTAGAAAAACAACAAATTTTGAAAATCCCAATTAAATGATGAAATAGAAATCCTGAAAATCAAAGAATAGATCAAAAAACAAGTAAAAAAAATCATTGAATTAATAAATAAACTAGGATATGTTTTTTTTTAACTTAGGAAAAATCATTTGGTAATTTTATTGAAGAACAAGAAGAGAAAAAACAAGCCACTAGTATAAAAAATGAAAATGAATTCACAACAAATGAGGAAGAAATAAAGGATATTATTAGAAACTATCTTACCCAATTATATACTAATAAAACTGGCAGCTTGAATGAACTAGATGAATATTTTTAAATATAAAATCACAAGATGAAGAGAACAAAAATAGAGTTTAAACAATCCAATTTTAAAAAAAGAAATGTCATCTCCCATTTTAAACCATCATATTAAGGAATCCACTGATTTTACCAGATTCCTAAAGGTGCAATGACACATAAAAAAGTTATGAATCCCTGCACCCTGTAAACCTTCCTTCCTCCTTGATCTTCTCCTAATCTGCTTCTTCCACTTCCAAAATAATAAATTTCAAAAACAATGCATCTCTGACAAACTAATACAAAGGAGTTTTCTTAATCACCCACTCCTTGAAAATCTTCTGAGGATCCATATTTTTCTTGTCCCTTCCATGGCCTCTTCCAGACTGTTGCTCTATTGGTCATTCATTTTGAGGTTCATGTAGGCAGATTATGCAACACCCTATCCCCATCCTTGCTTCAGGTACTCACGCACCAAGTTCTAGGATCATCCCTTCCCTTTCTTAATGATGACAAGACCTATCTTCCCATCCACTGCATTTTCCACTTCAACAACTCAAATTATCCCTATGTCAGTGCCTCCTCAAGTATCCTGCTCTTGAAGTTCTTGTCCTGCTTCTACTCCAGTAACTTCTATTTTTACCCCCACTTCAACTATACATAAACATAGAAATGCCTCATATGAGACTATGTAAGTTTTCACTTATGAGTCAGAAGATGGAAAATACTTGTGTTTGGGGCTTAAATTAGTTCTTTACATTTATAATTATAATTACTAATTTATCCCAACCTGCTTCCTTGATATGACACCTGGCTAGAGCTAGCTACAAAAATAATAATAATAATGGTAGGCAGCTTGTTAGCTTCTACATACAAGAATTACATAGGGTACAATTATCACATAGGCCTTAGTCTCTAGGACTTGCTACCACATAATATGGTTCTGTCTCCAATACTCTGAAACTTTCCTTCTCTAACAACAATCCCATACCATTCCATCTAGTCACTCACTCCTCCTAGACTTGTTCTTTTTATTTCCCTTGACCTCTTTTCCTTTCTTATTCTTCCAGGATATCACCTCTTTTCTGATTCTCTTACCTTCCTAACTACACTAAATTTCATTGTCATACATTTCTTTAACATGCTACTCCTTTCTTAGAATACTTCACCCTTTTTTTCCTAGTAATCCTCAATCCTAGGTAACCACTCCACTGTCTTTTGTCTACACATAAGAATATATATTCATAGTACCTTAGAGTTCAATTGATTCAAAAGTCTTATAAATTAATAAACTGAGAGATTAAAAGATTTCTATGTGTCACAGAAGTAGTCAGCAGAACCTAGATTTGAACCCATGTTCTCTAAATTTAAATTCAGTTATCTTTTGACCATAACAGACTGCCTTTCCTGATTCTCATATCAAAGATGGTCAGAGAGAGTCATAGAGCCATATTGATTTCCTACATAGTTAATATGTAGTATATTATTTCAGCCTAGCCCCACTGACTTGTTGGCATTTCTTTTACATATCACTATTTAGTTTTTATCACATGTCTCACAAGATCTCCTCCAAACTTCTCCTTATCTCCTCACATTCCTCAATGCACAATCACCCTCAACATTATTAAATGCCCTTACCACCTACTTTTTGAGAAGGAGTAATGCCATTTGATGAGAAAACTGACCTCTTGATCACCTTGAAAATTCCATCATCATGATAGGATCACAGATTTGGAGATGGAAGGTACCCTATAGATATCATCTGTTCCTATGACTATCTATCTATTCCTTAGTCTACAGACAGGTGTGCTGAGGTCCAGAGAGCTCAAATGGTTTGCCCAAGATTATATGTGAAAAGGTAAGTAAAAGAGCTAGAATTTCCATCCTTTTACCCTTACTTCTTTTGCATCTGAAGAAGAGGCATTCTCCTGGCAAAGAATAACTTGTTTTAGAAGTAGCCTAAAGTATTAGAAAGAGTGCTGACCCCGGAGTAAGGAGACCTGGGTTCAAATTCCACCTCAGATATTTACTTGTAGTGTGACTTTGAGCAATTCACTTTATCATTCATCCTTATAATATCTCTCACTTTTTTGGGTTAAGGCATTACAAGTTTCTCTTAAGATAGAGTTGGAGAAGGAAATGGCAAACCATGCCAGTCTCTTTGCTGAGAAAACTCCAAATGAGGTCACCAAGAGTTAGAAGGTACTGAAAAATGACTGCACAACAGCAACAAAACACAGTAGAAAAAGCATTGGATTCAGAGTCAAGAGATATAGGTTCAAATTCCAGTACAGCCACTTACTTTTTATGTCACAATTTATCTGAAGCTCAATTTCTTCATCTACAAAATGGTAATAATTCTTAAGCTTCCTAGTTCATCATTTTGTTCTGCATAGGGAAAGTGATTTGTTGATTCACATGTAAATGTGATTTTTATTCAATCATTATTAAATGCAATTTATTTTTTATTATAAATAATTGTATATGTATCATACATAATACATATATATCATGTATATCATATATTATAAATAAATTTAATAATAAAATCATTATTAAAATGTAATCTATGACATTGTCACTCATTAACCACCTAGCTCAAAATAAAATCATATAAATCTTATAGAGTAGAAAAAAGTCAGTAGGACATTAGGTGCTTATGGGAGGTTAGGGAGAAGGAAAATTCCAAAAAGGAGGAGGAAATGGGGACAATGAAGAAGTTGAAAAGACCTAGGAAACAAATCCATTTCACAGTTTTATTTACAGGTGACCCTACCTACAGATCCTCTAATTCAACACATGACCAAAAGAGCTAGAACTTCAGGATGAATGTGATGCAGGTAGGAAAGGTTAACAGGAGACACTGGAAGCGTTGGAACAAAAGGACAGAAGCATTTAGCCAGAACTGTGGTAAGTAAAAACATAAAATGAAAATCAAAATGATACTACACAGACAATGACACTATAAGAGGAATGTTCCAAGCCCAAAATAAGAAATACAAATAATGAAAACAAGAAAGCAGTGGGTTTCATGTAGTCCACCATCCAAATAGAAGTTGGACAGTTCAGGCATTCTAATTGTCATACCTCTTAATAAGCAACTAGAATTTAAATATGTGGTACCTATATGCCAAGCACTATGTATGCTATGTGCTTTACAAATATCATCTTATTATCTCCTCACAAATAGGTCCAGGAGATAGGTGTTATTATTATCCCCATTTCACAGTTGAAGGAAGTGAGGCAAACAGAGGTTGTCCAAAGTCACACAGCTAGTAAACATCTAAAACCATACTTGAACACAGGTTTTCCTGATTCCAGGCCCAGTGCTTTATCCCACTGTGCCACCTAGCTATCTCTTCGAAATGACAGTCCTTTAAATATTTGAAAATTATCAGGGGCGGCCAGGTAGCACAGCGAGTAAGAGCACTGGCTCCAGTGTTGAGAAGACCTGGAGATCGAATCCGGGGCTCAGACACTTAGCACCCACCCAGAAACACCTGGCCGTGTAACCTTGAGCAAGTTACTTAACCCCAATTGCTTAGGGGGCGGCCAGGTGGCTCAGCGAGTAAGAGCACCGTCTCCAGTGTTGGGATGACCTGGAGATCAAATCCCGGGCTTGGACACTCAGCACCACACCCAGAAATAACTGGCCTTGTAACCTTGAGCAAGTTACTTAACCCCGATTGCTTAAAAAAAAAAAAAAAAGAAAGAAAGAAAATTATCACATCCATCCTAACTCTTCCCATCTAGAGACTAAATATCCCATCTTCAATTGATTGGTGTAACATATGGTTTCCAGTAATCTTACTCTCTCAGTCAACATCTACTGGACATGCTCCAGCTTATCCATGTCTTTCCTAAAATATGGGCACCCAGAAATGTTCCAGATGTAGTCTGACCAAAACAGAATATGGCAAAGCTAATATCTCTGGACAATGTAATTCTATTAGTGCAGATGTGTCGGTGTTGATTCAGTCACTGTAATAACTTACAAAAACAGGATCATCATAAAATCATAAATTTAGAGCTGAAAGGGAACTGAGAAGTCATCAAATTCAACCTACTCAATTTTCAGATGGGGAAACCATGGCTCAGAGAGGTTAAGTGACTTGCCTAGGATCACATAGCTAAAAAGTATCTGAAGCAGAAATTGAACTCAAATCTTTCTGCCTTCAAGTTCAGCAATATTCTTTCTCAAATTTTACTAATAATTCATACCTTCCAAATTTAATAACTTTTTTCAAAGAGATAGAAGCTATGGTTTAATAAGGCACCTATTCATTGTAATAAAAATAACCTCAGCTTATTATGAGGCTTACATTATCAAAATGCCATCTCTGATCAGCCTCTGAAAGATATCAAGGTCAGAAAAGTAGCCCTCAGACGTTGAGGTGGCAAGATCTATTAAAAGTGTGTGGGAAGAGGTGATGATGGGGAAAAAGAAAATCTCCAAGAACATTGAAATAAAAATGAATGACAGAGGAACTAGTCAAAATGCTAGGTTCTAGGCTGACTTCCTCCTTTTAAAGCCTTAACTTGACAAACTGTTGATGGCCCACTTTCCCAGGAGACAGCTCTAAGGTTTGTCCTCAGAACACTAAGAGTCTGTTCGAACCACTGACACCCCCTTTACTGCCAAATAATCATGGCATTGTCTTGTACTATCAGAGAGTCCATGTGCCTACAGACTGACAAAAGGCCAAACCTTGACATATTTATTTCTCTATTTCATATGTGAGGCTAGACTACTTCACATCTTTGTCACTTGTACCAGTGCCCCTCACTTGAGGGAGAGGAAAAAGTTAAGGAGAGCCCACAGTGGCATATTTCTCTCTACCTTACCATAAATATACATTTTTCTGACAGTATTCCCTGAGTCAGTTCAAAACTGGGCTCATTTCAGAACCACGGAGAGAGAACATGGCTCTGCAAAGACGAGGGAGGCTAACGATGGTACCACCAGAAGATGCATGAGGTTAGAAAGGGAGATGGGTGGTCCATCGTAGTACCTTTCTGTAAGGAATAATTACAAATGATTAAATATAGCTTATTGGAAATATTTCTTTCATGTAACAGATAAAAGATTGACTCACTCCTTGAAAATTACTTTCCCTAGTCATGTTCCTTAGGTTGGCCTTAATCACACTGGGAGAAGAGAGGTGCTTCTACTACGCCCACCCCAATCCCAGAGAGAAGCTTTCTTTTAAACAATAAGCATAAAGAGGTATCATTATGACGAAGAAATAGTGAAACATAGAAGAACTGTAGCATGTTTGGGGAAAGTATTTTTAATAATGGGGGAAGGACAATGTTTGTTTGGATTTTTTTACATTGCTTGCCATCTCCTCTTTGTAAAATCCACAGATGTAGAGTTATATACAGAATATTAAGATCCATGCATTGAATATTCAGTAGGTAAAAACGGATAACCCATGCATCTGTCAGGTAGAAAGGCTTTTACAAATGAAAAGTAAGACCTATTTTTCATCCTTTTTAATCCTCTTGCATTTTGAAGGGGTCTTAGTGTTGATGAAGAGAGACTGTCAGCTTAGAAGGAGGGTGACTGCTTAGTAACGACCCACAGCTCAGGGGGCTCAGAGGATTTTTTCCCCTTCGTAATGATAGCAGCCTAGATTCATATAGTGATTTACATTTGTAAAGCATTTTCACATATATGCTTATTTAATCCTTGCAATAAGCTTGGGGAAAAGGTCGTGGATACATCTTAGCCCATTTTTCAGATAAGGAATTGAGACTCTGTAAGGTCAGGTGATTTATTAAGTTTCCACAGCAAGAAAGCTGCTGAGATAATATGTAAGTTCAAGTATTCTGACTCCAAGTCTTTTCATATTACAATTAGCTACATCCCTGATAGTTCTGGGGGAAAAAATCTTAGTCTAATTTAGGCCATAATTTTTTTTTTTATGAGAAATTGTCAATGAGGTAGATTCTGATTGTTTAAAAAATGGTGTTGAGTAGAACACTTTGTGCCATTTAGAACTGAGAGAAGGAATTGCCGATTTGGATTTTGCAGCCCATATATCTCATCCCAACCCCCTAAAATGGAGCAATCAAAAAATTGATTTTTTTGGTAATTATCAAGCAATAAAAGATTAATATACTTCTACTAATTTTAAATGGAAAAGATAATATAAGGAATTATTCAACACTTTCAACCAACACCTACAGTATGGGTAGAACAATTGTAATAGGTGTTGTAGACCCAAAGTTTAGATGAATCCTATCACTTTCCCCAACAGTCAAATAGAATGACTCAACACAAATATCTGAACTTGTAATACATTTTTAAAAGTGTGTAGCAAAAAATAATAAAATAAATTATGTGGCAAAGGTAGAAGCAAAAGGCTATATGAGGTCCAAAGGGAATAAAGATGTCATCACTTTTTTTTAGTATTAATAAAAGCTGAGGTTTTTCCCACATCTTTGGCATCTGTCCCTGCTTTGGCTACCTTGTGATCTCCCTGCACACTCACAATTCTGTTGCCTCCAATACAAATCTCCTCTGTGAATGCTCAGTCCAGTCCAATCTGTTTTCTATATTAGATCTCCTGAGTACAATTTTTACCTCTTCTTTAAGTACTTTTGTGATTTTGATAATAAGACCCCAAAGTGGTAACTCTGCACTGAGTATAGAGAGGCTCTTCCATACTAGGGTGGCTACTTGATGATTAATTCTTGAATAATGGCAACACATGAAAAAAAGAAAAATATAAAATGGCTCTTGGTCCTATGTACTTTTGCAGTGACAGTGGCAGAGAAGATGAAAAGCAGAGAGACAATGATAAGAATCTTACAATTTTTTAGACTTTCTACAGATTTTTTTGGAGGGCAATTGGGGTTAAATGACTTGCCCAAGGTCACACGGCTGGTAAGTGTTAAGTGTCTGAGGCCGGATTTGAACTCAGGTCCTCCTGACTCCAAGGCCAGTGCTCTACTCACTGTGCCACCTAGCTGCCCCCCTTTCTACAGATTTTAACTTACCTGCTGATACTCTAATTGTGAGATCCATTCCCAGTGACCAACAAGTAGACATACCACTAGAGGAGAAGAGGCATATCGATCTTGACATTCTAGCTATAAACAAAACCAACAAAAAGAAGAAAGAGGCAGCAAAATAGAAGAAAAACTAATAGGTTCTCTATGGAGAAGCAAAGAAAGGACTGAGCGTAATTGGTTGTATCACATACCAAAAGGCAATAAGGATCATCTCTTGGAAAACTTGTCCCATGATTGAAGAATTCATAACAAAAAAAAAAAATCAAAAAGACCATGATGAAGCAAACTGCAGTTTATACATCAACATCAGTCCATATACTTGAAACAGGCACACAGATAGAAAAAAGAGGAGGGGCAAGAACTGAAAAAGAGAAAAAGGGAAGACTGGATTAGATTTGGGAAATTAAACAGTTTTCTTGACTCTTCAAAATAATTCTATACTGCAGAGACCAAGGTTTTCAATACAAATGTTCTCCCAGTGGTTCTTTCTGTTTATGAATCCTGTAACACCATAATTTTACAGAACTGATTTTGCAGATGACCCAGAGAAGGATCTCCATACTTATCAGAGAATAAATGTATGATTAGTAAAAGGGGTGAGACAGTCTCGTGGTATGAGTGAGGGACAACAAATACAGACCAAGGGCTACAAGGGTACCCTTGAAATAAAAGGAGTGGAAGGACTCAAGCACTTTGAGTGAATCGATAACAGAACTGTAGAAGAACATAGACAAAAATCACACAAGATGAAAATGTATAAATAACTTTCAATTGGTATCACTGGAAGGAAATAGAATATGTATCTTTTTGTCTCTATAGTTGTGTGTATGTTTGTGTATGCCTATCAAAATATATACACACAAGCACACATTACGTGTGTGTGTGTATGTGTGTGTACATACAGAGAATATATAAATGGTCAGCTAACTAGCTCAGTGGATAGAGTGCCCAGTCTGGAGTCAGAAAGAATCATCTTTCTGAATTCACAACTGACTTCAGACATTTACTTGCTATATGACTCTGGGTAAGTCACTTAACCCTGTTTGCCTCACTTTTTTCATCTGTAAAATAAACTGGAGTAGGAAATGTAAAACCACTCCAGTATCTTTGCCAAGAAAAACCCAAATGAGGTCAAGAAGAGTAGAACACAACTAAAATAACTGAACAACGAAAAAAAACATACATATATATATGTATATATATATATCTGGTGTCTAACATAGTCCTTTAATTTTATAGATAATGAAACAGGCTCAGAGGAGCTGATACTTGCCCAAAGTTTAAGAGCTTTACAAGTAGCTCATACATAATACATAGTCATATGTATGTACATAGTTACCGCTTCCACATTCCAACTTTCCCCATTGTGGTTCTGATACATCATGGGTAAGTATAAGAAATTCAATTTTGGGAATTTTGGGACAGTTTTACAAAGACCACAGATGAAACGTGGAGGTCAGAAGACAACACAGAGCCTATGACCAAATACTCAGCTTAAATTTCATAAATTTTGTGTAAACACCCCACAAAAGAAAAAAGAAAAAATTCAGACCTTCTCTGGTACAAAGGAAGGCCAAAAAATTTTATGTGGATTTTCCACATCATGGGGATACCATGTCTCTAACCCCCATGATGTAAAAGGGATAAGCGTATGTGCCTACATTTATATACATATATATATATACACATATATACATACATATAAAATCAATAATATCACAAATTCATTGAAATACATTCAATATACATATATGATATATATAAATTCTGAAAAAAAATTGTTTCCTTTTGTCACTGGTGAATTCTCCTTATATCTGCTCAGACTATATTAATTCAACATATTAAAACCTTTATCATCTATTGTCACCCACTGGTGAACAAGACCACTTGAAAGATCACTTGCCTTGGAATCTAGAGACCTGGTTTCTAGTTCTAGCTCAGCTACTCATGAGCTATTGGGCTTTATACCAGTGATAACTCCTGTAAGTCTCTTTCCTTATCTATAAAATGAAGTATCTGGGCTAGATAATCTCTATAGTGTCATCCAGCTTTGAAATGCTGTTTGGCTTTTTGATTTCATGAATGGAAAACAAAATGGGTAAGTAAGTTTTGGTTTTTAAAAAAATGGGAAGGGAAAAGCCCCAGAGCTTGCAATCCTGTCTGAGAAGCAGTAGTGGTAAGCAGAGCAGTTTGTTGGATAACCTGAGTTAATTAAGGAGCCCCAGAAAATAAAGGTTAGCAGAGAAAAGGGAGACTAAAAAAAAATCCAGAGGATTGTCTAAACCAAATTTTGCCCACTCCATAATTTTATTTAGAACCAGATCTTCTTCTCTGCCAGTTATACCCAGAAATCAGCTTTTTGGGCTTTGAGATTCACTTAGTGGACAAAAAAACATTCTCAAACTGTGGTATGTATATATGTTGGTAAGTTATTCTGAAATATCAATTTATATAAAAATTTTAAAAGCATTAACTTCATTTGTACATATTTCTTTCAGTCACAAGATTTCTTATAACATAGGAAAATGTTCACTTACCAACTTTATATATGGAAATATTTCTACAGGAAATCTTCAGACATGATTTCTGAATCTATATGCAAACAAGTACTTCCCTTTAACTAGGCAAGTGCCCAAGAATTTTTTTAAAAAACTTTGGATATAGAGAAAGTATCTAAAAGAGAAAAATCCAAAAGAAGAGCAGAGCAAGATAGATAAAAATGTGAGATGGCTGAAGAGAAAAATATGGTAGAACTTGGGGTTATATAGTCAGTTTAGGAAAAAAGAAAAGATTCTTAAGTGGGAAAAGCTGGCATAAAAGAGGAAAAAGTTAAGCACACTATCAGATATCTAGGGGTGGAGCCAAAAGGTCAGAGTAGAGGAAGGAGCTAAGTTCTCCCAACATTTCCCTCCAAAGAACTTTAAAATAATATCTCAAACTGAATTCTGCATCAGGGGAGCCAACAAAAGGTTTGGGTGAGACATTTTTCTGGCCCAAGACAACTTAGGAAAGGTCTGTGACACTGAGGCGGGGTTATCTAAGGACACATGACCTCAACATGGGCCTTGGAGGTTACAAGGGCAATAGCTTTTAAGACTCTTCAGTCAGAGATAGTAAGGGATCAGGCAATTGGTTTGAAAAAGATTATAAGGAACCCAATAGGGTTCTGTTTGCCAATTCCATTGCCTATCCCTATTTCCAAGTCACAGTAACAGAACCAGGAGGAGCACTTGAAATCAAAAGGAATCAAGGGTGCTGAGGAGCAATATCACATGCAGCTACAAGGGATCAGAGGTCTTTTGGAACCCCAGTTCTTTTGCTCTTCAATGTATAGTATTCCAAGACCTGCAGCCTTTTAGTGTTGCCACTGCTAGGTCTTGTGTGATTCTAATTGTGGCACCACGATGTGTAAATCGGAATGGAAGTTATGGCATATAATTATGATAAGAGTATTATTGTGCTACAAAAAATGACAAAGGGCAGGGCGACTAGGTGGCACAGTGAATAGAGCACCAGCCCTTGGAGTAAGGAAAACCTGAGTTAAAATCCAGCCTCAGACACTTAACATTTACTAGCCATGTGACCTTGGGCAAGTCACTTAACCCCAACTGCCCTACCTTCCCCCCTCCAAAAAAAAAAGCAAAAAAAAAAATGACACAAGGGATGATTTTAGAAAAAATATGGGAAGACCAGTAGGAATTAATATAAAGTGATGTGAGCAGAACCACGAAAATATTTTACATGTTAACAACAAAATTGTAATGATGATCAGCTGTAAAAGACTTAGCTACTGTGATCAATACAGTGATCCAAGACAATTCTGAATGATTCATGATGAAAAATGCTACGCATCTCCAAAAAAAGAACTAATGAACTCTGAGTACAGATTGAAGCATACTTTTTTTTTCACTTTCTTCATGTTGCTTGCTTTTATTGGGGTTTTTTTTTTGCAAAATGGCTAATACAGAAACATATTTTTCATGATTTCACACATATAATTGACATCATATTTCTTGTCTTCTCAATGAATGGATGCAAGGTGCAATAGAAGGAGAAAATTCAGAAAAAAATTTCAAGACTGACTGTTAGAAGAGAAGGAGGTTAAAGGTAGGTTTGGAGATGGAAAAGAAGAGGGAAACGTGGGTTGCTGAACACTGGACTATCAGGCAGTGGGAAGACATCAAGTTCTTTTCATTTTTTAGCCCATTTCCATGTTGAGCAATGAGAAACTTCTCCAGAAGGGAAAAAGTAGACTAAATTATGGGGGAGGGGGGGCGTTGAAAAGGGTGAGTGGTAACAACATAACATGAGATAGAAGAAAAATAGAAGTCAGACCCAGGGAAAGGTTTTCTTCCAATTTGATAATTAGAATAGATGGGGGAAAGCCTATGTCAGACAAGGGGTAAAACAGTACCTTGGCTACAGTTATTCCCTATAAAGGTCAAGTGCTAAAATGCGTTAGAGATGGTAACAACAGTTGATCGAGGGTTTCAGGAAGAGAGGGCACAGCTAATGTTAATCCACATGAACATTCATTCATTCAACAAGTATTTATAGAACACACACTGCGAGCAAACACTAGCAAACTAAACATTGAAGAATGAGATGTGGTCCTTGATTAAGGAACTTGATTCAGTTTGATCAAGTTTAACAACTATAGACTAAGGCAATTGATGCATTTATTTCCAGAAGAAAATCATTTGAGACTTTTGTTTCATGTCACTGAGATGATAGGTATTTTATCCTTGGGGATAGGAAGAACTTTGACATTTATTAGCTGTGTGACCCTGTGGAAAAGTAGCTTAACTTCTCTACGACCCACACAACTCCCTAGGATGAAACTACCAACTCAAAAGTAGATTGCAGTCCATGTTGGTGAAGAGTGTTCACAGATCAGGAATTCTCTATTTATGCAACAGAGAGCAAAGGGAAAGTTTATATACTATTAATGCTTAAAACTACATTAAGAATTTTGAAATCCTTGTATAGTGGAGAGTCACTACTATCTTTGGTTAGCTTTAAAATAGAAATGTTTTCCTATTCCCTTTAATATTGGTGACTTCCCATTGTTGATTATTTCCAATATATCTTGCATATAAAGTGTTTGTTCATAGTTTTTTTTTTCATCTTATCTCCCCCATTAGACTGTGAGTTCCTTGAAAGCAAGGACTAAAGTTTGTTTGTCTTCATATTCCCAGTGCTTAGCACAATCCTGGAACATAGTAGGCACTTAATTCTTGACTAATTGATCTGTATTTCTTTTCTGAAAACATCCAGTCAGAGGTATACCTAGGGTGGGATGATTAAAACTTTGTCCCAAAGTATTTAACAGCATCTTTTGTCCCTTTAGTGACAAATAAACAACAGAGTTTAGCATCTATTTAGAAAGAATAACTATTTAAAATAAAAAGCTACCAGGATAGCAGTGACCTTGCTTCTACCAACCAGTCCAGTGTCTCTTCCTGACCTCCCACCAAGTGAAAGTCCTATTCTTGCAGCTTATTCCAGACTTGGTTTGCCATACTTGTCCTGGGGAAAAAAAATCTTAGTTATGGTACTGCACCACTCCACCCTTCAAAAAATTGTATAGAAACATGCCAGATTTTCAACAAGATTTCTTGCCAAGTCAGCTGAATTTCTTTGAACTTTAGGAGTCTACAGGTTTATGTTTCTGTTTTGAATTAGCTTCTCTTGCCAAGGGATGTAAGAAAAGGATCCCGAAGGAAGCCAGCAAAAACAGCTCATTACTGTGCAGATCAGTCCACTAGCACCTCACAAAAGACTCAGTCTGAGAGGCTTTGTTGCCACCGTCTGATAGTGTGAGTAGTGGCCCTGAATACTAAATAGGGAGCAGAAGAGAAGGGAAGGCTTTGGGAAAAAATGTGTCTTTCACATAGGTTGGAAAACAACAATATCAAAATATTCACTTCCCAACAAGCCTATCAAACATGGAAAATTCAGATTTTAGGAGAATGGAGGTTGTTTTGGAGGGGAGGGGAGTTATTATTATTTGTTGCTGTTATTTACAAGCATCTTTCAGTGTATCCCTTATGTACAATCATATGCAATAAAGTCAGTTTGTTCAACTCAAGGCAAACAAAGGAAGAAATCTGTTGGAAAGGGCAGATTTCATTATACACTAATTAATGCAAATCTAACACGCTCAGTGAAAGTCTGAAATAAATATCTATAGTAAATTGAAGTAAGGCAGAGAGGAGGAGGAGTTGTAAATGAATTAAGATTTTGTGCGGAAACAAGGACAACACAACTCAGTCAGTTGACACACCCTCAAAGCAATGGTCCCATCGATCTGTCAATCAAAGCATTTATAAAGTGCCTACCATTTGCCACACACTGTATGAGGTTCTGGGGATCTAAGTACATAGAATAAAACAATCCCTATTTACAAGGAATTTATATCCTAATGGAAGAGTGGGAGGCACAAGTAATCTAAATATTTATCCAGCACAAACATAATTTAATAACTACAAATATGAACAAAGTAGTCAACTGTAAGGTAGCTTGGGAGGTGACTAGTAGTTCAGAGGATTTGGAAACATCATTACCAAACTGTGATTGTACGGAAGCATATATTTGTATTTATTAAGTTATGTTTATGCAGAATAGATTTTTACATGTATTTATGCCTCCCCTTCTTCTATTAAAATGCAAGTCCTTGTGAGTGGAGATTGTTTTATTCTTTGTACTTATATATCCCCAGCAACTAGCATCTGAAAGGAAGTATCTTAAGGGAAGACAGAGACTCTATGAAGTGGAGAAAAGAAGGGAGTGTCCATCAGTGGCAAATTCAAGTCAGCCAACCTTATTAAAGAACTTACTTATGTGCAAGTCATATTTTCCAAAAAATAGTAAACTTTGGCACTAGTGATAGTGTAGTTCTCCAAAGTGGGAGACAGGGTGGCTAGGTAACATAATGGATAGAGACAGGGTCTGGAGTCAGGAAGACCCAAGTTCAAATCTGGCCTCAGACACTTACTAGCTGTATGACCCTGGGCAAAGTCACTCAGCACTGTTTATCTCAGTTTTCTTATCTGTAAAATGAACTAGGAAAGGAAATGACAGAGCACTCCAATATCTTAGCCAAGAAAACCTTAAATGGGGTCACAGTCGGACACCACTGAAACAACTGAACAACAACAAAAATTCCTCTAAAACATGACCTTTTCTAGTAGAGCTTTTAAACTCGAGTAAAAAGATGGCAATAAACATGAATAAGTATTTTATTTATGAATTTTGTGGTTAGGTATTGTTTTTGCAATCATACTCATATAAATGGCACTTTCACAAAGATAGGACAATTTCTCTTTTTTTCTCATTAATACTGCAATTCCTGAAGTCTTCCAGGCTAGGAAGCTTGAAGTCATTTTTGGCTCTTCCCTCTCCTCCATCTCTTAAAACAATATGTCACCAACTCCTGTTGCTTCTTCCTTCAAAATGTATGTCACATTCACTGGTTTATGGCAACAGCTTCCTAGCTGAGAGATCCAGTTTTCTGCCTGTTTCCATATACTATATGTGTCTGCCAGATAAAATATTACAATGTAATGGGGCTTTCTTGAGAGACACATGTTCCTAGAGCAGAAGCTTTTTGTCCATTTGTCAAAAATATTGCAGAGGGGATTCCCATTTAGTGTTGAGGGATATTAGATAGCCTATGAGTTCCCTTCCAACTTTGAAATTCTGTTACTTTTCCTAAAATATAAGTGTAATCATGGCAATTGGCCCACTCTTGATGACTAATCCATCAAGGTCAGATTGCCTTTCAAGTCTCCCATAAGCTGGACCCATTCCACTCATATAACTTTATTACTTTCTTTTCCTTCATAGGACTTCTACTTCCATCAGGATGGGCTCCTCTTTTGACTCCCCACAACCTTATACTAAGGTTTTGCTTTCAATGTCCTTCCTGCTTAGAAGGTACTCTTTCTCCTCCCCATCCTCAAACCCCATCCTAACTGAATTCTATGAGTTTCAAGACTCATACCAAATCTCACTTCTTTGTTTTTGCTTTTTGGAGGGCAATTGGGGTTAAGTGACTTGCTCAAGGTCACATGGCTAGTTAAGTGTTAAGTATCTGAAGCCACATTTGACCTCAGGTCCTCCTGACTCTGGGGCAAGTACTCTATTCACTGTGCCACCTAATCACCCCTCCAAACCTCACTTCTTCCATGAGGCCTTTTCCAGCTATTTCAGACCTCTCTGGTCTGTCATTTCCCTCAATGCCTTAGCACAATTTGGCAATTATTTAAATATGGGTTTGCTTTGCTCTATTCCATTTCATATAAGTTAATCTTTTTTTTCCAATGATACTATGGATATGGTATAATGGAAAGAGTGTTGAATTTTGAGTCAAGGGAGCTGAGTTCAAATGCTGTCTCTACTCCTTAGTTTCTTCATGTGCAAAATGAAGGTGATGTACTAGACAACTTTTAAGATATCTTCTAGGTTTAAACCTGTAATCCTATATGTGATGTTGAGAGCAGAGATAATAAATAGATAATTGGTTATAAAACTTTGAGCAAGAAGGGAGTTAAGAAAAAAATCTCATCCAATCCACATATTTTACAAGTGAAGAAACTGAGTCCCAGAGAGATCAAGTGACTTGCCCAGGTCACATTCTTACAGATACCCAAGCTGGAATAAGAACCTGAATTCCTTGATTCCAAATCTAATATTCTCCATTGCCTCACGCTTTTTTTTTGGAGAGCAATTGGGGTTAAGTGACTTGCCCAAGAACACATGGCTAGTTAAGTGTTAAGTATCTGAGGTCGGATTTGAACTCAGGTCCTCTTGATTCCAGAGTCAGTGCTCTATTCACTGTGCCATCTAGCTGCCCCTAGCATTATGCTTTTTATTCCCTATTCTTTGCTAGATATAAGTAAAAGGAGCTCAAAAAAATATTTGTTAGATAGTTGATTGATTAATTTGTAAACTATGAGTTCAAAAAGAGGGAAAAATAAGTACAAAATGTAAAGAGCTGTTATATTAATTTGTATCTTAACTGTCTTTCATTTCTGTTAACATATGGTTTATTGCATCACATGAAATTCCTTAGGCTGATATCTGGGATGATATCATCTATCAGACAATATCCCAATCACAACACATTAGTCATACACAGAAGGAACACTAATGGTAAGAAAGAAACATGAAAGACAATTGTCCTTGTTGTGATGTCTAATTTGTGACCTTGTGTGTTTCACTTTGTATTCCATAAAATGAAGACAGAATTTCATTTGTTGGAAACATTAGCAGAGGTGCTTATGAAAGAAAAACTACCAAAGTCACAACCCTTAGTGAAATGTCCATTAAATATTGAAAACCAAATGTGTACAGTATGATTCAGAAATTGCAAACCGAAACAAAAAATGTTACTAGGCCAAGTGAAAGCACCTCAAATAGGTCACTTTACACTTTGACATTTTTAAAGTGTTCCTTTTTATACATAATTTTATATTGAGGGTATTCATAAGTTCTGGAAAGTTTGTTGCTTTGGCTTTTTAAAAACTGTTTGCTCTTTATTTGATATTGCTATCCAATCCTAAAGAATTACAGATTTCTCAGAAATGGGTCCAATGAAAAATAATTTCATTGAGATTTTCAAGAACTGATACCTGAAGTAATATCTCCATAGAGCACTTTAATTAAAGAATCTCTACATAATTAAACCAAGATTTCAATCTTAAATAATTAATATTTTATATTTTAGTTTGCATAATAACCTTTTTTTAGGTTGTGTGGGAAGAAATCCCAAATAATTTAAATATGTATTTCTTGGACTCAGTGTGAAGTCAACATAATGTATGTCTCATCTCATTAAATTTTACTAAATGACTGCAATGTTAGTTAAGTTAATATTCAATACTTGGCTTATTAACTCCAACTTATTTGTTTTAAGAGAGGAAATTACAAAGTAATTCTGGCTGTTCCAACAGTTTGAATCACCTAACCCTAATAAATTGCATTGGAAGGTATTGAAAGAGCTTGTTGTTAGTTATCACTACTGTGATTATTAGTGATATTTAATGAATCCTGAAACATAGAAGAGATGTTTCAGGATTAAATAAGGATACTGATTTTCTAAAAAGCAGTAAAGGTTGATATTTTGAACTACAGATTGCAGGGATCTTTATTTTGATTTCTGGTTAAAAAAATATAAAATATAATATAAAAGAGATGGAATTATGAGCACTGGGAAATCAAAAGGTATTCACTACAAAACAGTATGGATTGATTAAGTTATACCAGATTAACCTCATTTTCTTTTGTGACAATTACACTGGGATATGGAGGGACTCAGGAACATGATATCCTGAATCCTGAATGTTATAAATGCAATTGATAGAGCCAAGATGGAGAGGTAGAACCAGGACTTCCATGCGACTCCCACTTCCACCTCTCCCAATTCATGTAAAAAAAATGACTCTAAACAAACTTTGGAGCTACAGAACCCACAAAATGACAGAAATAATCTAACCTCCCTCTGATGATAGCCCAGCAGGCCAGCAGGAAGGAGCCATCACAGTTCTCCAGGAGTCAAACCCAGCCCTGCATGAGCCAGAGGTTTTAGCCTCAGGGCGACCACAACCAGACACCAGCTGGAGGGACTTCAGATCACCAGCAGCTATGGCAGTTTCAAGAATTATCAACCCATAGATGGTAAGAACAAAGTGAGAGGTCAGTTCAGTGTGGACTTTGGGAACAGGGAGTTCAGGAGTGTGGTCCAGCCTTTGCCCACAAGGTGAGAAGCAGATGAGGCTCTGCAGCCATGCAGCTGCTGCCTGCATGGCTGCATGAGAGCTCCTGGCCTGCAAATTGTAGGGGGAACAAGCAACCATTCTGAGGGATAATTACTCTTGCTTTAACCTGCTGGGATCTGGATTGCTATTTAGGGTAGAGGTCCTGGGGTGGGTGACCAAGTGCCAGAGCCTATGGAGGCTTCAGTGAGGGCAGCCAACTAATAGCTCCAGCAGCTGTGAAAACCACAGCAATTTGGGACAAAGCTCTCCTCTCTGGAAGCAGAGTTCTACTGTGACAAAAAGCTCAAAAGTCAAGTAATTGAGGGGCAACATGAGCAAGCAAAGGAAGCAAAAAAAGCTCAGCAATAGACTTTACACTCCTATTTTGGAGACAAAAAAGGATCAAAACATGGAACAAGAGGAAGACAATGAAGTCAGAACTCCTCCACGAAAAGCTTCCAAGAAAAATATGAGCTGGTTATAGGCCATAGAGGAACTTAAAAAGGATTTTGGCAACCAGATAAGAGAAGTGAAGGAAAAATTGGGAAGAGAAATGAGAATGATGCAAGAAAATCATGAAAAGAGAGTCAACAGCCTGACTGAAGAAAATAACACCTTAAAAAACAGACTAACTCAAATGGCAAAAGAGGCTCAAAAAGCCAACAAGGAGAAGAATGCCTTAAAAAGCTGAATTTTCCAGATGGAAATAGAATCTCAAAAGCTCACTGAAGAGAATCATTCCTTCAGAATTAGATTGGAGCAAATGGAAGCTAATGACTTTATGAGAAATCAAGACACTATTAAACATATCCAAACAAATGAAAAAAATAGAAGGCAATGTGAAATAACTTATTGAAAAAACCACTGACCTGGAAAATAGATCCAGGAGAGATAATTTAAAAATTATTGGACTACCTGAAAGCCATGACCAAAAAAAAGAAACTAGAAATTATCCTTCAAGAAATTCTCAAGGAAAATTGCCCTGATGATTTAGAACCAGAGGACAAAATAGAGGTTGAAAGAATCTGCTGATCACCTCCCAAAAAAGATCCCAAAAAGAAAACTCCTAGCAATGTTATAGCCAGGTTCTGGAGTTCCCAGATCAAGGAGAAAATATTACAAGCAGCCAAGATGAAACAATTTGCATATTGTGGAAACACAATCAGGATAACACAGGATCTGGCAGCTTCTATACTGAGGGATTGAAGGGCTTGGAATATGATATTCTGGAGGGTAAAAGAGCTGGGATTAAAACCAAGAATTACTTTCCCATTAAAACTGAGTATCAGGTTTCAGGGGAAAATGTGGTCATTCAATGGAATAGAGGACTTTCCAGCATTCTTGATGAAAAAACTAGACTTGAATAGAAAATTTGACATTCAGATACAAGAAGCAAGAGAAGCATGAGAAGGTAAACAGGGAAAAGAAATCATAAGGAACTTATCAAGTTGAACTATTTACACTTCTAGATGGAAAAACAATAATTGTAACTTATGAAACTCTTTTCCATATGAAAATAGTTGAAGGGAATAGAAATGTGTGTGTGTATATATATATATGTGTGTGTGTGTGTGTGTGTGTCTATATAAGAGAGTATATGGGCATATGAATACATGTGTGACTGTGTGTATATATGTGTACAGGTATACACAGACAGAGGGCACAGGACCAATTGAATAGGAAGGCATGATACTTAAAAGGTGAAATTGAGAGGTGAGAGAGAAATATAATGAGAGGAGATGGGGTAAATTATCTCATATAGAAGAGGCAAGTGAAAACTGTTACAATGGAGGAGAAGAACAGGAAGGCAAAAGGGAATGAGTCAAACTTACTCTTATTGAATTCGGCTTAGGGAGGGAATGACATATACACTAAAGAGGGTATCTTGCCCTACAGGAGAGAGGAGGGAAGGGGATGAAAGGGGGGATGATGGGAGGGAAGGTTCGGGGGGGTAGGGAAGTTGGAAGCACACACTTTTGAAAAGGGACAGTATCAAAGTAGAGAATAAAACAAGTGGGGAGTGGGATAGGATGGAGGGAAATATAGTCAGTCTTTCACAATATATCCACTATGGAAATGTTTTGCATAGCTACACATGTACAACCTATATTGAATTGCTTTTCTTCCCAGTAAGGGTGGGTGACAATGGAGGAAGGGAAAGAATCTGGAATTCAAAGTTTTAAAATCAAATGTTTAAAAATATATTTGTTACTTTTATCATTTTACATGCAACTGGAAAATAAGATACACAGGCACTGGGGCATAGAGATCCACCATGCTCTACTGGAAAGTCAGAGGGGGGATGGAGAGAGAAGATTGAGGGAGGGAGTATTCAGTGGGATCACTGTTTTGGGGTGGTGGGTATGTGGAAAATGGGGAGAAAATTAGTAACTCAAATTCTTGTGGAAATGAATGATATAAACTAAAATTTAACTAAAAAAATAAATGCAATTGACAAACTCTTCAATATTCCAGTGGACAAGATAGAGCACTATGTAAAAGATAACAGAGTTATGTTTATGGTTGAGTTGACTAGACTCAGAGTATTGATTATTTCCAATAAGAATAAAGTCTCCAATGAAGGGACTCAGGGGCCTGTCCCTGGTCTTGTTCAATTCAACTTTTTTTTATCAATGACTTCAATCAAGAAAAAAAAATATTTCCCATATCTGTAGTTGAAAAAACTGGGACAAAATCATGATCACAAAATGTCTAGGGTGGGTAGGTGGAGCAGTGAGTAAAGCGCCAGCCCCAGAGTCAGGAGGACCCAAGTTGGGTTCTGGCCTCAGACACTTAACACCCGCACAAAAAAATCTGGCTGTGAAACCTTGGGCAAATTACTTAACCCCAATTGCCCTCCAAAAGGCAAAAAAAAAAATGTGTAGACATCTGAAACAGTGATCTGTAAATAACCAGGACAAATGTAGTGAGAGAAAATATAAAATCCTACTGTTTAGTTCAACATATCAACTGTATGGGTACAAAATGGAAAAGAACTAGAAATAGTTCATTATAAATTTTTTAAAATCTAGGGGTTTTAGTGGACTATGTATTTAATACTAGTTAACAGTGTGACCAGCAGCAAAGAAAAACTGATGTGATCTTAGACTATATTATTAGAGAAAGGACAGTAGTCATTCTGTTATATTCTACTCACCTTTCTGGAGTGTCTTGTTAAGTTCTAAGCAACCCATTCTAGGAAGGACAATGACAAGTTATAGGATAGAGTGAGCAGAATATTGAGGGGATTCAGGGATATTTACCCTGAAAAGAAGGAGAGCTAAGAGGGACATGGTAGCTGTTTTCAGATATTAAAAGAATTGGCCACCTAGGAGAGGGTTTAGATCTGTTCTCCCTCTTCTACATAATAGTAAAATGAATGAATAAGTAGAAGGCATAGTGACAGCAGAGTCCAATCCAGTATCAAGAAAAACTTCATAACAATTTGAGTTATCTGAATATGGAATAGATTGTTTTATGAGCTAGCATATTGTTTATCATTAGGAATACTCAAGTAGAGTCTGAATGACCAGGTATCAGAGATGTTGCGAATATGATTCATTTTTTCTATAAGGATAGGGATATTGTAATATGATCTGGGATTCTATAACCAGCATTCATATGGTGTTTTAAGGTTTGCAAAGAGCTTTACAAATATTGTCTCTTTTTATCATCACAACAACCCTCAGAGGTAGATTCTATTATCATCTTCATTTTATAGGTGAGGAAACCGAGGCATAGATTAAGTGACTTGCCCAAAGTCACACAACTAGAAAATGTCTGAGGTTGGATTTGAACTTAGATCTTTCTGACTCCAGGTCCAGAACATTATTCAATGTATTACCTCACTATTCTATGATTCTATAACCAGATCAGTTTATTTAATGACTGTTAAATAAATTGGTATATTTATTTAATAACTATTAGAATGAAATAACAGTGGTTTCTATACAATCTAACAAATAGCAATTCTCTGAATGACTCTTGTAGGGTTAATGGAATATAAGATTTTCCCTGTTCATTAATCAGCTTATGTGACCACATGTTCCTTTTTCCCTTGGAACATAGTCCGTGTTCCTAGGTCTAAACATGCACAGGTATTTCAATTATGGATGTCTTGCTGCTTTGAACTCTGACCATGTGCTTACCTGTCACACATCCTGAGTCACATAGAGCCCATTAGGTGATTCAGGGAGATTTATATGGCCTTGGTAGAGGTAAGGAAAAGCTTGCTTAGGGGGAAAATTGCTCTTGGCACTGAGCCAATTAGGCAGAGTCACATGGCTTGTGATGCCTTCTGGTTCTGAGCCTACTTGTTGAAAACTATATACTGGGACATTGGTGTTTTACTTTAGGGCTCATTCATGAGAAGAATGTTTCTTTGTGATTTGGTCAGACAAAACTCTGGGTAACCATTGTTAAGGATCCCCCTGGCTGTGCCCGAACCCAGATATTGGTACTAGGTATCTATTACTCTGTTTAGATGTTTGGAGCGCTGTCTATTGGATTCTTTCTTGTGACATTTATCTTTACTTATTTGCCTGTTAATTAAAGTAAGATTGTTAACCCGTTTAAAGTTGTCTTTCCTTTAGAAAAGCAGATCAAAGAACCTGTGCTAGCAGCCCACCCTGTGTGCTAGTGTGGTTGCTAATACAGTTCTCTATATTACATAGTGCATATGGAAATCTGTACCATTCCATGGCACAGAATGGGGAGAGTGTGGTAATGGCAGAGCTCCCGTACAAAGGAGTTCAGGTACCTGAAGCAAACTGAGTACCCATGTGATCAGCAAGAAAGCACCAAAGGCAGAAGGGCCTATCAAAAGCAGAGCACAAATCATAAACTCACAACAAAGTCTAAGAGAAGGATTAGTGAGAGGCAAAGAACAATTTTCTGTAGTAAATGGAGCTGAATGTGTACATCCACATTGTTACTCATACTCAACTACTACATAGGCACATGTGAGTTTTGGAGCCCATCTATATACCATGAACTAGTCTCCTCTCAAACCAAGCAAACCCCTTTCTGTTGGGGATCTCCTCATCCCTTTGCTTCCCTTTTAAAGTTTAATGAATTTATTTGGGCATAGGATCAAACAAATAACCATAAACTGAATGTTTTCCTCCTCATCTACCATTATGGAATTCACAAGGCAATAGATAGAATTTCACAGAGTGAGGCTAAGGTAATGAGTTTGACGCCCAAGTGAGGCAGTTAATACTATCTGTCTCCATCAACACAATGTGTCCCAACCTCATTTCTGCATCTTAGTAATAAATAAATAAATGAATGAATGAATGAATGAATAAATAAACCCTTGGCTACAAGGTGAATCAGGAAAAGGTGTGTCAGGGAGTCAGCACAAAATATACCTAGCTATGACAAAACAATAGTCCTCATGAAATGGTTTCTATGGTCTATAAATTAAATGAGTCACTAATAAAACAGCACAACAAAAAATACTAACTCAGGGGTGGGGAACTTGTGACCTCAAGGCCACAGGTGGCCCCCTAGGTCCTCAAGTGAGACCCTTTTACTGAATCCAAACTTCACAGAACAAAATAAAATCTCCTTAATAAAATGATTTGTTGGGGCGGCTAGGTGGCACAGTAACAGAGCACTGGCCCTGGAGTCAAGAGGACCTGAGTTCAAATTCGGCCTCAGACACTTGACACACTTACTAGCCGTGTGACTTTGGGCAAGTCACTTAACCCCAATTGCCCTCCAAAAATAAATAAATAAATGAAATTATTTGTTCTGTGAAGTTAGGATACAGTCAAAGGGCCACACATAAGGACCTTGTGGCCTTGAGGCCACAGGTTCCCCACCCCTGTAATTAAATCTTATTCCTGTATTGTTAAAATTAATGTTTAGAATGAAAAATATGAATCTCACTGTTTTCTGCTCTCATTAGAACATTTAAAACATATGTTGTCCAGTTCAGTTCATTACATTTTAGGAAAAACATTGGCAAAACAGATTGTATCCAGAAGAAACCAAAAAGGATAATGAAAGGACTGGTTACCATGCTATATAAAGACTGGTTGGAGGAAATAGAGACAATTAGTTTGGAAAAAGGAATATTTGCGGGGGAAACATTATAGCTATCTTCAGATACTTAAAGGGCAGTTTTGTGAAAAGAGTGACTTTACCTGTTATGTGTGATCTTAAGGGACACAACTAGGATCCATGGGTAGAATTTACAGAGAACGTATTAGAAGAATTGCTAACAATTATAGCTATCCCAAAGAGGAATGGGAGGTGGCAAATTCCCCAGCAGTGGAGGCTTTAGACAAAAAATGAATGTCCATTTGTAAATATGGAAGAGAAGATTCCTGTTTGGAGACATTTCTCTGTGCATATTTAGAGAGTAATCATAAAGAAGGCAGTGTGACCACAACAGCATCTTCCCATCACCACACTCTTTACCCACTTTTCTTTTAAGTCTAAGGTTTTAGATGGAGGAGGAGGAGTGGGAAGAAGACCAGGTCTTTTGGAGAAATATTTTAGATACAAGAATTAATAACATTCTTTTTCATATAACTAGAGAGTTCCCAATCAAGTGGGAATCCTGATGATTTTAGAGAAAGTTATTGTACTCCATTTTACCTTATTGTTAATTTGTTTCAAATACAGGGTGTTACAAAAGTCTTAGCATAGTTTGAAGCTTTGAAGGCTTAAATGATCTTTAAACACACAATCTGCTTAATGTTTGCTTATTGCCATTGTTTGACTAGAAAGACAAATAGATGATGCTATGATGGGTAGATTAGATTAGATAGATAGATAGATAGATAGATTAGATAGATAGATAGATAGATAGATAGATAGATAGATAGATAGATAGATAGATAGATAGATAGATAAGAGAGAGAATTAAAGGTTTGAGAACTTAAAATAAAAAAAGCCTGAACATCTTTGAGAACACTAGAGCAGAAATCAGACGGTACAAATTACAGGCCAAGAACATGTTTTGCAATTTGGATCAAAGAACCTAACATCACCCAGTGGTGGTATACCTTTATAATTGGAAAATTATTCAAAATTTGAATTAACAGCCTCTTTAGTGCATAAAGGGCAAAGCTAAAGTTGTAAACTAACAGATATCACAGAAGCATCACCTTCCATCTGAGTGACATGTATGTATGTATTATGTATGGACATATTCCCATATGGAGAGATGTTTTCTGTGTGTTTGAGAGAGACATAGACAGAAACAGAAAGAGAGAGAGAGAGAGAGAGAGAGAGAGAGAGAGAGAGAGAGAGAGAGAGAAACTTAAGCCCCAAAATTCTATTGTTTGCTCTTCCCTTTTAAATTTGTTCTGAATTCCTCTGAATGATTACTGTGTTCAGATTTTCACTCACTATAGCATTCAGTAGCTTTTCTGATGTTCAGATACCATCACTGTCAAATGGTGTCAGGCAACTTCATATCCATTCTTTCTTGTGACAGGGAATTATAAGCATCTCTATCCATCAAAATCATTTTCCTTCCCCTATAGTGTGTGAAACTTTCACCCCATTTATGATGCTTGAGATTGAGAGAAATGCCCTTAGTTTAATATGTTTTCCAGTTAATCCTCTCAAAAGTACATGTTAAAGCCAAAAGAATAATTCATGCATTAAGGATTTGGTCAATGACCATGTTTTAATGGCCATCAGGTTAATAGTGCAGATGAGATTTTTTTTTGCCCATTATTTCTTCCTGACATGTGCATGCTTCACATATGCAAGCACCAGGCCATGGACTTAATAAAGCAAAGAATTAGAAAGAATTATTGTTGCCACCATTATCAATCTATTACAGTCTTAGAAAAGTTTCTTTTCGTAGTTACAAATGGTCTTGCCTTGAAGATCAATCTTATACTCAATTTGAGGGATTCCACTTGCTTTTATTGAAATTATAGAATATGTAACAGCAAGAGCAACTCTACCATCCAAATTATTTCATCTTAACATCAGAATAGAAATTCCTGTCTGTCTGCAAAAGTCAATGCTTACTTCAATAATGCCATGATTCCACAATCTCATGAATGTGAGTATTTTCCCCATAAATGCAGATAACAACCCTGCTTTATACTCTCAATAGTGTGTAATTTCTTTCCAGGTTCTCCCATAAATTCTCCATTAATGGTTTATATCATTGGCTAGGAGTCTCCCTCTAGAAGACTTACATGTATAACAAAGGAGCACATAGAATATCCATCAGTTTTCTTCACTCTATAAGCCCTGCCTACCTGTATTTCTCATAAAGAGACAGAGTCAGAGATAGAAAGAGAAAGAGAGACATAGACAAAGAGATGATATAATTATGGTATTTTCCAAGTCCTTATTGGCATTTATGTAGTTATGTTATAATAACCTTTATCCTATAAATCTTCATATTACACATTGGGTAACTTCTAATTTTCATTCTTCAGAAACTATGTGACTTAATGATCATTAAAATTTATGACCATTGGGGGAAAAAATGCACTTTAAAAAGATAGGCCTTTGTTTCAGGAAAAAACTTGATCTCATTAAAATTAAGGTATAGATGTTCAGATTGACATATGAAAGGTTGTAGAACCCAGCTATCCCAAATAAACCCCAATAAATGTATTAAAAGGAAACTAGAAGGACCAATGATAAAGAAAACTGAAAAAAAACATAAATAATAACAACACAGTCCAGATCCACATTAAAATGATGTCCAGAAGGCAATAAACGTTGATAAAGGGGTTGTACCAGGGATACTAGTGCAAATGCAGGTGAAAAAAGCAACAAATATAGAAATAGAGAAGAACTTCATGAAGAAAACTCCCAGGGATAGAGGAGGCAAGCTCTAGTTATCAGGAATCTGAAACCCAATCCCAGCTTTGTCAAATAGAATCTAGGTGCAGAGCCTGCTCCCATAAGTCACTGTACAGGAAAGGAGATAAGGCTATAGATTTCTTATTACATATGGTCCCATAGAGATCAAAAGTACCAACCAGTACTTGAGTATATAAATCCTAGAGGCACTAGGCAGGAGGCTTGAGACCAGTGTGATCTTTAATAATCAACAGCTGCTTATCAGTGTCACATAAGAGGAAAGAATCAACTCCTTATTACAGATGGTGAAAGGAGAGGATAGAACCCTGCTGAGGCAAGACCTTTCAATGGTCCAAAAGGAGACTGAAACAGAAATCTATGATTGAAGCAGAAGTAGAATCTAATATTAGCCACACCATTCAGATTAACCCTGGCAGTGAGCAATGATACCAGACTATATAGAGAAGACAAGACCAGCTAAGTCCTATTCAAACCTTTGAGGAATTCCAGAGCACAAAAATCCCAACCAAAGAACTGGGGCTAAAAATATGAGTCATCAGAAGAAAACACTGAATACAATGGAAAAAAATATTGTATTACAAGAAGCCCAGAAGGTAAGCCCAACTAAAGAGACTTATCCTATAGAAACTACAAATGAAGCCTCAGATTTTTTTAAAAATACCTTGCCTACAAAAATTATAAAAGTAACTAGATGTAAGGAAACAAGAGACTTAAAAAGAAAATTATAAGTAAAATGAGAATTTCAGAGAACAAAATAAAAGAAAAGCTGAGAATGAAAGCTAGAAAATCATGAACAAGAAGTGGCCTTCCTGAAAAATTAAATGGAGCAAATGGAAGTCAGTGACTTTATGAGAGAATAAACAATATTAGAAAAAAGTCAGAAGATAGAGAATATAGAAGTTTATGCAGGGGGTTCGTTATCAAAAATTACCATCCTAGAAAAGAGATCTTAGAGAGATAGTCTCAGTATCATCAGACCATAAAAACCAAGCAAAAAATCTGACTCTAAGAAATCTTTGGGGGGAAAAAAAAGGTAACACTGAATATTGTACCCCATAGCTGGAAATTTTAAACAAAAGAAAGAATACTGTATGCATGAAGAAAGAAAAGGTTTAATATGAAGGAACTACAATGAAGTTCAAACAAAATTTAGTAGCAACTGCTATGATTTAGAATCTTCAACAAAGTAGCAAAATATAAAATAAACCCACAAAAATAATAATTTCTGTATATTGTTGAAAAAACCCAACAAGAAAGGACAGAAAAACAAATTCCATCAAATATCCCTGAGTCCAATGACCAAGGCACACACAAGAATTGAATAAATAAAACTATAAATATCTCTTTAAAAAATACAGACCTAAATAATTAGAAAATATTAATTGCTCATGGCCAAATCATGCCAATTTATTAAACATGACAATACTTATTAAATTAATTTATTTTTTCAATATCATACTAATTAAATTTCCTAAAGATTATCATGCAGACACAGAAATAGCCATTCTGGTTGAAACTAATCATTCTTTACCCAATGATTCTGGAAAAATATGTGGAACTATACTCCAAAAATTACTAAACTATTCATATTATCAGTAAACATATATCCCAAAGAGATCAAAGACAAAGAAGAATCACATATACAAAAATATTTATTAAAGGACTTTTTGTCATCAAAACTAAAAACAAAGTGCCCATTAATTATTGAACAGTTGGATAAATTGTGGTATATAAGTATAATGGAATATTATGTCATAAGACATGGTGAAAGGGACAGATTCAGAGTAATCTGAGAAGTTTTATATGAACTGATGCTTAGTGAAGTGATCAGAACTGGAAAAAATAATTTATACAATGACTACAATATTATACTTCATGAGAAAGTAAAAATGGCACCAAAGAAAACAAAGATAGGAAATTCTGCTAAATTAGATCAATTATCCACAGAGGAGGTACAAGCTTGAGGCAATACAGCTTTGAGTAGATTGAGGGATTGATTCTCAGGTTATGTGAAAGAGGGGAAAATGCTTGACTTGGGTAAAAAAGAACTCTTGGGCCTTATTATCACTGAAAAAGGTGATTGGAAAAAATATTAATAGCTACCCACCCATATGCCTATTTTCTTGTTTTATGAAAATGATATATTCACACATTAAGGAAATTCTTGATGAAAATATCAAACAGTAGCCAGAAAGCTTTCACAGCAGAAAATATTTTATAGTTATACCATTGACTAAAAAGAATATATGAGCCTACTACATTCACTCTCTGTTTAAAAAGAAAAAAATCACCATGATTCAATAAAGCAAAATGCAACATTAAAAGCTCTCCCCCAACATATCTTTCATGCAATTATTAAAATGATACAATATACCTTGGAAAATTTAACAATAGAAGTAACCATCAAGATTGATATAATTCATTTCCTCCAGAAATGTACATCCATTCATTGATCATTAGACAAAGACTAGTTGGATTAAAAGCTATGTTAATGTTGACAGATGATCTAAAAGATGTTTGGTTCTTAGTACCCCCAATCACTTGTCCAAAATTTTGCCACTGTCACTGTAGAAGGAGCCATCTCGTATCTTTCTTGCAGTGGTCAAAGAATTTATCAAGTATCCAGCTAATTTGTAATGCACCTGTTTGTTCTTAGTTGGATTGGTCCTTGGAAAGCAGAGATGGTTTGTTGCAAGAATTATATTGAAAGCCTTTCAAGCATTCTTCCTGCGCATATTGAGATGAAGTAGAAAATCTGGATGGAGAATGAAGGAAGAATTCTCTTGCTTTTTACATGAAGTGATAACCACAAAAGAATAAGTTCCAGTCTTTCCCTCCTAGAACTGCAGCTCAGACTTTAACATACATCTCCCCTTCCCTCCACACCATAAAAAATTTCAGGCATAAAAAGACTGTCTGCAGTGCTACTCCTGTCCTGTTCAGGAAAGCATCATTGTCTCTTCACATAAACTCCCAAAGAGAGACAACACCCCCCCCCTCCAAGCCTGTACAAGACAAATTTGATCCTCAGAATAAAATAATAACCTTGGAATATTTTTAGTTTTGGAAGAGGGCAAAGAATCCATGCTGAGATCAATAAGGAGGAAAATAACAAAATCATACAGAGGAAGCTTGAGCATACAAAATGAGGAAAGAGCTGAGCACCCACATTTATAATGCACTGCACAGCCTTTTCAAAGACCTATGATAGCTAGCATAGTTAGAATTTATATAGCGCTATTGCTATCCCCAAAACAGATGAAGAAACTAAGTCAAAAAAGGATAAGTGACTTGCCCAGGGTCACAATGAGGCCAGATTTGAACTCAGGTCTTCTTGACTCTTCAACACGCCAATCCATCATGCCATCTAGTTCCTTTACCTCAAGCAAAAAGATTATGCTATTGCTTGAACAAATTAGCCTTCTTTTGGTTGGTGGCTATAAATAGCTTTTCTCATGTTCATGAAAAACAATAATAATTAAGAATCAGTTGGTCAATAAGCATTTATTAGGTACCCATTGTGTATGTGCCAGACACTGTGCAAAGCTCCAGGAATACAAAGGCAAAGGAACACAAAAGGTGATGGTTAAAGTATACGCTTTATAACATCATCATTAGTAGGGACCAAAATCTGAAAATCTTTGCTGAGATTTCTGGGTTCATAATAAAAATTTCAGGAATCCCAGGAGCCTTTGATCACTTATGTGAATCAAAGGGAAAAGAAGCAGCTTAATGGGAAAAATCAAAACCAAAAGCCCAGAACTGATTCATCTTAACAAAATTCCAATTAGGTGTCAACAAAAAAATCTCAACTTTCTACATACTGTATCCCTTACTGAGAGATAGAGTAGGGGAAAAGTGCCCTTCCTTTTAGAGTTCTTTTGAAGGGCTTCAGTCATGTTGGATAAGTTGGAGTTAATAATATTAATAGCTCTCATTTATATGGCCCTTTAAAGTCTACAAGGTGTTTTTCATGTGTTATCTCATATGATCCTCAACAACACTTATTCCCATTTTTCACAGATGAGGAAACCAAACCTGAAAGAGATTAAGTGATTTGCCCAGCGTCACATAGGAGATGTCCAAAGCAGGATTTGAATATTTCATCTTTATGATTATGATCCAGTACTCTATTCACTATGCCACTTACTTGCCTTCCTGAGTTAGGACAGACTTAGAATCACTATTTGAAAAAAGAATATTAGTCATTTTAACTTATCTTCTATAGCTTAAGCTCCTGTTCTATCATCCTGAAAATGATTTTGTTTATTTCATAGATCACTGATGAAAGAAAAAGAGAGGAAGAAAGGAAGGGAGGGAGGGAGGAAGGAAGGAAGGAAGGAAGGAAGGAAGGAAGGAAGGAAGGAAGGAAGGAAGGAAGGAAGGAAGGAAGGAAGGAAGGAAGGAAGGAACCAAAAAATGTAGTCCTTACCAACAATGGACTTATATTCTAATAGAGGAAAACAATATAGCAGAGATGAAAAAGAGGGTGGGGTGGAGAGAGAAAAGCAGAATAATCCCAGCATTCATGAGGTAGAGCATGGCTGGTATTCCTCCCAAAATGGTGGTCCTGGAAAGGGAATTTCCTAAAAGGGAAGGAAAACCTCAGGATGTAGGCTTTCCAGAGTAGCAAGATACTAAGCAAGGAGAAGGAACAGGACTTATTAATACTTTTTTTAAGCTTTAATTGAGAATTTAGGTATGGAATCCCTTTCATTCTCTAAATGTCCACCCTTCATCTTATTCATTAAGTAGAAGGTTGAGTCACCTTCACTTATATAGTCATTTACTAGCTAATTCCATTAACTATAGTATAGGTATATCATAAAGAGCAAGGTTCAGGCTCTTTGACCCACAAATCCCAGAGCCTGATTACTCTTTTGTAATTTTTATCCTATATGCAATTTCTTAAACTAATTTTTACAATGATTGGACATCCCTTCAAGAGCCCTCCAACCTTCTTCCCCAATCCCTGATGCCTCTGCTTAACATTTCCTACACACTTAATACTTTACAGACCTGTTTCCCACTTAACTGTCAACCCTTTGTCTTCAATTTTGTAAATTCCTTAATGGGAGGAATTACATAGATTTTCTTTTCTTTACCCATAATGCCTGGAAGGCACTTTAAAAGGTTTGCTGTTTGTTTTTCAATTTTAGTTGATTGGTATACTTAAAGGACCATCTAGGGCACTAGGGCTAGAAATTATATACAATTATAAACAAAGTTATTAACAGCATACCCTTTGACCCAACTATATTTCTCTGAGACTAACACCCAAAAGTCATCGAAGAAATGGGAAAAGGTCCTATATGTACAAACATATGTATAGTTGCTTTTTTGTGTTGTGGAGAAAAAACCTGAAAACTAAAGAGATGCCCATCAATTGAGGAATAACTGAATAGATTTTACTATATGAATACGATGACATATTATTGGGCTGTAAGAAATTAGCAAATAGGTGATTTCAAAGAGAAATTGAAAGACTTATATGAACCAAATCAGAGTAAAGTAAGCAGAACCAGAAAAATAATTTCTACTAAAACATCAATATTATAAAAATAATTTTGAAGACATCAATTAATGAAGAATGAAACAAGCAGAACAAGGAGAACAATTTATATGATAATAAGACTGTAAAGATAAACAACTTTGAAAGCTGTAAGAGCTGTGGCTATTCATGTTCACAAAGGATTGATGATGAAACATACTATCTACCTCCTGAGAAAAAGGTGATGGATTTACAACGTGAGTACAGAATGAGACATATATATACAACCAATAAGGGAATTTGTTTTGCATGACTATGCATATTTGTTGCAAGGAACTTGTTTTTCTTTTTTTTTTTTCCTTGTAAGATTGGAAGTGGGAAGAAGGAAAAATAAGCTTCTGTTCATTTTTTAGGAATTTTTAATACAGAGATTGCAGGGTGCTACATTTGTAGAATTATTGTATACACTTCCAGATGAGGTCACTATGTTGTTACTTTTGTTTAATTGCTTTGGTCTGTTATAAGAAACCACTCTTGGAGTGGGAACAACCCTTAATGTAATGGAAAAACAAAACCCATCAATAAAACAAACAAAAAAGACAGGAAATTTTGAGATGCAGAAAGGTTGTTATTTACACAAGGTAAAACGAGGAACAAATGACTAGTGCAGACTCCAAACCCAGATCCTCTGCCTTCCAGACTACTCTGCCTCTCTGCTTTTGGAAGGTCTAAAAAGAGCACAAGGAGGCAAGCAAGAGCCTGATTTTTTTAAATGAGATGTGTTTGGTACCAGGTGGTTTAGAGCTTTTGAAAGACAAGTGGAAAGGATTTTGTTTGTTTGCTTTTTTGCCAGTGTGACTTTGAGAGGTGCAGGGACTGGAAGGGATTATCTTTCATTGCTACATGTAACTCATTGACAGGTAGGTGACAGGTGACAGCTATCAGTCAGGCATCACCAATTCCTAAGCCCATACCAAGATGTGCATAAATGTTTGCTGTTGAAGTTGATGAGAGTCCAGACCATTCGAGCATTAACCAGTGGAGCTGAAAGTTCCAGACTCCTACCTCAGAATCTCCCTATAGCTGAACAAAATGAAAGGGTGCATTTGTTGAAAGAAACATTCTGGTTTTTCTGTAAAGACTGGCCTTTGTTCTCAGCTTTTCAAGGCAAAGGGATGTAGCATTCATTTCTTAATGCCATAGGTTTCAAGCTTTAATTAAGAATTCAGGTATGAAATCCCTTTCATTGTCTAAATTTCCATCCTTCGTCTTATCCAGGAACTAAAAGGTTGAGTCAGTTTCACTTGTATATTCCTCTACGTAATTCCATTACCTTGTAATCTAGGTATATCATAATGAGCAAGGTACAGGTTCTTTGGACATAGTTGGTAATAAATGTTTACTGAACAAATCAGTGAACTCCTCCCTGACATATTGTTTTGGACTATTGTAACACTCCCGAAAAGATTTGGACTAGCTACTTTTTCTTCTCTGTATTCCAACCACCTGAGTAGCCCAATAAAAATTAATTAATTAATTAATCAGTCTTAATTTTTTTATTTGTTTACCTTTTTAGATTTCCCTTTTCTAGTCTCCCCAGAAGTCTGGGTTTGAGCATTGGAAGATAATAAGCTGCCGCCGCCGCCGCTGCTACCATGCCATGCGGCTAGAGGAGAACCCCACCACCTTGCCTCTGCTCTTTTCTCTAACATTCTTGAGAGAGTTTTGTCTTTAACTCCAACCAAAATGGGAAAACTCTGTCCTCTTGTTCTGATTTAGCTTCTGCTCTTATTGGTCTTAGAAGAAATAGAACTTCCAAGGTCTTTAACAAATTAGGCCACCCTCACAAGTAACTAGTTAAAGCCTGGAGAGGATTGTAATACCTTTATGGATCCATCAGGTGAAAGATTGACACCCTGTCTACACTGGTTATATAAAACAGTTTATTTGTAAGTAGGCCAATTCCATAGGCAGGCCTTTATACAGCCACTCTAGTCTTTTAAGATAAATCACTAAGTCACTGATTTTTCCTGGCTATGTTTGACTTCAAAGCAGTTAGGTTAGCTCAAGAGCAAACACGAAATCCCAAAGAGTAAGAAACCTCTATGATGTTGCCTTTTAGAAACTGGGCAACAGGGCAGGGGTGATGCTAACAAGTAACAAACTACTGTGCAGATGTTCTCTCTAGCAAAGGCCTGCAGCCATTAATTTACTGCCAGAATTACAAAATGTCTCATAACATTGGTGTCACTACAATTTTTCCCCATTCAACTTCAGTTTACAAGAAAGAAAGAAAAAGTACCTAGATGTTAAAACCTTAATGAAGAAGACACAGCTGATTCTGCTTTTCCTTGCCACCAGCTTTAGATGTATCCTGATTAGAGGACCAAACAGCCCAAATCTGGTTTTCTTCTTTTTTCCTTTCTTTCTCTTTCATTTTTCCTTCTTTCCTTCTTTTCCTTCTTTCTGTCCTTTCATAAAAGAAAAAAAAATTATGCCCGTTGGAAGATTCTCTAAATAAATTGTCCCTCCCTCCCCCCAAAAAAAAGCCTTTTCTTAACCCTGACGATTGTGTTTGAACTCAATTGATTTCCAATGTGTTTATAGCACAGATGAAAGGAACGCACAGAACTGCTGGTAAACAAAATTGCAAATGTCATTCAATCTCAAGGGATTCAGTGCCAGAAAAAAAGCACATGGAGAGAATCAATAATCACATTTCTGTCAGTCTGTTGTTAACAAATCAGATGGCAGTGCAGGGCTCTCTAGGTATAACAGAGATCTAAAAATAACTGCATAATTATATAACCCAGAGGCAATCTCATTCTGCTTCTAAATTTAGCCTGTTCGGCAAAGGCCAGTCTGGTGGAGGAAGGGGGTGGGGGGAAAGGAGCCTTGTTGCTGGTGCCAATTAGCAAGATGACTCACACAGCTCAGCTAATAAAAATGAAATGCATGTCTCTTGGCAACAATTCATGGAGGGATATACGTATGGAAAGCATTTTTAAGAGACCCAAATGAGATAAAATAAGATTTGGTATTGCAATCAGGGGGTGAAGGGAGAGAAATGAACTGTTTAGATCAAAATTATCTCATAATAGAAATGAACATCCTATTATGTTCATCTGTTGAGGGGGAATGGAGTATGGGATATGGATACAAAATACATGAGGGAAATTGCTTCTTGTAAAGTATTCAACAATAAGAGTGGAGGTTTTGGTTTTTTGTTTTTGTTTTTTTAAGGGGAAAAAAAAGGGACATATTTGTCCTACTGTCTCCCTCTTCCTTTCGTAGACTGAAAGTCAGGGGGAAATGCACTACTTTTAAAATTGTTTACCAGAATATTCTTTTATCACGTATAATAAAATATTAAAATCAGAATTTTTTTCTACTTACCTATAACTAATTATTATCTATATTGGACAAGTAATTAATTGTTTTCAGAAAAAGTCCATACTATAAAATTATGTTTATCTGGAACCTACATAATGGGAATCAAATATTAAATCACAACAACATTTCAGAAATTCAAAATAACTCCTGATTTGCATCTTGATCATACTGTGGTATTAGGAAATCCTTTAGTGTCTTACAAATCATTAAAGCAAGACTAAATTGTGTTAAGCAGCATGAGAGTGATAAGTTCTACCTTCTAGGGCTAAGCATAACAAGGCTAACTGTTCTATCTACCAATCTAAAAATAACTGGGTATCTATCGTTTACCACACCCTCTTTGGTATTTTAAGTGTCCTTTATTCCACAACAAATATTTCTTGTTCTTTCAGCCAAATGAAATATGACCTCCAACGTTTTCAGTATACTCTAGCATCATGTTCCCTCGGACATCTGTCAATGTCCTTCCTAGAACTCGACACTGGGAACTGAACATGATACTCTATATGAGGTCTGACCCAAGTAGAATATACCAGGGCTATAACAGCCTTTATTCAGAACATTCAGTCATGATTAATGCAACCTATGCTCACATAGCATTTTTGGCTACCGCACACTGCTGACCCATACCAAGCTTGGGGTCCATAATTCTCAGATAAATTAATGTCTAGCTGTATATCTCCTAAATCCAGTACTTCATCTAGTACTAGGACAGCTAGGTGCTACAGCAGGTAAAGAAATGAACCTAGAGTGTGAAAAAGCTGAATTCAAATATGGTCTAAGACACTTGCTATGTATGACCCAAAGTGAAGTTACTTAACCTTTGTATGACTCAGTTTCCTCTTCTATAAAATGGGGATGATAACACCTACCTCCTA
This sequence comes from Petaurus breviceps papuanus, assembly GCF_028583685.1. Lineage (NCBI taxonomy): Eukaryota > Metazoa > Chordata > Mammalia > Diprotodontia > Petauridae > Petaurus > Petaurus breviceps. Next base: position 1,300,234 of record NW_027187277.1, read on the forward strand.
GTTATAGTGATGGTCAACTGATAAATTTTAAATGTCTTTTTGGAAATCTCAAAGCTCACTATAAATGTTAGCTCTTGCTATTATTCCCTCAGGTGATTTTTTTTTCATTTTTCAAATGCTTTATTAACTTCTGATTTACATCATTCATTTCTGCCAGATTTTGAGTTACAAATTTTCTCCCCCTTTTTCCCCTACCCACCACCCCAAAATAGAAATATCACATGATATCCCCTCCTCCAATCTGCTGTCTCCCATATCTTCTTCCATACCCCCTTCAACTTTTCCAGTAGGGCACGGTGGATCTCTATGCTCCAGTGCCTGTATATCTTCTTTCCCAATTACATGTAAAAGAGTATTAATAATAGTCTGTAAATACATATAATTTTAAACATTTGATTTTAAAACTTTGCATTCCAAATTCATTCCCTTCCTCCCTTGTCACCTAACCTTACTGGGAAGATAAGCAGTTCAGTATAGGTTGTACATGTGTAGCTAATGCAAAACATTAACATAGAAGATATATTGTAAAAGACTGACTATACTTCCCTCCCTCCTATCCCACCGCCCACTTATTCTATTCTCTACTTTGATCCCATCCCTTTTCAAAAGTGAGTGCTTCCAATTTCCCTCCCTCCCAGCCTGCCCTTCCTTCCATCATCTCCCCTCTCATCCCCTTCCACCGCTGTTCTACTGTAGGGTAAGATACCCTATTTAGTGTGTATTTCATTCTCTCCCTGAGCCAAATTCAATGAGAATAAGGTTGACCCATTCCCTTTTGCCTTCCTATTCTTCCCTTCTATTGTAACCATTTTCCCTTGCCTCTTCTATATGAGATAGTTTATCCCATTCTGTGTCTCTCCATCTCCTCCCATTATATTCCTCTCTCACCTATTAATTTCACCTTTTAAGTATCATCCCTTCCTATTAACTTGGTCCTGTGCCTTCTGTCTATGTATACCTATAAACATATATACACATATTCACATATGTATTCATATGCCTGTATACCCTCCAATATAGGCACATACATATACATATATATATATATATATATATATATATATATATATATATATATATACCAGTTACAATTATCATTTTTCCATGTATGAATGTTAATAGTTCAACTTTGATTGGTAGCTTTTGATTTCTTTTCCCTGTTTACTTCCTCAAGCTTCTCTTGCTTCTTGTATCTGAATTTCAAATTTTCTATTCAACTCTGGTTTTTTCATTAAGAATGCTTGAAAGTCCCCTATTCCACTGAATGACCATATTTTCCCCTGAAACACGATACTCAGTTGTGCTGGGTAGGTGATTCTTGGTTTTAATCCCAGCTCCTCTGCCCTCCAGAATATCCTATTCCAGGCCCTTCAGTTGCTCAGTGTAGAAGCTGACAGATCCTGGGTTGTCCTGATTGTGTTTCCACAATATTCAAATTGTTTCTCCCTGGCTGCTTGTAACATTCTCTCCTTGATCTGGGAATTCCAGAACCTGGCTATAATATTCCTAGGAGTTTTCTTTTTGGGATCTTTTTCTGCAGGTGATCGGTGGATTCTTTCAACCTCTATTTTGCCTTCTGGTTCTAAAATATCAGGGCAATTTTCCTTGAGAATTTCTTGGAGGATGATTTCTAGGTTCTTTCTTTGATCATGGCTTTCAGGTAGTCCAATAATTTTTAAATTATCTCTCCTAGATCTATTTGCCAGGTCAGTGGTTTTTCCCATGAGATTTTTCACATTGCCTTATATTCTTTCTTTTGTTTGGATCTGTTTAACTCATTTGTTTGGATCTGTTTTAACATCATCTTGATTTCTCATAAAGTCACTAGTTTTCCTTTGCTCCATTCTAAATCTGAGGGAATGATTCTCCTCATTGAGCTCTTGACCTTCTTTTTCCATCTGGCAAATTCAGCTGTTTAAGGCATTCCTCTCCTCATTGCCTTTTTTAGCCTCTTTTGCCAATTGAGTTAGTCTGTTTTTTAAGGTGTGATTTTCCTCAGTCAGGCTGTCGACTCTCATTTCGTAATTTTCTTGCATCATTCTCATTTCTCTTCCTAATTTTTCCTCCACTTCTCTTATCTGTTTCTTAAGGTCCTCTATGGCCTGTAACCAGCTTGTATTTTCCTTTGAAGCTTTTGGTGCAGGAGTTCTGACTTCACTGTCTTCCTCCTGTTCCATGCTTTGATCCTTTTTGTCCCCAAAATAGGAGTCTAATGTTGGAATCTTCTGTTTGCTTTGTTTCCTTTGCCTGGTCATGTTTCCCCTCAGTCACTTGACCCCTGGCCTTTTTGCCACAGTAGGACTCTGCCACCAGATAGGGGAGCTTTCGTCCCAAATGCTGGGGTTTTCTCAGCCACTGGAGGAGTTAGTTGGGTCCCCTCTCTGAAGCCTCCACATGCTCTGGCAAGCTGGTCACACACCCCAGAACCTCCACCCTAGATTGCAATCCAGATCCAAGCAGGTTAAGGCAAGAGCAATTACCCCTCAGACTGGTCGCTTGGTCCCCCTACACTCTGCAGGCCAGGAGCTGAAGCTGCCACGTGGCACTGGCTGTGCCGGGCATCTCAGTGGCTTCTTGTCCTGGGGGCAAAAGCCAATGCTCTCCCAACTACTGGTCCCAAAGTCCACACTGCACTGACCTCTCACTTTGTCCTTTGCATCTGTGTGTTGATAAATCTGGAAACAGCCACAGCTGCTGATGATCTGGAGTCCCTCCAGCTGGCAGCTGGTTAGGCCCACCCTGGGGCTAAAACCTCCGGCTCACATGGACCTGAGCTCAGCTCCCAGAGCACTGTACTGGCTGAATCCTGCTGGCCTGTCAGGCTGTCCTCAGAGGGAGGTTAGCTTCGCTGTGTCATTTTGTGGGTTCTGCAGCTCCAAAGTTTGTTCAGAGTCCTCTTTTTACATGGATTGGGGAAGGTGGAAGCCGGAGCCACACGGAGGTCCTGCTTCTACTCTGCCATCTTGACTCCACCCCCAGGTGATTTTATTTTTAACCTGAATGCAGGACGTTACATTTTCCTTTATCTTACAAAATTCAATCCATTGTCTTTGAAGGTCAAGGATTTGGTTTTTGGTTTATTTTTTTCTGAAAGAACTTGATTCTTTCATTCAACATATTAGACATTCCTTCAACCTTCACATCATCTATAAATTTGACTTCATGACTTCATTTAGGACATGATTAAAATGTTGAAGAGAACTGGACAAAGGACAAATCCATGAGTTACTCTTCTATAATCCCTATTCAAGGTGACATTGTTCACTATTATTCATTCAGATTGGGTCATTCAATTAATTTGAATGTACCTAACATTACAATCCCTCTATCTTGTCTATATATAGATCATGAGAGCTTAATAAACTACTTATCAAATGGTTTGATAAACCATTTATACTTTGTCTTTAGCATTCTTTGCTCTACTCCCCTCCCTTTACTGCTTGGAAGTAAAAACCTAATCACTACTCCCTTTGCTACTGAAAAGGATGTCTATAAGCTCCCTGTATGGCTCTACTCACCATTCCTGTGATTCCTCAAACTAAAATTTTCCTCCCTACCCACCATTCCCCTAAAAATATTGGAATGTTGTAGGGGTCAAATAAATGTTTCTTTGTTCCATTCTATATATTCCCCCTCCCCCCCCCCGCTTTTAGATCATAAGATTCTTTGGGGCAGGAACTACCTCACTCTTTGTATGTGAAATTCCAATTAGTGGCACATTATAAGAGTTGAATAATTTTTTCTTCATCTATCCATCCATTCAATTGCCTGATAAATCAACATAGTAACACAGCAAGAAAACAAAAAAAAAAAAGAAGAAAAGAGAAGAGAAGGGGAGGAGAGGAGAGGAGAAGGGAGGGGAGGGAAAAGTAAAGCAAGGATATCCCATTATCACTGTTACTATTTAATGCATTCTCAAAATACTAGCTATAGTAATAAGACTAGAAAAAGAAACTGAAGGAATAAACATAGGGAAAGAGGGATGAAAATTACTTTTTGAAAATATGATCTTCTTAGAGAACCTTAATCAATTAGAAAATTTGCTAAAGCAATAACTTCAGCAATGTTTCAAGATATAAAATAAATACACATAAATTATCAATATTTCTATATATGACCGATAAAATATAGGAAGAGATGATCTATTTAAAACAACTACAGAAGGTTTAAAATACTTAGCCTACCAAAATATAATCAGCAACTATGTTAATACAACTACAAAACATTCTTTACACAAATAAAAAAGAACCTAAATAATGGGAGAAATATTAATTGTTCATAAGTAGGTCAAACCAATATAATATGAATTACAATGCTTCCTAAATTAATTTGCTTATTCAGTGCCATACCAATCTAACTATCAAATTAATTATTTATAGAACTTGAGGGGCGGTTAGCTGGCACAATGAATAGAGCATCAGCCCTGGAGTCAGGAGGACCTGGGTTCAGATGCGGCCTCAGACACATCACACACACACACACACACACAAATAGCCATTTGACCTTGGGCAAGTCACTTAACCCCAATTGCCCTTCAAAAAAAAAGCCAAAAAAAAAAAGTATTGAAGTTGTCCTCTTGGGGCAGCTAGGTGGCGCAGTGAGTAAAGCGCCAGCTCCAGAGTCAGGAGGACCTAAGTTCGGTTCTGGCCTCAGACACTTAACACACACACACACACACACACACACACACACACACACAAACTAGCCGTGTAACCTTGGGCACTTTACTTAACTCCAATTACCCTCCAAAAGGCAAAAAAAAAAAAAAAAACTTGAAAAAAATAATGATATTCTTTGTAGAAACAAAAAGTAAAGAATCTCAAGGACAAATTGTTTTTTAAAAAGTGGAAGGAAGGAGATTAACTTTACCTGATCTTGAACTCTACTACAAAGATGTTATCCTCAGAATAATTTGGTACTAGTTAAGAAATAGAGTGGTTAATCAGTGGAACAGATTTGGTGTATAACATATAGAAGCAAATGAACCCAGTAGCCTACTATTTTTTTAAAAAGGACTCTAGTTACTTTGGTTAAGAACTCACTATTGGCAAAAACTGATAGGAAACTGTGAAAGTAGTCCTTTATAAACTAGATATAGTTCAAGATTTCATGGAATACATGAAATTCATGGTATATTCCAATTGGCCCATGACTTAGACATAAAGGGTAACATCATAAGAAATTAAGCAAGATATATGAACTGATGCTGAGTGAGAAGAGCAGAACCAGGAGAAATTTGGACACAATTACAGACGCAATGTATGTGTGACGACCAACTTTGATAGACTGGACTTTTCTCAGCAATGCAGGGCTATAATTCAACTCCAATAGACTCATGATGGAGAAAGATGTCTACACTCAGAGAAAGAGCTAGAAAAAACAAAGTTTGAATGCAGATTGAAGCAAATTACCTGCTCTCTTTCTTTTTCTTTTTTGGTTTTGTTTCCTCTTTCCCATTGTTCATTCCATCTGATACAATCCTTCTTTATAACCTGACTAATGCCTAATGTGAAAGTATCTGCAGATCCCATACCTGATTGTATGCCACCATGGGGGGGTGGGGGGGGGGAGGCAGGGGAAAAAGGGGAAGAAAATTTGAAACTCAAAGAACTGTGGAGCTGAATCTTGTAAACTAAAAGTAAATGAACAAATTAATAAAGACCAAATTTTTTTAAAAATAAAGAAATTAAGCAAGAAAGAAATTACCTTTCAGATTTGTGGATAGTCAGAGAGTTCATTACCAAACAAGGGAAATAAAGGATAACAGAAGATAAAATGAATAATTTGACTATCTAAAATTAAAAAGATTTTGTGCAAACAAAACCAAAGCAGTTCAAATTAAAAAGGAAGCAGATAACTAAGAAAAAAATCTTTGGAGCAGTTTTTCTAACAAAAGACTTATTCTAAGATATAGAGGGAACTGATTCAACTTCCCTATTGAGAAAAGCATCAATAATCATAGTGGGAAATGTCCCAAATTGTTAATACCCTGAGGTTCCACCTCCCAACCTTCAGTGTCACAGTTGACAGAAAAGGAAAATGGCAAAGACTAGATGAGCTGTGGGGATGTGATTAATGTACTAATAGTAGAGCTACAAATTGGTCCAGTCATTTTATAAAGTAATTTAGAACTATGCCACTGAAGTTACTAAAGACCCTGACCCAGAGCAACAATTAGTAGGTCTATGCCTCAGAGATCAAAGAAAGAGCAAAAGATCCCATCTGTACAAAAATATTTGTATTTTTTGTTGTGATGAAGAAATGGATCTAGAGGTTGGGGGCATCTATCAATTAAAGAATGTCTAAGTAAATTATGGTATGTGAATATAATGAAATACTTTTGTGTTATAAGAAGAGATAAAAGAGATGTTTTCAGAGAAACCTGGAAAGTGCTTAGCATAGTGCTGGTAACTTAATAGACACTTAAAAATTGCTTGATGACCTGCCAACTTATAATAACTAATGCAGAGTGAAATGAGTAAAACCAAGAGGAAAATGTGTAGGGTAACAACAAAAAATGTAAAGACTAACAAATTTAAAGATTTTAAAACCATGGGGGCAGCTAGGTGGCACAGTGAGTAAAGAGCTGGCCCTGGAGTCAAGAGGACGCGAGTTCAGTTGTGGCCTTGGACATTTAATACACACACACAAAAACTAGCTGTGTAACCTTGGGCGAGTTACTTAACCCCAATTGCCCTCCAAAAGGCAAAAAAAAAAAAATTTTTAAACGATGATCAGCACAATGAGCAACCACCATTCCAAGAGTCTCATAATGAAACATACTTTCCACCTCCTAACAAAGAAGTATCGGATTTAGTATGCACATTGAGACATATGTCTGGACATGGCCAATTCAAGATTTTGTTCTTCTTGACTATGCATATTTATTGCAATTTTTTTTATCCAAAGGGAGAGAAGTAGTAGAGTGGGGAAGTAGAATTTTGTAAATTAAAAAAACATATATTAATTGTTTTTAAAAGACATCTCATCCTTTCTGGATGCTATAGAAATTAGGCTATGGAATCCTGTCCATCATTTTTCTTAATCCTTCAAAATCTTGCTCAAAACCGAGGATGTGCATCAGGCATCTCCCTAAATCATCCTCCTTATCTTGAATGAACTCAAAGGTGAAGTGATAACAGCCTCCCAAAGTAATTATCTTTTAAACTTTGACAATTATCCCTCTCCTATTGGTCATAATAAGATGCAGATTTCCATTAGTTGCTTCCTCTGTTGTCTAAAGAATGGAATTATAATTAAAGGAAATCAAGAATTTGCCAGCTATTAAGTATTTAGCAAAGGGAAACTGTCTGCATAATTGACATCTCCCATTATTTCTTGTCTGTTTTTTTCTGATTTTTTTTTTCATTATAAACTTGAGAAACATCAAACAGGAATGTTTCCAAATAAAAAGGACAGAAAAAGAGAGTGGTATGTAAATTTTTTTTTGAGCAGAGATTGCTTCTTTTTTTTTAAGTACACATTAAATTGTTTATCTGTGTCTCCTAAATTATACATGAGTGTGATGCCTCACTAAACAATGCTACCCCTTTATCCCTTTCATCTAATGAGTTCCTTTTAAATGAGGCATACCCTTTCATAAATATCCCTCCCAATTAATGATACCTATGAGGTCACACTTATCTCTTTGTATAAAGATATCTGATTCACCTTGTTTATAATTCATATTCTGTGCATTTGGGGACAGTTAGGTGGCACAGTGGATAGAGTGTTGAGCCTAAAGATAGGAAGAACTGAATTCAATTCTGAACTCAAATAGTAGCTAAGTGACCCCGAGCAATTCACTTAACCCTGTTTGCCTCAGTTTCCTCAACTATAAGATTAATTAAAGATGGAAATAGCAAACCACTTTAGTATGCATGCCAAGAAAACCCCAAAAGGGGTCACAAAGAATCAGACATGACTGAAAAATGACTAAACAACAACTCTGTACATTTGTTCATAGACATACAAAGGCTTTATTATTTCTCATCTTATTGAATATTATGTCGGCGGATATTCCTATTCCTGTGCCATTCCAGCTACTCTACTAGGCAACTGAGTCACATAGTGAACCGAATACTAGATTTGGAATTAGGAAGATTTGAGTTCCAATATTGCCTCAGTCATTTACTAGCTGTGTGACACTGGACAAGTCTCTTAACATTTCTCACTCTTGGTTTTCTAATATGTAAAGTGAGAATAAGAATAGCATCTACCTCATGTAATTGTCCTGAGGTTCAAAAGAGGTAATACATTTAAACTGTTTGCAAACCTTAGAGTGCTATATAAATACTATCATCATTATGTATTTGCTTTGGAGGCTATCTAGGACAACATTCTCATTTCACTTCTCTTTTTCAGTTTAAATTCCTCTTAACCAGATTCTGAAAACTCCATACAAAGTTATTTTTATCAGTCCTTATTCATTGTTTTTCATTCATTTCGAAAAGCCCTATAAGATTTTAACAATGATCTAGAAGTGCCACTCCCATTCTCTAACATCATCTTTTTAACCAGCTCTTTCCTAAGTCTATATTTCTCTTCTTAAACCTGTACTTTCAGTCAGTAGCAGCTATAAAAATCCCACCTATGTTTCTAATGCTTCCTTTTGGTTCTTAACTAAGATTTTACAGTTCTTAGAAGAGTTCTCTAAGTTTCCTTTCTACCATCATTCACCAAAAGGAGATAATGGTCAAGAGAATCTGATAAGCTATGAAAGGCTCTCTATCACGTTCCAGATACATTCAGGAGAAACTATACTTCACTATTTTTTATATCAGGTCATCAGTACCACTCATTAAATATCTACATATCACAACAACCCATCTCTCATTTCTAACTAGTAGGGGATTTCTTATTATGTCACATGAGGAGTTTCATTTACTGAATAATCTAAGGTATATGATAAATTCTAAGGGCAAAAAAGGGCATGTGAGATGTGAGAGTTTGTGTATGCATGTGTGTGTGTGGTGAATGGAAGAGCGATAGGAAGTAATAGTTCTACTGATTCTGTTTAGTTGCTGAAAAGAATGTTTTTTTAAAACTGGTAACACCAAAATTGTTAATTGGGCATTATACTCCAAGATAAGCAGAGAGAAACAAAGTGAGTACCTAACTGTCCTTTATGAGTTCAAGTCTCAAGATCTGAACAAACCCCATTTCAAGGTAATGAAACAACTAACAAATGAGATTTTTCAATGACAGCAGTAATCTTTAAAAGATTATAGAGGTTTCGAGATATGTCACAGAAATGGAGAAGGTAAATTGTCCCAATTCTCAAGATAGGAAAAAGGTGATGTATAAATCTATAGGTCAAATTTTCCTCAAGGTGGCATGGTGAATTGAAAAAGAATAGCCCAGCTCTTTCATAATTACTCCAGCAAGGACAAAAAAGCATTCAAGATTTTAAAACTATCAAAAAATCCAAGAATAAACTATGATAACTGCTTTTTGCCAACCCAGAACCTCACAAACAGAGTGAGAAGCCTTTGGGAACTAAGGGAGTGGGCATGAGGGAAAGAGTCCATATCAAAAAGTACAGTTGTATAGCACAGGTTATGGGAAACCTTCCATCTCAAAGACTGGGAACAAGCCAGGGATGGTGCGAGCCCAAAGCTGTGTGCCAGGAGCTACATTGTAAACTGCAGCTATGTCACTCTAAGGTTTAGACTCCTGTGGGCTCATACTAGCAGGCAACAATCAAGGCACATCCTAGATGAGATCACCCAGCATATAATGGCCCACATTACATAGAACACCTCACTCAATATACTGACCAGAAGCTTCAAAGGTTCATGAAGGATACTATGCTTAGTCTCTCTACCCCCAGATGATACAGATCAATAATAAAGAAGCCCCCATCATTCCTTCCAGAAGTACATACAGTGTGGTTCCAGCAGAAATTCAGTAAGGCTGGAAAAAGAAACAGAAACAAAAAAAAAACACTGATGATAAATATTATGGAACCAGGGACATGAGACACAACACCAGAAGAAAATAAGAGCTCCACATCAACTACAAGCAAAACCTCAACAAAAAAAATCTGCTGAAATTCCTGAGAAATATGAAGCAATTTTTAATTTTAATAATAATATGAATGAAAGGAGAGTTCTATGGGAAACAATGGTAGAGGAAATGAGAGACCTAAAGGATATAATTGGCAAGAGAATAAACAACTTAATAAAATGTAAACCTCACTCCTAGAAACAGACACTTAAAAAATTATATTGAACCAGTCAGAGATGAGTCATTCCACAAGACAGTATATAAGTATTTTTATATCATCTACTATACACCAGGCACTGTGCTAAGCACTTTTTTACAGATATTATTTCATTTTATCCTCACAACAAGCCTGACAGGTAGGTGCTATTATTATTATTTCTGTTTTACAGTGGAGAAAACCAAGGCAAACAAAAGTGACTTCACCAGGGTCACAAAGCTATTAAGTATCTGAAGTCAGATTTGAACTTAGGAATTCCTGACTCCAGGTGCAGTGCTCTATACACTGCACCATGAGCTACCTGATTGAAATATGTGTGTATGTATATGTCTGTGTATTATATATGTAATCAGAAAATATAAGGGGCGGCAAGGTAGCTCAGTGAGTAAGCACGCCGGCCCCGGTGTCAGGAGAGCTGGGATTGGTTCTGACCTCAGATACTTGGCACCCACACAAAATAAATGGCCATGTAAAATCTCCCTTTACTGGCCAAGAGCATCTATGTGGCACAGTGAATAGAGCACTGGCTCTGGAGTCAGGAGGACCTGAGTTCAAATCCTGCCACAAACCCACAACACTTACTAGCTGTGTGACCTTGGGTAAGTCACTTAACCCCAATTGCCCTGCCCTCTCCCCTCCAAAAAGCAAAAAAAGAAAGAAAGAAAGAAAGAAAACCACTGGCCAGGGAGTAGGTCAAGGAGAGATCATCTAAGAATCATTAGATACACAAAAATCTTGACCATAAAAAGCCTAGATGCCATATTTCAAGAAATCATTGATAAAAAATGACCAGACCCATTTGATCCAGAGGGCAGAGTGAAAATAGAAAGAATCACGTGGTTACCTCCTAAAAGAAAACCCAAAATAGATTTTGTCAGTGAGCTAGATTTTTATTCCCAGAAGAATCCTACAGCTCATTATCAAATGAACAATTTGCAAGAGTTTAGACATTAAAGTGTTGGCCACAAACCATTGGCATGGGTTTATCAAGAACAAGTCAGGATGGACTAATACCATTTGAATTTTTTTACAAAGAAATGTTGCAGAATTAATATATCTAGAATTCACCAAAGCATTCAACAAAATGTCTCATTTCATAAGATGGAAAGATATGAGCTAAATGATAATGAGTCACTAATTAATGTATTAAATGTCATTGTGGAAGAGTTTCTTTAGTGGAATGCCCCAATATTGTATTTTTTATCCTTTGCTGTCCAACATTTCTACCAGTTGTTTGAATGAAGGCTTAAGTGGCATGATAGTTTAGATAGCAAATTTTCACATGAAATGAATTCTAGACAGATAAATAATATGTTGAGTGACAGACTCAGAATGCAAAAAGATCTTTCCAATCTGTCACCATCAGTTTTAGGGTCTATGCACTTCTCGTACAAGCTATACAAAAGTCAGAAGTCATTCATTCAAATCTTCCCTGGATATGAACCTTGATTTGATTTCAGAAGCTTTCCATAATTAACAGAATGCTGCTTTGGGGCACATCAACAGGGCTCTCAAGTGTATCATCCTCTTTCTGGTGGAAAATCTGGTGGATTTCTTAAAGGTAGCTGTTTTCACATGACTGATGACACCGTTGGCTGCAGTTTTCAATGGGATCATCCTTCTGGTTTGTGTTGAACTTCTGGTGTTCAGAGTCCCAAATGTTTATGAAAGGGATAAAACAGACACAGAGGCAGGCCTGGAAAGGGCCTGATCAACTCGGAGGGCAAGTCGTCCCACCAACCACAAGGGCCACTACCAGGCCTATCACCAAAGGGCTGGGACTGGCAAGAGCAAGGTAAGAAGTAAATACAGGGGTCCCTGTCCTGGACATCAAATAATCCTGGGGCTACCACTTCATAGCCCAGAAATTTTTTTTTTTAGCTAAAAGCTAGAATCAACCAAATTGAAACAAATAAATCTATGAGGAACCAAGAATGTCAAAAAAAACCAACAAGAATGAAAAATTAGAAAAAGAGGTAAAATACCTCAAAGAAAAGATAACTGACCTAGAAAACAGATCCAGGAGAGATAATCAGAGAATCATAGGCCTACAAGAAAATCACGATGAAAAAATGAGCCTGGACAACATTCTCCAAGAGCTCATTAAGGAAAACTGCCCTGAGATACTAGAACCTGAGGCTAAAATAGAAATTGAGAGAATCCACCAGACACCTGCTGAAAGAGATACCAAACTGAAAAGTCCTCGAAATTTTGTGGCCAAACTCCAGAACTACCAGGTAAAAGAGAAAATACTTCAAGCAGCCAGAAAGAAAAAATTCAAATATCGAGGGTCCACAATGAGGATCACACAGGATTTGGCAGCCTCTACACTAAAAGATCGGAGGCAGTGGAATACAATTTTCTGGAAGGCAAAAGAGCTTGGGGTCACATACCCAGCAAGACTGAGCATTCTTCGAGGCAAAGAGATGGTCATTCCACAATATAAAAGAGTTCCAGACATTTTTGATGAAAAAGCCAGAACTCAATGGAAAATTCAACCTCCAATTACAAGATGCAGCAGTGACGTAGAAAGGTAAACAAGGAAAACACACACACACCCTGCTATTTGATAAGAGCAAACTGGTTATAGACGAGTAGAGGGTATGAGTATAAAATACACAAAATGACGATTAAAAAAAATCTTAATAAGGGCTACAAAGCGACTGCAATGGAAGAAAGGGAATGAATGAAGTGGAAAAGGGTAAATTATGCCACACAAAGAGGCATAAAAACTGTACAGCAGAGGAAAAGAATGGAGGGAGATGGGAATCATATGAGCTTTTCACTCATTGGTTCTAGTGTGTCCCGTCCAGTGGGACCAAGTTATTCATGGGGCCGAGGGGGACCCAGCCTGCAAAGGAATGGGTGGGAAGGAAGGAGTGAGACCAAGCGAGTTTGTGTCAAGGTCTGAAGGTCTGAATTTTATTGCAAGTAAACATGACTTATATACTCTTTTCTCGAGGAAGTAGGCGGGGAGAGGAATTCTTGTAAACAACGGCTGGAACATTTGCGGTTAGGACATCTGGTGCTGGAACATTCTGTGGTCAGCCGATTCTCGGGACATGGTACTCGGGGGTGCGGCTTTCTCACGGGGGGAAGGGTACCTGGCCCGAAGACCTTCACTCCCAACATGTCCCCCTTTTTTCTCTAATGACTGGTGAAAGGCCTGTCTTAGGCTATGAGGCCTGCATCCACGTCCAGTACCTATATTGGCAATGCCCCTGTCTTAGGCTATGTGGGTGGCCCCCGTCTCTCCTAGAGACGGACCCACAATAATCCCCATCATTGGGTGCATCTGCAGCAAGGTCTGATGTTCCTGGACCGTGGGGCCCCACTATTCCCGTCATGGGCTCTTTCACAGCATTGGTCAAAACCTTATGATTTACAAAAACATTTCCCCACCCTCGAGTACCACGGGTCGGCATCTGCACCAGCAAGAGTAGAAAATCGAAAGCCTTCGAGGGTGGTCATGGAAGGAAGGTCGTCACAAGACCCACCGGAATTAAGCCGATGATAGTGAACAGCAATGGGTTTCCTAAGAGCCAAGTCAATCTGTGATTTGACAAAAGTGGTTAATTTGTTAAAGGCCCATGGCCCAAAGGAGAGGAGCAACAGAATCCCCACGAGGGGTCCCAAAAGAGTGGGGAGCAAGGTAGTCAGCCAGGGGGATGTAGAGAACCAGTTTTGATACCAGGATTCCTTCTGATCTCTTTCCTTCTTCCTTTTTTCTAAACTTTCTTTAACCCTTTTTAAACTATCTTCTACAAGGCCAAGCTTGTTAGTATAAAAACGGCATTCTTCTTTTAAAGCAGCGCAAAGGCTGCCTTGCTGTAAAAAAAGGAGATCTAGGCCTCGTCTATTTTGCAAGACCACCTCGGCCAAGGAGGCCACAGAGTCTTTAAGATTTTCAAGACCTGCTTGGAGTTCCTGGAGGTCCCTATCAATAGTTGCGCTAAGCTGAGCATATTACATATTTGAATTGACCAAGGAGGCAATCCCGGTCCCAGTGCCAACGGACCCAAGACCTATGAGGACAGCCAAGGTAAGTGCGGTCAGGGGTTCTCTTTCAATTCTACTGTGTGGATTGGAGCCTCGTTCCCAGAACCAGAGGAATTCGTCTGGGTAGTGGACAGTGAGGTGAGGAAGAAGGGAAACCTCCACATAGTAATCTTTATTTTTCAAAAAGGAGGTCGTAATCACAAAGGTGTTAAGTCCAGAGGAACAGGCAAGATAGGAATTATTTGGTGCTGCAATATATTGAAATGAGGCGTTAACTATAATGGAACGCTTACAAACCTCTTCAAGTTGCCTGGGAGGGAGCATAAGCGGTCCCAAAAGACAGAGGCCCAGGCCAGAAATGTGACTGAGGGTAAGGACATGTTTATCCTTTGTTCCCCAGTGCAGGGAAGAGGTGTCATTAGTAAAGGTAAGGTTCCCAAAATGGGCAACTCCTTCATAAAAGGGGGGAGCTGAGGAATAACAAACCCAACAATCTTCTAAGGAATGGTTAGTCATTTTGCTAATTGCATATACAGAGGCGTTAACCAAAGAAAGAATAAGTTCAGCGGAGGAAGGGGGTCCATTGGGAAGTGTAGGCCGAAAGGGTTCACTTACTGGTGCTCTAGGTGTAGGGGAAATGGGCAGGGGATTAGGCTTGATTCTGTGCCCCTGAGAAGATCCCGAATGAAGTTCAATATTGGGACCAACAGCCACAGGCTTATTTTGGTTAGGGATGCTCTTACGGAGCTTGATGGTAAAAGTCAAACTATTGCCATAGTTCTCTTGGTAGAGCCGTAGACCCCAAGACACACCCCGGTCCCAGTGAGTATATTTTTTACCGGGTTCTGTAAATTGGATGCGCAGGGGATGGCACCACCCCGAACACGCCCCTATATTTGTCCAACCCGGACTCCCGGGGGTCTGATGTGCGTAATTGGCTGTGACTGTAATAAAATCCCAGGAGGAGGAGGGACGCCAGTAAGTGTCCCCAGTGGTTTCACAGCCCCAATTGTGGCAGTAATAATCAACTAACCCACCGCATTTGGGGTTTAGGGAACGATCTCTATGATAACCGGGGCAGACATAGAAGGACATTGCTCTTAACGTACTCCTTTGGCTAACTGAGCCGAAACCTCCCCATGGGTCGAGGCCCAATCTCCCATGAGGGGAGGGAGACGAGGGGGCTTGCTGCTGGTCATGATACCCTTCCAAATCCCAGTTGGCTGGTGCCCCTAGAGCTAGTTTGCAAAGATCAGGGTATAGGGTAGGCCATCAGTCTTCAGATGTTATTTTTGACTCACTGCACACTGTATCACCTGCTCCATTTATTACCAGCCAGGTATGGTTGAGAAGCTGGTACGAAGTGCCAGGGATGGCCCCGAAGATGACAAACAGGCAAAGGATCATTGTGATGTCTGGCAGGCTCGTCTGGTTCATGACGTCTCCTGAAACAAAGCACAGTTAGAAGACTTCTCAGGGAGATCCCTGGGCGAGTTGTGAAGTTTTATCAGGCGCTCTGGAAGCCATCTGGCGTTTTGTGCTTGTGTATCATAGACGCAGGCATGTCCTTTGCCCCAGATAAGGACCGGGTCGGAGCCTTGCCATTTATTGGACAGTGGATCTTTCCACATGGCCTGTGCATAAGTGCTTGCCGTGGATGAATGCCAGAGGCGGTCGGCAGCGGTTTTGCCATTAGCATCATAAGTGAGGAAATTCAAAACAAACATTGCATGGTTTAGGAGGGTCTTAAAATTCCCTGCTCTGGGGTATAACATATCCCCCCCTGATTGTAATTTTAAGATCTTATTTTTTAATGTTTGATGAGCTCTTTCAACTATGCCTTGGCCTTGAGGGTTATATGGGATGCCTGTGATGTGCTTAATCCCCATTTAGGTGCAGAACTGTCGGAAAGCAATGCTAGTGTAACCAGGCCCGTTATCAGTTTTGATAGTTTGGGGCTGTGGGAGGACTGCTAGGGAGGCAAGAATGTGATAAATCACGTGTTTAGAAGCTTCGCCCGTTTGGAGGGATGCAAAGAGGAAGCCGCTAAAGGTGTCAATGGAGACATGAACATATTTCAATTTACCAAAAGGTGGATAATGGGTAACATCCATTTGCCATATTCCCCCGGGCATTAACCCCCGGGGATTTACTCCCAAATGAGGTTCAGGTAGGAGGGTCAAGCAGCCCTTGCACTGACGCACTGTTTGTCGTGCTTGTTCGCAAGTGATGGAGTATCGCAACCTAAGGGTTTGTGCATTAAGGTGGTGCAAGGCATGGGCTTTTTGTGCAGCAGAAAGAGGGGAATCAGTGAGAGCAACAGCCACCAGTTGAGTGGCTTGATCGACTTCATCATTTCCTTCTGCCAATGGACCGGGGAGGCCTGAATGGGCCCGGACGTGACCAATGAAAAAAGGGGCAATTCGGGCAAGAATAAGGCGTTGAAGTTCTGCAAATAAGGGAGAGGCATTAGTCGAAGGGCGAATGAAAGGAACTGTTTCCAGAAGGGGGACAGAGTGTGCTATATAAGCGCTATCAGTATACAAATTAAAAGGCTCTTGCAAGAGCTCAAAGACCTTAATAATGGCTACAAGCTCAACTAATTGTGCAGATAAAAAATGGGTATTAAAGCTGAATACCTGACCATCAATGCTAAATGCAGCAACACCCGTGAAGGAGCCGTCGGTAAAAACCAAACAGGCTCCTTGAATTGGTGTTGTTTTTGTTCCTTTGGGGAAAACCACAGGCATCCTTTGCAGAAAATGAATCAGTCTATTTGAAGGAAAATTATTATCAATAGTGCCATGAAAGGAAATAGAACTAATAGCCCAATCATCATCATTCTGAATGAGCCACTGTACTTGTGCAGCAGTATAGGGGGATACAATATGATCGGGGTCTTTACCAAAAAGTTTTAAGGCAGCCCCCCTGCCAAGGCACAAGAGGGTAGCAACCAAATGGGGATAGGTGGGTAAAATCTTAGAGGGGGATGTGGGCAAATGGATCCAAAAAAGCAGCTCTCGTTGCCAAAGCAATCCCATGGGCTCAAAGGGGGTGGGAAATATGAGGAGCCAAAGGGGTTGTAGGGGTGCATAATACCCTATGCGCTGATCACGACTGGCGCGCTCAACCTTAATAAGAGCTTTGCCCGCCCCAGGAGTAAGGTGGCGGGGGGAGGATGGGTCAGAATCCCCTTTCAAAATGTCAAACAGGGGCCTTAACTCCCCTGTGGTGAGTTTCAAATAAGGTCTCAGCCAGTTGATATCTCCAAGGAGCTTCTGGAAGTCATTAAGTGTGTGAAGGCAGTCTACCCTTAATTGGAGTTTTTGTGAGAAGACATGATTAGTGAGGAGCTCAAAACCCAGAAATAACGGGGGAGGCTGGGTTTGGATCTTTACAGGGGAAATAAAGAGCCCGCGGGACTGTAGAGCCGCAACGAGCTTTTGACAGATTTTGGACAGGTACGGCTCATCAGGTCCTGCTAGGAGGATGTCCTCCATATAGTGGATAATATAAATCTCCGGGTGGCGCAACCGGAATGGATCTATATATGTCTGGACCACAAATTTCTGGCAAAGAGTAGGGCTGTTGGCCATGCCTTGGGGGAGGACCCTCCATTGGAAACGGGGAGAAGGGCCCACACAATTAACTATAGGGAGGCTAAAGGCAAAACGTTTGCAATCATCAGGATGTAAGGGGATTGAAAAGAAACAATCCTTTAAATCAATAATGACCTTAGAAAATCCTTTCGGAATGGCTACAGGGGAGGGGAGCCCCGGTTGAAGTGCTCCCATAGGGACCATGGTTTTATTACCTGCCCTAAGATCATGTAATAAGTGCCACTTTCCTGAACGCTTTTGTATAACAAAAATGGGGGTATTCCAAGGTGATGTGGAGGGCTCAATGTGCCCCGCAGCCAGTTGTTCCTGCACTAATTCCACAGCTGCAGCTAGCTTTGTTATGGATAAGGGCCACTGGTCGATCCAGACGGGAAGGTCATCCTTCCAGGTGATTTTGTCTGCCCGGTGTGCAAGGGGACCAGTGGCCCTTACGAAAAATGGTTGTGGAAGCCCAAGCCTGCACGACCCACCTTAGAGGCAATCGATACGGGGGTCAAACGTCCCTGTTTGTTTTTTCCAAGACCTTGTCCTGGAAGGAATCCCTGGGAGAGCATCTGCTGGGCCACAATCGCATTGGGGCTGCACATAATAATTCCCATCTGAGAAAGGATGTCCCTACCCCAGAGATTAACAGGCAGTCCGGGGACCACAAACGGCCGGACGGTACAGGCATTTCCTTCATTATCCTTCCAGGGTAACCACTGGGAGCTTTGGAGGGTGTTCCTGGACTGACCAATGCCTTGTAAGTGGGTTATGGAGGCCTGCAAGGGCCAAGCAGTGGGCCAGGCTTCTTGTGACAAAACAGTAGAGTCGGCCCCAGAATCTAGAATACCTTCAAAAATCCTACCCTGTATTGTGAGCTTAAGAGTAGGGCGTTCTTGAGAGATGGCCTGGACCCAGTACAGGTCGGATGATCGGGGCCGGGATACTCCGTGCCTTTTGACAAGGGCAGGGTAAGCAGTATCCACGGGGATCAGCAAGGCCTGGGCCAAGTGTTGTCCCTTATCAATCGAGACAGGGCCATAGGGGGTGGTAGCAAGCAGCTGGATCTCCCCGGTATAGTCATTATCAACCAGGGAGGGGTGAATCATCAGGCCAGCAAGGGTGGAGGACGCGCAGCCCATAATAAAGAAATAAGAATTCAGTGGGGGAGGGCCAAAGACACCCGTAGGAATGGTCTGCACCCCATCTTCGGGATTCAATATTGTGGGGGAGGCGGCACACAGGTCCACCCCTGCGCTTCCTGTTGTTGCTCGGCAGAGGGGGGGTGCTGGGCGGACGGGCTGTTCCCCGAGGCTCATACAAAGGGAATGGGTTGAGGGGCCCGGGGCTGGCCCCTCCGGTCGTTTCCCAGATGGGAGGGTAAGGGTTGGCCATCCACGTCAGTGGCAGACCGACAGGTATTGGCCCAATGTTTCCCCTTACAACAACGAGGGCAAACAGTGGAGGGTTGATTTAGCTGTTTTGGAGGGCCTGCAGAGGGTGGGGTGTCCCCAGGGCATTGGCAAGCAAAATGACCGGGCTGGCCGCACCGGAAACAATGTCTAGGAGGCCTGCCTACTTGGAATGCCGCTCCTATAGCTAAATGCACGGCATGTGACATTTTGGAAGCAAGGGGATCTATATCGTGGCACAAATGAACCATTTCATCAAGGGCTTTATCTCTCCATTTGCCGCGTAGTACAGCTCAGCAGGCATTATTAGCGTTCTCATAAGCTAAGCGCTTAACAAGTTGGTCATTGGCAGCCTCCTGCCCCAGGGTCCTCTCGGTGGCTTCTAATAGGCGGCTAACATATTCAGAAAAATCTTCCTGCCCTCCCTGAACGATCTTATTGAGGGGCGCAAAGGGGGAGCCAGTGTTGGGCAGGGATCACCATGCTGCAAGGGCTGCGTTGGCGGTCTGGGCCAAAAGCCCCACAGGGAAACGCCGCTGTAGGTCTTCTGCCGCATACTTCCCTTGTCCACTAAGTTTCTCATAAGTCCAGTTCGCAGAAGGCGAACGTGGAGATTTCAAGTTAGCAGCGGCAGCGGACTGGCAGAGATCGAAAAAATCTGCCTTCCAGGTTAGGAATTGCCCGGGCGAGAGGACCGCTTGGACTATGCGGATCCCTTCTGCAGGGAGCATGTGGCCTCCCCGGGACATGGCCTCAAGGGCAGAAAGGGTAAAGGGTGCATTAGGTACATAGGATTTGACTGCAGCATTTAAATCTTTTAAGGTTTTAAAATGAAGTTTGCAAAATCCTGCCTTGCCTCGTGCTGCATGATTCTCATTATCGCTTTCATTTTCATTTTCATCCTCCTCCTCATTCTCCTCCTCATCCTCCTCCTAATCCTCCCCCTCGCTAGCCAAATTGTCTTGGGAGCTGGCAGTTGTGGAGGGCTGCACAGTATCATCAGGGGGAGAAGTAGACCTATTAGACCGGGTCATTACGGAGAAGGTCATTCGTACATTTTGTACGTTTTTGGTGCTGGGTTTTTTTATCTTGGGCTTGCGGGAAGGCCCCTTTTGGCACAGGGCAAAAAGGGGGGGGGGGACAACTGCAGGGCCCGAAGGTGAAAGGAGGACAGAATTGTGAAGCATTTTTTGCAGGGAAGAAAGCTCAGTGGAAAACTCGACGAACTGCTTCTGGAGGTCAAGGACCTCGCAGAGATCATTAACCTGAGTGGAAAGGTGATTCCTAGCAGCCGTCAGGGTAGAAGGGGATAAAGCAGGCAGGAAAAGAGCGGGTGCGCAGGTCTGGACTGCATAAGGCGGGGGGGGGGGGAGGTTCTACGAAGGGATTTAAATTGGGCAGGCCCAGTCTACGTCAATATAATGAGCCACCTCGTCTTCTAGATTTGCCACATCTTCAGGATCTAGGGTGTCATCGTTGGATGTTTTCGTGAATATGGGAAAGTTCAGGGAGTCGGCTGCTGGCTGTGTCTCCTCAGGGAGAGGGGGATAAAGGGGTTCTTTTGGGGCTATGGGCATGTCTATTACCACAGACGGGGGCCGAGAGGGCTCTTTGGTGGCGGGAGGCTAGGAGGCCGAGGAGGCTGCTCGGGACAGGGGGCGGAGGCAGGACTCCGCGACTGACAGTAATTGTTGCTTATTTGGATCCTTGTGGGCTGCTTCTACAATATCTCTGATGAGGCCCCAATAAGAGAAGACAGTCACAGGGACTGCTTCCAGACCTTCTGTTTGTAATTTTCTATTTAGATCTTTGCCAACTTTCTGCCACTTGCCAGGGTGAATCTCTGGCCCATTTACAATGAACCAAGGGCAAACATTATCCACAAATAAAAAAAACTTTACTAAATCTTTTTTCTTAACTTTAACTCCCCTTTCCCTGAGTAATGATTTAAGGTCCTTTATAAAGACCTGTTCTTTAGATAATTTCTGACCCATGAGTATGAGACGGACGAATTCAACTTACCGAGGACGGGGGCTCTTAGGCAGCCGGGGGGTTCTTCACCGAAAAAGGGGTGGCGACGACCCGGTCTAATAGGTCTACTTCTCCCCCTGATGATACTGTGCAGCCCTCCAGACTCGTCCGTCTGGCGAGGGTCTGTGCCTCAGGCCCCACGTTGGGCGCCACTTGTCCCATCCAGCGGGACTAAGTTCTTCGTGGGGCCGAGGGGGACCCAGCCTGCAAAGGAATGGGTGGGAAGGAAGGAGTGAGACCAAGCGAGTTTGTGTCAAGGTCTGAAGGTCTGAATTTTATTGCAGGTAAACATGACTTATATACTCTTTTCTCGAGGAAGTAGGCAGGGAGAGGGATTCTTGTAAACAACGGCTGGAACATTTGCGGTTAGGACATCTGGTGCCGGAACATTCTGCGGTCAGCCAATTCTCGGGACATGGTACTCGGGGGTGTGGCTTTCTCACGGGGGGAAGGGTACCTGGCCCGAAGACCTTCGCTCCCAACACTAGTGCAAGGAGGGAATAACAACCAGATAAGCATAGGACTCTGTGGAGAAGAAAACCAAAAAGTATCATTTTAGATGGAAAGAGGGGTGGGAGAGGAGCTTCGCATGAGATTTGTTCCTGTCACTTTTGGTGCAAAGAAGAAATAACATAGTTCATTAAGTATAAAAATATCCTACAGGCAGTAGGAGGGGGAAAAGACTACAAAAGAGGGTGGGGTGGTTAGTAGGGAGGGAAGAAGTAAGGGGAAAGGGGAGGAAAAGGGAGGGGGGCTGTTAAGGGAATACTTAGGGAGGCAGTGGTAAAAAGGAAAACTAATAAGGGGGGAAGGAAGAAGGGGGGAAATATGAACATTAACAGGGGCAGGAATACAATGGAGGGAAAGAAACAGATAACAATCATAACTGTAAATGTGAATGGAATGAACTCTCCCATAAAATGGAGACAGATAGCAGAATGGATTAGAAATCATAATCCTACAATATGCTGCTTACAAGAAACACATCTGAAACAGAGGGATATACACAGGGTAAAGGTAAAAAGGCAGGAGTAAAATATATCATGCCTCAGCTAAAGTAAAAAAAAAAGCAGAGGTAGCAATCCTTATCTCAGATAAAGCAAAAGCAAAAATTGATTTAATTAAAAGAGATAATGAAGGAAATTATATCCTGTTAAAAAGCACCATTGAGAATGAAGCAATATCATTACTTAACATATATGCACCAAGTGGTATAGCATCCAAATTCCTAGAGGAGAAGGTAAACGAATTAAGAAAAGAAATATATAGCAAAACTATACTAGTGGGAGACCTTAATCTCCCTCTCTCTGTACTTGATAAATCTAATCTCAAAATAAACAAGAAATAAGTTAAGGAGGTAAACAGGATTTTAGAGAGGATAGGTATGATAGATCTCTGGAGAAAACTGAATGGGGATAAAAAGGAATATACTTTCTTCTCAGCGGTTCATGACACATACTCAAAAATTGACCATGTTCTAGGGCATAAAAACCTCACAATTCTATTCAGTAAGGCAGAAATATTAAATGCATCTTTCTCAGATCATGATGCAATAAAAATTATATGCAATAAAGGGCCATGGAAAGACAGACTAAAAACTAATTGGAAATTAAACAATTTAATTCTAAAGAATGAGTGGGTAAAACAAGAAATTATAGAAACAATCAGTAATTTCATTCAAGAAAATGATAATAATGAGACAACATACCAAAATTTGTGGGATGCATTAAAGGCAGTTCTTAGGGGAAGTTTTATATCCCTGAGTGCATACATGATTAAATTAGAGAAAAGAGAGGTCAACAAATTGGGCATGCAATTGAAAAGCCCAGAAAAAGAACAAATTCAAAATCCCCAATTAAATACTAAATTAGAAATATTGAAAACCAAAGGAGAGATTAATAAAATTGAAATTAAGAAAAATATTGAATTAATAAATAAAATTAAGAGCTGGTTTTATGCAAAAACCAACAAACTTGATAGACCCTTAGTCAATGTGATTTAAAAAAAAGAAAGAAGAAAACCAAATTATGAGAATCAAAAATGAAAAGGGTGAAACTACCTCCAATGAAGAGGATATCAAAACAATAATTAGGAATTACTTTTCCCAATTGTATGCACATACATTTGACAATCTTAGGGAAATGGATGAATATTTACAAAAATACAAGTTGCCCAGATTAACTGAAGAGGAAGTAAATTACTTAAATAACCACATCTCAGAAAAAGAGATTGAACAAGCCATCAGTCAATTCCCTAGGAAAAAAATCTCCAGGGCCAGACAGATTTACTAGTGAATTCTATCAAACATTTAAAGAACAATTGATTCCAATACTCTACAAACTATTTGGGAAAGGAAGTCCTACCAAATTCTTTTTTATGACACAAATATGATACTGATACCTAAATCAGGAAGAGATGAAACAGAGAAAGAAAACTATAAACCAATCTCCCTCATGCATATAGATGCAAAAATTCTAAATAAAATACTAGCAAAAAGACTACAGCAACTTATCTCAAGAATAATACATTCTGATCAGGTACAATTTATTCCAGGAATCCAAGGATGGTTTAATATTAGGAAAAACATCAGTATAATTGATCATATCAACAATAAAACTAGCAGAAACTACACGATCATCTCAAGAGATGCAGAAAATGTTTTTGACAAAATACAACATCCATTCATATTAAAAACATTAGAAAGCTTAGGAATAAATGGAGCCTTCCTTAAAATAATAGGTAGCATCTATTTAAAGCCATCAGCAAGTATTATATGTAATAGGGAGAAGCTAGAAGCATTTCCCATAAGGTCAGGGGTGAAACAAGGATATCCACTATCACCCCTCTTATTCAATCTGGTACTAGAAATGTGAGCGGTAGCAATTAGAGAAGAAAAAGAAATCAAAGGAATCAAAATAGGCAAATAAGAGACCAATCTATCCCTCTTTGCAGATGATATGATGATATACTTAGAGAATCCTAGAGAATCAAGTAAAAACTACTTGAGACAATAAATAAATTTGGCAAAGTTGCAGGATATAAAATAAACCCACATAAATCCTCAGCATTCCTATATATTTCGAATGAAATTCAACAGCAAGAGATAGAAAGAGAAATCCCATTTAAATTTACTGTATACATTATAAAATATTTGGGAATCTACCTGCCAAAACAAATCCAGGACTTATATGACCACAACTACAAAACACTTCACACAAATAAAATCAGATCTAACTAATTGGAAAAATATCAATGGCTCATGGCTGGGTCAAGCTAATATAATAAAAATGACAATTTTAGCTAACTTAAATTATATATTTAGTGCCATACCAATTAATTTACCCCAAAACTGCTTTATAGAGCTAGAAAAAAATAATAACAAAATTAATTTGGAAGAATAAACAGTCCAGAATATCAAGGGAATTAATGAAAAGAAATGCTAGGGAAGGTGGACTAGCTATACCAGATTTCAATCTGTATTATAAAGCAGCAGTCATCAAAACTACTTGGCACTGGCTGAGAAAGAGAGGAATGGATCAATGGAATAGATTAGACACACAATTCAGAAGTCAATGACTATAGTAATCTATTGTTTGATAAACCGCAAGACCCTGGTTTTTGGGATAAGAACTCACTATTTGACAAAAACTGCTGAGAAAATTGGAATATAGTATGGCAGAAACTGGGCATAGACCATTACCCAACACCATATACCAAAATCAAGTCTAAATGGGTGCATGATCTATGTATAAAGGTTGATACTGTAAGCAGTCTCGTAAAGCAAGGAATAGTTTACCTGTCAGACTTCTGGAGAGGGAAAGACTTTATGACTAAACAAAAATTAGAGAACATTATAAAATGTAAAATGGATAATTTTGACTACATGTAATTGAAAAGCTTCTGTACAAACAAAGCCAATGTAACCAAGATTAAGAGGGAGGTGGGAAATTGGGAAAGAATCTTTACAACCTATGTCTCTGACGAAGGACTCATTTCTAAAATATACAGAGATTTGAATCAAATTTATAAGAATACAAATTATTCCCCAATTGATAAATGGTCAAAGGATATGAACAGGCAGTTTCAGAGAAAGAAATTAAAGATATCTATAAGCACATGAAGAAATGCTCTAATTCACTAATGATTAGAGAAATGCAAATCAAAACAACTGTGAGGTACTACATCTCACCAGTCAGATTGGCTAAGGTGACAAAACAGGAAAATGACAAATGATGGAGAGAATGTGGGCAAACTGGAACACTAATGCATTGCTGGTGGAGTTGTGAACTGATCCAGCCTTTCTGGAGAGCAATCTGGAATTATGCCCAAAGGGCTATAAATACTTTCATATCCTTTGACCCAGCAATACCACTACTAGGGTTATATCCCAAAGAGATCATAGAAGTGGGAGGAAGACCCATATGTACAAAAATGTTTATAGCATCTCTTTGTGTGGTGGCAAAGAATTGGAAATTAATGGGGGGGGGGCATCAATTGGGGAATGGCTGAACAAGTTGTGGTATATGCATGTTATGGAATATTATAGTGCTATAAGAAATAAGGAGCAGCCGGTCTTCATATTTACTTGGAGAAGCTTATACAAACTGATGCTGAGTGAGAAGAGTAGAACCAGGAGAAATTTGCACACTATTACAGACCCAGTGTATGTGTGATGACCAACTTTGATAGACTGGACTCTTCTCAGCAATGTAGTGATATTAGTCAATCCCAAAAGACTCATGATGGAGAGAAATATGTGCATCCAGAGAAAGAACTATAAAGAACTGAGTTTATATCCAGGTGGAAGCAAAATACCTGATCTTTTTCCTTCTCTTGTTTGGTTTTATGTCCTCTTTATCATTTTTCATTCCATCTGATACAATCCATCTTTATAATCTGACTAATGTATAATGTGAAAGTATTTACAGATCCTATACTTGACTATATGCCGCCATGGAGGGGAGAGGAGGGAGGGAGGGGACAAAATGTGAAACAAGAGGAATTGTGCAATTGAATCTTGTAAACTAAAAGGAAACAAAAAAAATAATTTAAAAAAAAATAATTTTTTTTAAAAAATGAATCACACTTGAAATGAAAAAAAAGAAAGTGATAAAACACATATTGATCACTACATTGGCATTTTGTATAATCAGTCTAAGTTAATTGTTGCAAAGATACAAGAAAAACTTCCTGTTGTCACAAAAGGAAAGGCAGAATAACAGCTAGGAAAATGTAAATCCAACAGTTACTAAAAATACAATTTAGTAGTCATAATCATTACTTGCACCTGTAAAGGAATGTCCCAATTGCCAGCTTAAATCTGTATTCCAAACTTTTTTCTTTCATATAATCAAACAATAATTAAATCATAACATTTAATAAACACTATATAATTGTTAGCTATTATGCATGGCAAAAGGGGTCCAAAAAGGCAATGAGGAGAAGAACGCCTTAAAAAGTAAAACTGGCCAAATGGAAAAGGAGGTCCAAAAACTGACTGAAGAAAATAATTCCTTCAAAATTAGATTGGAGCAAGTGGAAGCTAATGACTTTATGAGAAATCCAGGTATTATAAAATATATCCAAAAGAATGAAGAAATAGAAGACAATGTAAAATATCTCATTGGAAAAACAACTGACCTGGAAAATAGATCAAGATATTTTTTAAAATACTGGACTACCTGAAAGCCATGATCAAAAAAAGAGTTTAGACACCATTTTTCAAGAAATTATCAAGAAAAACTACCCTGATATTCTAAAGTCAATGGGTAAAATAGAAATTGAAAGAATCCACCAATCACCTCTTGAAAAATATCCCAAAAAGAAAACTGCTAGGCATATTATAGCCAAATTCCAGAGTTCCCAGGTCAAAGAAAAAATATTACAACCAGTCTGGAAGAAACAATATGAGTATTGTGGAGACATAATCAGGATAAAACAACATCCAGCAGTTTCTACATTAAGAGATCAAAAGGTTTGTAATATGATATTCTGGAGGTCAAATGAACTAGGATTAAAACCAAGAATCACCTACCCAGCAAAACTGAGTATAATACTTCAGGGGGAAAAAAATTAACATTGAATGAAACGGATGACTCTCAAGCATTCTTGATGAAAAGATGTAGCAGCAAGCACCCCAGCATCCCTAGGATGGCTGCCACCACAGGTTCTTGGATCTGCTTTGATAAAGGAAAGCAACTCAAAATGGGTTAACAATCTTATTTTAATCAGTCAAACATATATCGTTTACCTCATTCAGGGGAAAAAGGTCAGCACCCTGAACTTCAAAGTATACAGGCAGAATTATCAAGACAGAAACAAATCAAGTAGACAGCTTTCCAAACTGTCCAACCATTACATCCATACCAAATCAACATCTGGGTTTTTCAAAGCCAGGGGGCTCTGGACAATGGCTTCCCAGAATCCATATCAAATCACAGAACACTTCTCAAAGTGAGCCCCAAAACAAAGCTACACATCAGGGCTTATATAGCCTTCTGCTGGCTCAGAGAATGAAACAACCTTATTGACTCACTGGCCAATCAAGAAGTATCTACTGAAAAACAAGCCTCCCACCCCAGGCTCCAGGTGCACTTTAGCCTAGGGGCAGGGAAGATCTTTAAATTTGCATTTCCATTACAAAATACCAGAACTGAATTGAAAAATGAACTTTCAAATACAAGAATCAAGATAAGCATGAAAAGGTAAAAAGGAAAGAGATATCATAAGGGACTTATTAAAGTTGAACTGATTACAGTCCTACATGGGAAGATATTTGCAACTCATGAGACTTTTCTCAGTATTAGGATTGTTGAAGGGAATACATACACATATATGTGTATGTGTGTGTGCATATAGACAGAGGGCACAGGGTGAGTTGAATATGAAGGGATTATATCTAAAAAAAATAAAATTAAGGGATGAGAGAGGAATATATTGGGAGAAGCAGATAGGGAGATAGAATAGAGTAAATTATCTCACATAAAAGAGGCAAGAGAAAGCTGTTACAATGGAGGGGAAGAGCAGGGAGATGAAAGGGAATTAGTCAAATTTGCTCTCATTGGATTTGGCTTAAGGAGGGAATAACATACATACTCAATTGGGTATCTTACTCTACAGGAAAGTAAGGGGGAAGGGGATAAGAGGGGGAGATGATAGAAGAGAAGGCAGATTGGGGGAAGGGAGAGTCAGAAGTAAAAACTTTTGAAAAGGGACAGGGTCAAAGGAGAAAATAAAATAAATGGGGGGTGGGATAGGATGGAGGGAAATATAGTTAGTCCTTCACAATATGACTACTATGGAAATGTTTGGCATAACTACACATGTATAACCTATATTGAATTGCTTGTCTTGTCAGTGGGGGGTGGGTGAGGAGGGAAGAAGGAAGAGAATCTGAAACAAAGTTTTTAAAACAAAGGTTAAAAATTGTTTTTACATGCAACCAGGAAATAATATATACAGGCAATGGGGTATAGAAATCTATCTTGCCCTATAAGAAAGTAAGGGGGAAAGGGATAAGAGGGGGGCACATGGGGACCATAGAAAGGGGGTAGATTGGAGGCCAGGCTATTCAGGATGATTGCCACCTTGGCGGGGGGGGGAGGAGGGGAATAGGGGAGAGATGGAGAGAAAATCTGGAAATCAAAATCTTGTGAAAAAGAATGTTGAAAACTAAAAACAAAGAAATAAATTCTGGAAAAAAAAAAAAAGAGAAAGAAAGCTATCTCTAGAAATGCACCATACTGCAGCATTTCAGCAGGGCCCTGCCTACCACTTTGTTACAAGCTGCTATGGTTTAGATAAGCACCTTTTAAAGGAAGGTGAGCCAAAAAAAGATCCAGGAAAGTTGGAATATGATATTCCAGAGGTCAAAGGGGCTGGTATTAAAACCAAGAGTCACCTACCCAGCAAAACTGAGTATCATGTTTCAGGGGAAAATATGGTCATTCAGTGGAATAGAGAACTTTCAAGCATTCTTGCTGAAAAAAAAACCAGAGTTGAATAGAAAATTTGACATTCAGATACAAGAAGCAAGAGAAGCATGAGAAGGTAAACAGGGAAAAGAAATCATAAGGAACTTATCAAAGTTGAACTATTAACATTCCTACATGGAAAAACTATAATTGTAACTTATGAAACTTTTCTCGGTAGTTGAAGGGAATAGAAATATATATATATATATATACATATATATATATATATATATGAGGGTATATGGGCATATGAATACATATGTGAATGTGTGTATACAGGAATACCTAGATAGAGGGCACAGGACCAATTTAACAGGAAGGGATGATACTTAAAAGGTGAAATTAAGAGGTGAGAGAGGAATATAATGAGAGGAGATGGGGAGAGACAGAATGGGGTAAACTATCTCATATAGAAGAGGCAAGGGAAAATGGTTACAATGGAGGGGAAGAATAGGAAGGCAAAAGGGAATTGGTCAACCTTATTCCCATTGAATTTGGCTTGAGGAGGGAATGAAGTACACACTAAATAGGGTATCTCACCCTACAGGATAGTAGGGGGGGAAGGGGATGAGAGGGGGGATGATGGAAGAGAGGGCAGGCTGGGGGGGAGGGAAGTTGGAAGCACACACTTTTCAAAAGGGATGGGATCAAAGTAGAAAATAGAACAAGTGGGAGATGGGATAGGAGGGAGGGAAATATAGTCAGTCTTTTACAATATATCTACTATGTTCTTGTTTTGCATTAGACACACATGTACAACCTATACTGAACTGCTTATCTTCCCTGTAAGGGTGGGTGACAAGGGAGGAAGGGAATGAATCTGGAATTCAAAGTTTTAAAATCAAATATTCAAATATATATATATATATATACATACTATTATTAATACTATTTTACATGTAATTGGGAAATAAGATATACAGGCACTGGGGCATAAAGATCCACTGGAAAAGTTGAAAGCGGAATGGGAGAAAATATGGGAGGGAGCAGATTGGAGGAGGGGATATCCTGTGGGACTGCTATTTTGGGACGGTGGGTAGGGGAAAAAGGGGGGGAAAATGTGTAATTCAAAATCTGGCAGAAATGAATGATGTAAATCAGAAGTTAATAAAGCATTTGAAAAATGAAAAAAAAAAGATCCAGGAAGTATTTGACTGTGGGGGCCTGAGCTGAATAAATCTACTTACTGTATTTTGTGTCAGCTACAAAGCTCCTGACAACATGATGTTCATTTCATGCTGCCAGGAGGCAGAAGCTCAACAAATCCTAATTTAAACAAATTTAGCCAAGTTCACAGTTTAAAAGGGTTTTATTTCCTTCTCAAGGTACAAAATGTTGATTCTGCCAGTTTCCTTGGGCAAATCTATGATCCTGAGATCTCTCCCTTGAGCTTTTAGACACCAATCTTTTCTACCAGATTAGATTCGAAGGCATATCCTCCATGACCAGAGACAGCCATGTCTATCAACAAGGGAGAAAGGCTATTTTTAACCTGGACAAGAAAAACAGGAGTTCCATTTTACCCTCATGTATGTATGTGACCCACATGTTCTCCCACTCTTCCATTGCAGAGGAAGACTTCAAGATATGCTGAGGCAAAAACAGGTTGAAAATTGGCTGAGAGAAAGCCCTGCTGGCAGCTGGAGGCACCGACTAGTCCTTCACTTTCTAGCCATACTGTCTAGCAAATGGTCTACTCTAACAAACTAAATAGCATCTCTCATACCTTGAGAAATCTAGTTTCTTCAATAGCCCAATTTGTTCTCTGTTCATGCCTCCTGTTTCTTGGTACTGTCCCAGAGACTGGACCGCCCGCTTCTCACGAGATTCTAATAAATCTTTCTACCTTTACTTTGAGAGGTCTCCAAGTAGTCAATTTGGGTTAGGGTCTCTGTATCCCATACAGAAATACAAGATCAAATGATAATTAAACCAGAATTTTTATTCATTTTAATGACTAAAATGTATCTTAAGAGTGACTAATAGGATTATTCACATGGTGGTATGGTATTAAAATAGTCATATAAATCACATTCACAGAATACTGGTCAGTTCTCTTGATATCTGTGATTTTACATAGGAAAAGGAAGGTACTTGGTTCTAATATTACACAGTTCATGAAAGGAAACCTCTTCATTCAAACTTAGTTTCTCCAGTAGCACCAGATGTAGGTGTCAGGAAAAATTGGCTCTGTCACAGGCATGCAGACCTATAATTAAATCTATGACAATGCTGGAAGTACAGATGGCAAAGGGGTTGTCAAGAATTCTGGGAAAGAGAGAGTAAGATTATTCATGTCCAGGGCCATGGCAATGCTAACCCATGCCAATTATTAGAAGTCAATTCACAGAGCTTAGGGAAATGAAAGAACTCCCCTGAGGGAAAATGGCATGGCCCAAGTGGTGATCCAGATTGTAAACAGAATGCTATGCTGAGTCAAGCCAGATTTTACAAGATAACTATATCCAAGGACTAGACAAGAGGAAGACAAGGGATCTGTAACAATGATTTTAAGTATGGAAATTCAGCTAGGAGCCAAGAATGCACCACAATAGGGAATGAAATATTATCTTGTCTCTTGTGATCTTTTCCCAAAAGATATTATTCTTTTATGGTGGTGGCATACCAGCCACATATTTTCTTTACTGTATTTTATGCCTCCCTTTGACTGAAGGCAGTCATACTAGCCTATAAAAGCCAATAGCAGTAATATGTTGCTAGAGATCTCATCATGAGCCTGTGTCTTGCCTTAGCATCATTGCAAGAATGAATCATTTAGCCCAGATGTGAATAAAAGAAGCTCCATTTTACCCACATGTCTAGATGTGACCCATGCCTTCTCCCATTATTACATTACACAAAGAAAACTTTAGATTTGTTAACAAAAGACTGGGCAATTCTATCCCATTCAAAAATATATATTTAGTGCTTACTATAATACCCAAGGGACTGTGCAATGACTCTGCATGACAGGAATTAGAGGAATAGAAAATAGAAGTTTAGAGACAGAATGAAGGAGAAATCAACTAAGGCCCTTAACCTACCAGGGTCTTGCAATGACATTATTGCAAGTTAAGCAGTGCCAGCACTCACAAAGACCACTCCAAAAACCAGATGATTGGGAATGGAGTACTGGGCAGGCACCTGGGTCTGCAAATACCTAATGATTGGGTTCCTAGGATGAAACAATTCACTTTTGGCAACAGCTCAAGATGGTAGAGGACAAAGTAAACCCAGACAACATCCCCCGGGTGGAGTATGCATTCAGCACCCAGTATGTGAGTCCCTGGAACCACACTGGGTACCTCACATTTAGACTGTTGAATGTATGTGTCCTCCTTTGCTCAGGCTGTCTAGTATATCTTGATGCTTACTCCAAGGTCGTTAAGCCTGGAGAACTCTCTGCCCATACAGTCAGGGATTAATAGTCCTTTTTCACTGCTATACAAGACTGGATACTTTCTCTGTTCTTTTCTGTCTGTTCCTATGAGAATTTACAACCCTAACAGAGTATTTTGGTGGTCTGTATTTCAGTGTGAGTTATGTAGAGCAACCAAGGGTCTTGCAATAAGAAACATGACACTGTCCCTTTGTCTATTCCCAAGATATTATCTCCAAGAAAGGAATATGTATTCCTTTCAGAGAAAGGTTCTTCCTGAACTCCAAGGGGATGTACCATTAGGCAAAATTGAAAGAACTAAACACAAATTGTGAACATTATTTACCCCAAATGCAAACTCACCTCAAAAAGTGGAACAATAAAACATGCTAGGATTTTTGACTATCTATAGAAGCATCTTGCCAGGAAGTGGTGAAATCGATAGCTACCAGGTGGGTCAGAACTATGGCTATGAGAAATAAGGATTTCCAGCTCTAACTAGGCTGCACCATGCTGCTATTACAGGTGTGCTATATGGCAATTTAAGGGAGAAGCTGCCGGCTGCTCATAGTCAATTAGATGATGCAAATGTGGAGACTATTGACAAGTCAGTTGTATGCAGAAAGAATTCCGACCTAAGCAAATATCAGTGGTTCAGTAAGGCAAAGATTCATTATCTGAGATCTTCATAAAATGTTCCAGATCTGGTCATGTATTTTTGTGTCACTCTTGCAATACTGATATGTGGGAAAATGATCAGAGTATCATTTATGTGGTACCTGAGTTTTCCTTTCCTCCATTTCTAATGTGATTCTGAGCTTGGTGCCTTCCCAGTGGCTGGAAGTCAGCCTTCTCTTAGAAGTAAATCCATAATGATGAGACCATTCTTTCTTTTTTAATGTTTTATTAATGGTTTAAAAATTAAATGAGAGATTAATTTTTTAAAAGGCAAAACAACAAAGTGTATTTTTGCTATAATATAGAGCATTAATTTAATGTAATTCATTATTGTGCAGTGGTGTTGCTCTGAATTAAAACCACAGGCACTGAACCAGTGAAAATGGTCAAAGAGAAATGGAGATGATGCAGTATGTCATCTGACCACTAAAAATAAACAATAGTTAAAAATAAGTATTTCAATGTGCTGCCTCAATGGGGTAGGAATGGTAATGGCATTGCTGTTATTGGGAATTAATAGGGAACATTTATTGAAAATATGTATTAAGAGGGGCGGCCAGGTGGCTCAGCGAGTAAGAGCACCGGCTCCAGTGTCGGGATGACCTGGATCAAATCCGGGCTCAGATACTCAGCACCACACCCAGAAATAATAACTGGCCGTATAACCTTGAGCAAGTTACTTAACCCCAACTGCTTAAAAAAAAAAAAAAAGAAAGAAAGAAAATATGTATTAAGTGCATAGAATGCCATTTGTATTTTAAATAATTATATTTAAATAAATAATTAAATTAAATAATTATATTGCTAAGATACATATGCTACATAATAAAATAAAAAAATTTAAAGCAGCTCAGTTTTAATAAATTTTGTGATATTTATTTAGACTCTGTACATTTTGTTAAAATTTAAGAACAGAAGAAAAAACACACTGACTATATCTGACAATGTACATCTCACCCTGCACCTCTAGTTCACCAACATCCTATAGCATAAGCTCTCTGAAACCACAATTGGCCATTGCATTAAACAGAGTTTAGTGTTTCCCTTTACTTTATCATAGTTATTATTTCAACTTTTCCTGGGATTGTTTAATAAAATTCTAAGTTTTTTCTGAATTTTTCATGTGCACCACTTCTTTTGGTATAATATTATTCCATCACATATATACACTACAATTTGTTCAACTACTCCCAATTCATCAATATCTAATTTTATTTCATTTCTTTGCCTCTACAAAAATTACCTCTATGAGTACCAGAAGAACATTATACACAGTGACAGCAACATTGTGCAATAATCGACTTTGATAGACTTAACTCTTCTCAGCCATACAAGGATCTAAGGACAACTCCAAAACACTCATCATGGAAAATACTATCCCCATCCAGAGAAAGAACTATGGAGTCTGAATGCAGATCAAAGCATACTATTTTTTCTTATTTTTTTTTTTTGTTTGTTTCTTCTTTCTTGTGGTTTTCCCCCTTGGTTCTAAGTCTTCTTTACAGCATGACTAATGTGGAAATATGTTTAATATGAATGTACATGTATAGCCTATATCAGATTTTCCCTTGGTTCTAAGTCTTCTTTACAGCATGACTAATGTGGAAATATGTTTAATATGAATGTACACGTATAGCGTATATCAGATTTGTATGCCATCTTGGGAAAGGAGGAGCGGAGGGAGGGGGAGAAAATTTAGAACTCAAAATCTTATAAAGTTAAAGTTAAAAACTAAAAACAAATAAAATGTTTAAAAAGAAAAAAACTTTAAAAAGATTACTGCTATGAATATTTTTGCTATATATGGGACTTTTCCTTCTGTCTTTAACCTACTGCAGGTGTATGCCTGGTAGAGATACCATTGACTTTCCTAATAAAATTCTGAATTCTTTTCCAGAGTGGCTGGGCAAATTTATGTCCCTACTAGCAGAAAATTCGTGTGAATCTTTGACTTTTCTAACATTTACATATTACATAATATTTCTTTTGTTATCTTTGTCAATCTGATGAATACAAAGTGAAAATTCATGTTGGCTTTAATTTGCATTACTTTGACTAAGCCTTTCTGGGAATCATTTTGATTGTATCTCTGATATGGCAACATTGAGACCATGCTTCATCAACTTTAGGGCATCTTTGAAAATTCCAGACATCACCCTGTGATATAGGTACTAAAGATATTATTACCTCTATTTCACAAAAGTTAGAAGCTCCCAATTCATTTGTGTATATGGGGTTTTTTTTTCTCTTTTTGGAAGGGTAAGGTACAGGTGATTGAGGTCAATAAATTCCTAAAGTCCCTACGCCGTGTGTGTGAATCAGTCACTCCATTCAGTACATTGACTGCCCCAATTTAGACAGGAGTACATCTATACATGTAAGGCAGAGTGGAAGGGGTGCTGAAAATGAGGTCAGAAGATCTATATTTAATCGCAACTGTGATATTTACTACATTTATAACATTAAATAAGGCGTTAATGACTTTGCATTCTAGCTCCAACCTATTCTACTATGCTAATTTTATATGATAAATCCTCCTGCATTCTAGCCAAACCAACCCCTTGGTTGTTTCTTGTATCCAACATCCCATTTCCTGACCCAGTGCCTTTTTACAGTTCATCTCTGAAACGTGCTCCATCATTAACTTTGACTATTAGAATCACTAGGTCCCTTCAAAACTCAGCTCAGGTGCCATTTTCTATACAAGGCTTTCCATTTCCTCAAATTAATTTGTACTTCTCATATATATTGCGTTTATTTATCTATACATTTATCTATCTTAAGTAGAATTGTGAGTTTTTAGAAGAGGCATTATTTTTGTTTTTGTCACCCTAGTGCCTTGCATACCATAAGTGTTCAATAAATGTTTATTAATATGAACTATCAAGTACTAATCAAATTAGAAAGATTTGAAATGCAGGAAATTTCTACAGGATTCCATTTCCTTATCTGTAAAATGAGAACATTGGCCTAGAGAATTACTAAGATTCCATTCACTCTAGCACCTTATGAAGATGATTCATTTTATAGTCAAAATTAAGAAGAGCCCAGATCTTTATATGATTCCATCTTAATCAAATTCTAATTCTTTCACAGGGAAAAACTATGGGATGAAGCTGGTGGCATGTGTCTAAGAGACAAATACACCAAAGAAACAAAATCAGAATAGGAGCTGCACAAAAAACTTCCAAGGGAAGGGTAAGAACTTTTTGCTAGTCAGATAGAGACAAATTTAGGTGATTGATATTTTGGTGTTTCATGTTTTACCAAAAGATATATTATTTCTTTCCCCCTCAATCTCTTTCAGATTTTTAGAATTTCTATTAATAATTCCATATGTTTCACAGTTTTCTGATACCATAGCTTCCATGTGTCAAAAAAGTATAATTGATTATATTATAGAGTTTATATTATATGGCATAATATAAAACTATGTGATATATAATTAACATAATATGGTATAATATTAAGTATATAATTAATAAAATATAATGTAATCAATACACATTATGTCAATTATATTATATCATTAAAGGGAAGTGATTATAAAATCAGTGGACAAAAAATAAATAATAAATAAAATAAAATTAGTGAACAAAGGAAAAGATGTTAAGACCCCAGATGATTTCCATCTCCGTCCACATGAAGCCCTACACCTATTTACCACTTCTTGATTAACATTCATACCTCAATTCTGCTATTTTCTGAATCATGGGATCATAGATTTAAACCTGAAAATAACTGCTCTCCTATTTACAGATGGGAAAATTGAGTCCCAGAGAAATGAAATGATTTGCCTGAGGTCACACATAGGTTCTTAAGCATTAAAGATAGGATCTAATATTAAAAGTGATATTATCTATGTCAAAGCATTTTTTAAATATCAGGTTAATCAAATGTGAGGTGTGTTAACTATATTGCTTTAAACGTCCCTGAAATCATGAGGAAATTTATTCAAAGAAAAATGATTCATCACCCTAAACCTCTCTGAAAATTTTTTTTGTTTTTTAGAGAACTGAAACACCCCAATTGTCCCCACCCCATCCTCACAACATGCTTCTAAATACTAAAAACACAAACAAAATAATAGTTACTTAGATTTTTTCTTTAGTATGTCAGTTCATATTTATGAGGTAGCCATTACAGATGAACAATGATTTAGGCCAAAATTTGAAAAGGGGAAGTAGACTAGATTGTATTTCAGAAATATGACAGTTTCCAACATCTCTCCCTATTCCCCCCACATCCGCCTTCTTGGTATGGGAAATGTAGGAAGTGCTGTGCCATACATAACCCTGGCACAAAAGTTCATCATTTCAATACAAATGTTCCTCCAGCCTTTCTCCCTAGTGTCAAAGTCTTAAGTAACTTAAGGGCAACAGAGACACACATGGTCAGTGACAGTAGGCTGATACAGTCAGTCAGTGGACTAAAATTTATTATGCACCTACTGTGTTCCAATCACTGTGCTAAGCACTAGGGATACAAAGAAAAGAAAAAAAGAAAACAAAAACAAGTAGACCTCGCTCTCAAAGAGCTCAGAGTCTCATGGTCAATGTACAGTCATATTATATTATGTCACTTTTACATTTTATTATATCATATAATATTATCATTTTATCATCATCTCATATATCACATAACATAACATCAAATCATATCATAATTATATTATGAAAATGGCTTATGCAGGGGCGGCCAGGTAGCACAGAGAGTAAGAGCACCGGCCCCAGTGTCAGGATGACCTGGGGATCGAATCCGGGCTCAGACACTTACCACCCACCCAGAAACACCTGGCCGTGTAACCTTGAGCAAGTTACTTAACCCCAATTGTGAAAGAAAGAAAGAAAGAAAGAAAGAAAGAAAGAAAGAAAGAAAGAAAGAAAGAAAGAAAGAAAGAAAGAAAGAAAGAAAGAAAGAAAGAAAGAAAGAAAGAAAGAAAGAAAGAAAGAAAGAAAGGAGGAAGAGAGGAAGAGAGAAAGAAAAGAAAGAAAGAAAGAAAGAAAGAAAGAAAGAAAGAAAGAAAGAAAGAAAGAAAGAAAGAAAGGAGGAAGGGAGGAAGGGAGGAAGAGAGGAAGAGAGAAAGAGAGAAAGAGAGAAAGAAAGAAAGAAAGAAAGAAAGAAAGAAAGAAAGAAAGAAAGAAAGAAAGAAAGAAAGAAAGAAAGGAAGGAAGAAAGAAAGAAAGAAAGAAAATGGCTTATGCACTAGGAGAAGCAAAAGGAATATAATTGAAGAAATGCATGATTATAAAAGGAGGCAGGCTGGTCATATTTTAAGAGTATGTGAGAACTGATAGCCCACTGATACTTTTAAGACACAAAAAGACTTAGAGGAAGGTTTCCAGGACACTGAGTAAATATTCCCTGGAGGATACATAAACAAAAAATCCCACAAGATAAGAGAGTGTGATCAGCACTTGAGATACATCAATCATCCCCCACTCATCTTCACAAAGTGCTAAGGAGACCAAAAAAAAATTATACCTAATTAAATGTTTTATTAAGCATATCAGTACATGTTTCTGGAGTAGTAACTATAGAAAAATGAGTTGGACCCAAAATTAGAAATGAGGAAGCAGTCTGGAAGGAATTGACACCAATACTGACATTAGTAAGAGCATAAATACATTGAAGTCACAAATAAAGAGGTAGATAGTCAACAAACATTTATTAATCACCTACTATGTGCCAGGTACTGTGCTTAGTGCTAGGGAAATAAATACAAAAAAAAAAAAAGCCCTACCCCTAAGGAGCTTACAATCTAATGACTGAATACAACACATAAAAGAAATCCAAAATGAGTACAGCCAGGTAGAAAATGAGGAGATACCTGTAGCCCCTCCTTAAGTGGAGGTAGAGGAATGACTCTAGCCTCTAATCAGAATGGCAGACAGTATATATGAGGTAGAAATCATAAGGATGACTGGAAGTTGGATTAGATAATCTCTTAAAACCATCCTAGATTGAAATGAATGATGCTATGCTCTTAAGAAATATTCTAAAGTTTTAGTGAATCTTTTAACAATGTTTATTAAAGCTTGTCTATTTGGGAATAGTGTCATGTGTGAGGCATAGACACAATTTGGTACATTTGGGGTTTCTACTATGACTAATGTGCTGATGCCCATTTTGTAGGCCTTGTAAGTCCTTTGCAAGTCATTTAAATGTTTTTTTTAGGGCCAGTGTTTTAATAATGGTAGAAAATTTTAATTGTTCTGTCTTTGCCTTTATAACATATTACTCATGTGATTTTTTCTTATTCTAAGTCCTTAGTCAAGCTCTACAAGTTCCGATTATAATATTATTCTTAAGGGAACAGAGAAGATCACATACAACATTCAAACTTTATCATGCAGTCTCTAGGAACAAGATGTGGTAAAGGGGAAGGTGAATACCTGCCCATAAATGATGATTGAACGTAAATCACCATCAGTTTCTAACACAATTACTGGCATGTAGGTGCTCAATAAATATATAGAATCACAAACCTTAGAAGGGGAAGGAGCCTTAGAGATTATCTAGCCTAGTTCTCTCATTTTGCTGATGATGAAATGGAGACCCAGAGACAATTTATTTGCTGAGTATTACACTATCAGTCCTTAACAAGACTGAGAATTGAATCTACTTGTTGAATTAAATTAACTTGAATAGGATCATTTGAATTCTTTCTATTGCCTTTAATTCCTCCATCTTCTTACCAAGTGGAATGTAAACTCCTTAATGGCAAAGTCTGTTTTCATTTTTTTATCTTTTCTTTCTAAGCACTTAACATAGAGCTCAAGCCATCATATATACAAAACAGTTTGTGTCCTGGGCTTTTCTACGCTATTTTGCTTGGTGATCTCATCAGTTCTCATGGATTTAATTATCTCTCTGCAGATGATTCCTAGATCTATGTATCTAGCCTCAACCTCTCTCCTGAGCTCCAGTCCCCCAACACCAACTGCCTAGTGGACATCTCCAAACTGGATGTGCAACAGGGACATCTCAAACTCAAATGTCCAATAGAACTCATTCTTTCCAAAACAAACAAAAAAAACCTTCCCCTCTTCTATCTATTACTGTCAACAGAATAATCATTCTCATTGTAACCCAGACTTGCAATTTAAATGTTGTCTGCTACTCCTTTTTCATACTCCAAATATCCAAGTCATGTGGTTTCTACCCTCACAATATGTCTTGTTTATGTCCCATTCCCTCTATTCACACAGGCACAATCCTGGTGCAGGCTCTCATTATCTCATGACTAGACTATTACAAGAGCCTTCTACTTGTCCTCCTTGCCTCAAGACTCCTCTCTCCAGTCCATATTCCTTTCAGTTAAAAGTGTTCATCCTGGGGTGGCTAGGTGGCGCAGCGAGTAAAGCACTGGACCTGGAGTCAGGAGGACCCGGGTTTGGTTCTGGCCTCAGACACTTATAACCCACACCCACCCACCCACCCCCATACACACACACACACACACACACAAAACTAGCTGTTTAACCTTGGGCAAGTTACTTAACCCCAATTGCCCTCCAAAAGGCAAAAAAAAAAAAAGTGTTTATCCTAAAGGGCAAGTCAAGACTTGCCATGCCCTTTCTTAATTCTAGTGGGTCCCTATTACATGATTGAACAACTTTCTCCCTTCTGTTCCTCAAACACAACACTCTAGCTTCCAACTCTATGCCTTTCCTCTGGCTGTCTCCTTTTCCTGGAATGCTTTCCCTTCTCATCTTCACTTCCTATATTCTCTGGCTTCCTTCAAAATTAAATTTAAATTACACCTTTGACAAGAGGTTTTCCCCATTTACCACTTCTCTCCCCCAGATTCTGCTCCTCCTCTGAGATTACCTTCCATTTATTCTATATATACTTTGTATTACAAAATATGTGTTGACCTGTTGTCTCCCTTCACCCTTAGAATATGAGCTCCTTGAAGGTAGCTATCATTTTTTTTTATCTTCCTTTGTATTGCTTGAGTTTAGCATAGTACCTAGTATATGAGTGTGGAGCAAATTCATTCTTAAACTCAATTGTAAATTTCTTGAGGTTAGGAATCTATACAAACACACACATATATGTATACACAGGTATATTTGTGTGTATGTTTTTTTTAGTTCCTAGCCCAGTTGTTCAGACACAAAATCCTCAGTAAATATCTATGGTCTTAAATTTTGTTGTTATTTTGAAAGATGGGCAAATCACTCTTGGAACAAATAATGTCACCATCTTTCTTTTTTAAAAACAATCCCAGGCAGACATCTCTTGGATATACTTAAAAGATTTGTTTCTGTTATTCCTTCCCCTTGGAATGTTCTCCCTACTCCCTCTGCAAGTTCAAATTCTATCAACTTTTGGGGCCAAGGTCAGGATCTCCTCTACAGTAGGCTTCTCTGGTCACTCTTCAAGCATTGGTGAGCCCACATAGAATACAAACACACATACACACACATGTACATATGTATGCATTTAGCCTCTAATTATATGGAACATTATCTTGTGTGGATTTATGCTCTACCATATCTATGCAAAATGTATTTATCAACTAAATTTTATTTTCCTTGAGGGCAGACATATTTTATGTTCAATAGATTTTTGGTCAGTGTTTCCTGGGGAGTTAGAGACCTTACAAAGACCCTTACAGAGTTTGGATTAATAGTAGGTTATTTATTTTTAAGTAAATTTTTGAAATCTTTTGGTTTTATATTCCCTAAAACTACATTTTCCAATGTTTTACTCCCCCAAAGAGTAATCCCATATGATAAAAAAAATTTTAAGAGGGAGAAAAAGTTCAGCAGTAATAATCAATCTATTGAAAAAGTCCAGCATTATCTTCAGTGTTCCACATTCATAGTTTTCATCACTGCAAAGCACTGGGGGAGATTCCTTGTCATATTTCTTCTTTGGACCTAACTTTGGTCATTATACTTCCATAGCACTTTGTTTCTTTTGTTTTGTTGTTCAGTAAAAGGTGCTTAATAAATACTGGCAAATTGACAACTTTCTTTAGTTCCTTCTAGCTTTGAAGGTATTAAATCTCCATAAAATGCAGAGAGAAGCTAAATTGATGTATAACCTTGAATTAATTGATGCATATTTATTGAATGCCTTTACCCAGCATTGTGCTAGGAATGTTGATTCCCTGAAGAAAATGTATGGCCATTTAATAGCCAAGAGAACCAAAACTCTTTCCTTTGCCTCCCTTTCCTCCTCTTGGAATTTCTGAGTCAGTCAATTTGGCAAGTAAAGAAGTAATATGTCAAAGTGCTTATTGCAAGTAAAAGTTGTGAAATATATACAATAGGAAAATTAAAATGAAGACTTAAAACACACATGCACACACGCACACACACACACATGCACTCACACACACACACAAAGAGTGCTATCCTTTCTACTTCTTTCTGGTCTCAGTAGCCATTAGTGTAGCAGTGCCTAAGCACATTTTATACTCCTGACCCTTATTTCCTGTCTATTCTACAAGTAGATTTGACCAAGAGTGAGGTCTATCTGGGAGTCCGGGTAGGGGGGAGAATGGAGAA
Source organism: Petaurus breviceps papuanus (assembly GCF_028583685.1). NCBI lineage: Eukaryota > Metazoa > Chordata > Mammalia > Diprotodontia > Petauridae > Petaurus > Petaurus breviceps. The sequence goes on from NW_027187277.1 coordinate 1,343,057, forward strand.
ATGCCTCTCTGTCTTTCTATTCTCAACACATCACCCTCGTTCAGACCCTCATCCCCACCCTCTCCAAGAACCTCCTAACTGGCCCCCTCACTTCAATACTCTGCCCCATTCAACAACCATCCTTCATATCACTGACAACTAGCCTTCCTTACAATCTGGTCATATCACTCTACTGCTCAAAAAAATTTTAGTGGCTCCCTATTACCTTTCGTGTAAGGTTGAAGTTCTTTTTTCTAACAATCAAAGTTTTCCAAGATATTTGTACATAGTTGTTTGAATGTTACCTTCTCTATTAGACAGTGAATGCCTTGAGATCAGAGACTGTCTGTTACTTTTCTCTGTATTCCCAGGGTTTAAAGTAGCCTGGCACATAATAAGTGCTTAATAAATGCTTCTTAACTGACTTTTATTTCTCCCTGTCAGCTGGTTCCTTCTCGCTGCCTGTAAACACAACTAAGTTCCATGTCTCTCCTCTCTTTCTCAAACTCCTTGAAAAAGTTATCTATACTATTGCCTCCACTTACTCTCCTCTTCTCCTCACCCATCCCCTCCCCAGCCATATGGTTTCAAATTTCATCACATTTAATTTAAACTAATCTCTGATGTTACCAAAAACCTCTTGACTGTCAAATTTAACAGTCTATTTTTGTTTAGCATTCTTGACCTTTCTACAATGTTTTATACTATTAAATATTGTTTAAATGTAATATCTTCCTGGGTACTCTCTCCTCTCTGGGTTTTCATGTCCAGAGGTCTCTCCCTTCTTATCCAACCAGTATATATGTATGTTAGCATATGTGTATTGTGTATTAATATATATACATGTATGTGTATCTAAATAAATTTTATATTCTATGTATGTGTGTATATATGTTAGTATATATTAATATAGTATATGTGAATGTTATATTAATATATACATACATATTAGATTATATATTCTATATATCTGCATTCCATAGATGTATGTTAGTATATTATGTGTGTATTAATATATACATGCATACATGTGTATCTGTGTATTATGTATGTGTGTATGTATAACTATATGCAATATGGACAGATATAGCTAGTTATCAATATACATACACATATGTCCATGTTGCCTCCCCTATTAGAATGTAAGTTCTTCAAAACAAGAGACTGTTTTACTTTTGTCTTTGTATCCTCATCACTTAGCTCCATGTCGGGCCCACAGCAAACACTTAATACTTAATGAATGGATGGTAGAATTATATATAGAATGAATGCAAAATATATACGATGTAGACAAATAAAAAGTAGTCAGGAGGGAAGAGCACCAGCAGCTGAAGGGATCAACATCGACATTATGTAGAGGGTAGTGCATGAGTGAAATCTTGAAGGAAGTAAGAAATTCTGAGTCTGAGGTGAGGAAAGAGTATGTTCCATGCATGAAGAATGGCCTGTGAAAAACCAGGAAGAGGGAAGATAGAATGCTGAGTATCACAAATAGAGAGGAGACCAAGTGAGCTAGACCACAGGGTCCAAGTAAAGATGCTGGAGAAACCAAGTTACAAAAACCTTCCTCCTACTAATGACTTTCAGTCTTTTTTTTATTTAAATATGTCCCATGCTGGCTCAATTAGTAGAAGTTGAATGTGAGAAAACATGGGTTATTTAGGGAAACTTTTTTTAAAAAAGGAGTGGTAAAGAGGGTTGAATTTGGAGTCAGAGGATCTAAGTTCAAATCCTAGCTCTTCTAACTGCTGCCTATGTGAAGTAGGGAAATTTATTTAACCTCAATGGGCCTCAATTGCCTCATTTTCGAAATGAAGGAATTGAATTATGTGATTTGTAAGGTACTTTCCAGTCCTAATTCTATTTACTAAGTGGGATTAGTATTTATTAGACAGTTTTTAGTGCATAAAAGAAAAAACATATATGTTCCTGGCCCTGATATTATTTCCAAAAGAGAACATTCCAGCTAGAAAACTCATGGCAATGATCTGAGAAGCCATTCTTCCTTCTTATAATCCCTTTTTCTGCACAAAACAGTTTTCCTTTCTACAGAATGCTTTTGAACAATGACAGGCTGTTGTGCTTCTCCATCAATCAGTCATATTCTTCATAACACACATCAGTCCCTGATTATCCTTACTTGGAAACCAGCCTCTCATTTTTCCTATTTAAATGTGCTTCATTGATTCCATTGTTTTCTATGTAAATATATATATATGTATATATACACATACACATATGTATGTGTGTATTATATATGTATACATATAGATAAATATGTACATGGATATGTGTATATGTATTTTCATATCTTATAGATGTGAGTATTCTAAACAGCAATGCAAAATGCAACATATCAAAGATTTCTCCTCCTATGGTATGTTTGATTATGCCTACCCATAAATCCCCACAGGGGTTCCATCCAGCCTCTTGAAAGCCTTCCTCTACCAAGGAAATTCTTAACATTTTTTGTTTCATAGACCCCTTTGGCAGTCTACTGAAACCTATGGAACCCTTCCCAGAATAATGATTTTAAATGCATAAAATAAAATACATGGGATTTGAAGGAAATCAATTCTATTGAAATACAATTATTAAAATATATATATATTTCTAAAAACTTAATAGACCCCAGGTTAAGAACCTATGCTTTAAAATTTTTGTCATGGAGCATGCAAGCTATCCATTAATTAATCCCTCACTCTTGCCAAATAACCAAATCATCTTTTTAAATCATACCTAGGAGATATTTTAAGCTATTTCTTTGATGGCAATGTGTAACATGACCTGCCATACATGTCTCTGTTGCCCTTTGAGGGAGCCAGTTTCAATTCTTACAAAACTGTAGTGTTACATGACTCATAATCAATCAACGTCACAAGAAAAATAATCTTGTTAAAAAATTTTGGCCCTTGTTTCATGAGATCATAAAAGGTCCTGCATGATTTCCCATAGGCAATCCAGTCTACTCTCCTCTTCCTCCTGTTCAATTCTTGATCCAGGTCATTACCCAGTTTGGGGGTCTATATACTGATGGAAAGTGGAAGGTAAAACAACTGCCCCTCTTCAGTGGGCAACATCCTGTGAGATGAAATCAATTGTCTCACCTCCTAGAGATTATCACAGTACCTGGTGCTGTACTAGTAAGCGCTTAAGTAGTAGCATTAATAAGTGCTTAATAAATATTTGCCTGACTGGGTAAGTTCATGCTTCTATACACACACACACACACACACACACACACACACACACTCACACACACACATTTGGCTTGAAACCACAAACAGGTGTTAAAAAGAAACATGGAAAAGGCCAATTTGGTTGTTTTGTTTGTTTGTTTCTTTTACATGGAAAAAGATGAAGATTCTCCTAAAAGAAAGACAAATGAATCCTTAAACCTTTGTTATAATTTTATTCTCCCTAGAGACAGTGTGGTATAGTGAATGGGACTAGGGACAAGAAGAACTCAGTTTAGATTCCACCCCTCTTAAGACTGCCTGTGTGACTGTAATGGCAAGCAAAAAAGTACTTAGCACCTTATTTCAGCTATTTAATTATTTAGCACCTTGTTTCAATTCAAGTTTCTTTTGAGCCTTGTCCATGATTACATCAAGTCTTTGATAAGAAACAGAACTTGTGAACACCACAGTGGGAGGAACTTGCTGATGCAACAGGAAGGAGCAGAACAGGGAGGAGCTAATAACCATATATAAGGAGAAACCCAAGCTAAGAGAGAGCAGAACTGAGAAGGGAACTCTTATGGTGGCAGAATTGAGAAGGGAAACTTTGTGGTGGCCAGACACTCTGTTTGTGTTAATTTTTGTTTGTGATACTTTGTACAGAAGCCCTGGGACCTTACTGGAAGCCCCGAAAGAGGATTTTCTTGTTGTCTGTTTACAGAAGTTCTGGAGGAGGGTTCTGACATCCTGGGACTATACTGACAATTTGTGTTGAGTTCTCAAACTTTGCTTGTGGGTTTGTGTTGATTTCATAGGCAGATAATGAATTGATGGTGTATGAAATGTTGTTTTGGCTCTGTTAAGCTTTGTCTTCACAGAAACTGTGAAGGACTTGAGGTGTACTGGACACTGTGAACTTCAATATGGAACTGGATGAGGAACTGGATGAGGAGCTGGATGAGTAGCTGACAGCTGTCTACCTTTTAATCCAGGTGACAGTGGAATAGATTCAGGCAGGAGCTGGGACCATGGAAGAGGAACCATGGAATCTGAGAGCCAACATCAAGTCAAGATGAAAAGACATCTTCCTGGGTACTTAATGCTGACTGAGATCATGATTTACTGTGACCTAGGGGTGGAGAACTTTGACCTTTATACATTATGTACCTTAAAGAGGCTTGCTCCTTAATGATGATTAAGTTAAGGACTTACTGAATGATATGTTTTGTTTAAAACTAAGTGGCCATTTTGGTGAAAACTATGTGGCAACTTTAGTGATAACTTGTTATGTTATAAGATTGTGAATGCTGTACTTTGGTTTCTGTGAATGTTTTGCTTTAATTTACTGCTGAATAAATAGAGAGTTCACCATACTATGTAATCAGAACCTTAAAGCTTTTCACAGCAGCAGTACTCTGGAAAGCTGCTCATGCCTGGCTTTATGGTGACCTTGAGCAAACCATCTTTTTCTTCCAGGATTATCTGTCTGTCTCTCTGTCTCTCTCTCTCTCTGTCTCTCTCTTTCTCTCTCTCTCTTTTTCTCTATCTATACCTATCTATCTATCCATCCACTTTATCTATCTACCTTTCTACCTGTCTACCTATCTGTCTACCTGTCTATCTGTATACCTATCTATCTACCTATTTACCTACCTTTCTATTTATCTATCTACATAGCTATCTTTCTATCTACCTGCCTATCTACTTTGTATACCTTTCTATCTATGTACCTATTTACCTACCTTTCTATCTCTCTATCTATCTGTCTATCTATATATCTATCTATCTACCTACCTACCTATCTATATATCCCATATGGACTAGCTATATGACCCCGGGAGGGTCATTTACTTAATCTCTGTGTGCCTAGGATTTATCTACTATGTTGCAACCTGCATTGGCAGCAGTGCTTCCCACACCAGAATTTCCCTGATACCTGACATTCATTGCATATTCATATATTTTTATTCCTCTTCCTACCACAGCAAGGTTCAGAGGACAACCTCTCATGGTTAACAGGGTTACATAAGTCACTAGCCTCAGCCTGTTGCTTGACTTATTCCTATAGTTAATCTTATCATCCTTAATTCTAGAGTAATCCAGGGGTTTATTTGGGTATTTCCTCATTAGTTGATAACATTTCCATGTATCTCTCAATTAATCAAGTAAGCTGTGTTCTTATCCAAGTTCATTAAATATTATTTATTCAATAACCTGGAGAAGCCTGCTCTCTTAATAAGTTACTCGTGTCTCTGTGCTAAATCCTTTAATTTCCTAGAATGAAACAAATATTAAAGTTGGTGAATATATAATTTGTTCACATGAAATCAATGCTAAAACAAAGAAATAGATAATTATTCACAACCTTTTAGCTGTGAGAAAGATCACATCCAGACTCACCTCAAAACCTTACTTTAACTGCAAATGACTTTACTTCTAAGAACACAGTCCCAAACCATTTGGCTCATTCAAGATAAGAAATCAAGTTTCTTCATAAGAATATTCTCCATTTTGTTCACAAGATAAATGTTATAATAGTTTCATTTTTTAAAAGTAGTCTTTCTTTGATCTTTAAGTTTCTCTCCAAATGTGACAGGAAAGCAGTATATTCAGCTTTTCTCAAGCCATCACACTTAACAGTCTTTTTAGATTCACTCCTCATAAAATTCTTTTTATGCTTCTTCATAAAATAACAGCTAAGACAATTCTAACCAAAAAGGAGTTTCTCCTCACCTTTTTCTCTCTCTGTCTTTTCCAGCTCCTCTCCAGATATGACAGGAAAACAATCTCTTTATCTTCTCTTACCCTGTTCTCTTCTTTAGACTCACTCCTCAAAGAACTCTGTCTTTACAATATGAGTTACAGTAATTTTCCTCAAAAAAAGGTTTTCCCCATTTGCTTTTTCTCTGTCTTCTTCAAGTTTCTCTCTCAATGAAGGGATGGGTCTTTTTAAAAATAACTTTTTATTAACAAATTATTTAAATATTAATTATTTAATATTATATTAATAATTAGTAACTTATTGGTAAAAATTAATGTTTCCAAAATGTCATTTCCATAACATTCCACTGGACTCTTAAAGAGACATAACAGTATCTACAATTTCTATAGAAGAGCCTAGTGAAACTCTTCCCCACTTTCTATGAAAAAAATGTATGATTGGGTAAAAGGGTGAGGCACTTGACTGGGACTCAAGAGACCTGAATTTGAGTCTTGACTCTGTCACACTCTAGCCACATGACTTTGTTCATTACAAGCCCCCTTATTTGTATCTTTAAAAACATTCATGTGGATGATCAACTTAAGTTGAGCCGTAATCAGCTGGTTCAAGAGTTTTTTGTTTTTGTATTTTTTGCTATTAGTCATAGTATCTAACCTTTTTCAGGCTTTTATAGATTACTAATATAGATACTTAAAGTATTTGGGTCTATGCAATAAAAAAATACCATCACAATTTCACTATCATTCATCAACTTTTCTATTCAAATCTCTGATCTCTCCTTGTTTATTATCTGTTCTGCTTTCAATTGTTTTCCTTTGAAAACCCTTTTTATCCTCTTGAAAGGCTGTCGCTTATGGTATTTATCCTATGCCCTGTTGCTCTTATCTTTTTCCCTCAAGGTCTAACTGGCATAAATAGTTTCTGTTGGTTCCCAGAACTCTTTCATTTCCAGCAGGCACTGGTATATGGTTTTCCCTCTAGATTTTTCTGCAACGTTAGTATCACTTGATTCCTAAGTATAGCACCTTATGGCTCAATATGGGTTTAGAGGGCTGGACTTCAGGAATGCCTGGGTTCAAGTCTTTCTTCTGATACATATTGACTATGTGCAATTCTCTACAGCACCTGGCATATGATAAATGCAGATTGATTGATCCAAGGCTATAAATTTCAGATGATATACTCATCTGCATCAGTGATGGGTTCCCCTACCTTGGAAGTCTTCAGACAGAATGGAGAATATGCCTATTTGATTGAGCACTCAAGCCTTGAAAAAAAAATCTCTTTTTTCTTTCATTGATGCTTAGAAACTATGGGGTTCCTAAGGTATAAAAATCTCTTCCTCCTGTCAGATGCATCACACTAAAATTGAGCCCTTTTGTGTGGTTCAAATTTGTTTTACCTTTCCACATTTATTTGCCTTGCTATAGTTGACTTTCCAAGATTCTTCTTTGCTCTAATTTTACCAAAAATAATGCTTAAAAGTGACCAATTCTGTCAAAAATTCTTTTTACTACCAAACATCTACCAAGTCTACAATTGCTGAAGTTAACTCCAGGTGGAGCCCTTAGCCTTCAGTCAGCCCTGTGATACATGGTGGGGATAGCAATCTCAGAGGTTCCAATGGAACTTTCATCCTTCAGTATGGAGCCCTTCAGCCAGGGGAGGGAAAAGGGGAAGGCAAAGAGGAAGAAGGTGTAATGACTTACTTCATCATAGTTTATGGTATAATGTTGTTTTTGTTTTGTTTTGTTATGGGGGGGGGGGGTTCCTTAGCTTTATGCTTTTTGCTTGATGATTACCTTGAGGGAGGTTTTCCCCCTGCCATTCTTTTTACTGGTTATCTTGCTTCATTAGGCTATTGTTCAGGTATTAATAAAGGGAATTGGGTTTGACTAGGACCTTCTCTTCTGCCATCTTGGACAGAAAAATGCCTCTTTTCTCTGAATTCCTTGAAATGTATTCTTGTCAAAGTTAGGACTGTATGTCAAACATACAATACTTTCCTTCTCTATCAAAAATTGCAAGATGGAATGATTATTTCCCCTAGATGAAGTTCCCATAATTTCTACTTTAGGAAGCAGTAAGAAGACTTGAGTTCAAATCCAGCCTCAGATACTTACTGTCTGTATAACTCTGGGCAAGTCACTTAATACTGTTTGACTCAGTTTCTTCATCTGTAAAATGAGCTAGAGAAGGAAATGGCTAACTATTATAGTATCTTTGCCAAGAAAACCCCAAATGGGGTCACAAAGAGTCAGACATGAATGAAAAACAACTCATCAACAAAAATAAAATAATAATAAAAAATAACATTTATATAGTACTTGCTATGTACCAGCACTATGCTGTTTTCCAATTATTATCTCATTTGATCCTCACAACAATCCTGGGAGATGGGTGCTATTATTATTCCCATTCTATAGATGAGGAAACTGAGGCAAACAGTTTAAGTGACTTGCCCAAGGTCTCACAGCCAGTAAGTGTCTAAGGCAAGATTTGAATTCAGGTCTTCCTGTCTCCAGACCTAGCACTCTATACACAATGCCACCTAGCTACCTATAAGTTTCTTATTGATCAACCTTTGTTGATCAGAAGAGGTCCAAAATAGCAGTTTTCTTCACTGCTTCCTGAAATATAATACAGATAGATTAGATTAGATAGATAGATAGATAGATAGATAGATAGATAGATAGATAGATAGATATTCTTCTCAAACCAATAATTAACGTCTTGTTTGGAAATAGAATAAATTCCATCAGATTCCAAAAAATTGAAGTATGCCATCATGCTATATGTATGGATTAGACCAGATGACTTCTGTAATTTGGAAATTCTTTGATTTTATATCTAAATTTCTTGGATCTGTGATTTATATTTCCATAATTAAATATTTATTGTGTCATGCTCAAGAGATTAGAGAGCCAATGCATATTGATGTAAGAATGGAATTGATCTCAATAATCTCAAACTCATCATTTTCAAGTTTTATAGTCCTCATATTGTCCTTGTCTCCAGCACATGCTGAAAATGGAGCATTATATCTAAAGAGAACTGTGTTGTTACAACCAAACACTTCACTTCTATCAAGGCATATTAGAAATGCTACCAATGATAATTATTAAATTCAACTCCTAGTGTTTTAATATTCATTTATGACTTTATTTTATGCAAAAAAAAATTTCCCACCTAAACATCTGAAAGACAAATCTGAAAAGAAATGGTCATTCTGTGCATCATCAAGTTATGAACTATATTGCAAACCTTCTTCTTTATCAAGTATGTAATATGTTTGCTTTGTAGTCTTGAAGTACATCCATGTTGTATAAAAGGATAAGGAAAAAGACAATGTTTTGATGCTTAATTGGTTTTGTCCTGAGTCCGCTTTGTAGACAGAGCTAAAAGCACTGTCAGCAGGACTGAGAATGAGAAATATCATCTCAAGAGATGTCCTCCAGTAATCCATGTGTCTGTTTCTTTCTAAGTCTTTTAATCCCTTGTGCCTAAGACGGATGGATGGATGAATGACAGACTGAATGAAAAAGCATTTATTAAGTACTTGACATGAGTGAGCACTATACTAAGTTCTGGGGATACAAATACAAAAGCAAAGACAACCCTTCAGGAGCTTACATTCTAATAGGGAGAAACAATACTCATGGCTAAGCATTGACCAAGAAGGGGAACTTTTGTTAAGAAAGTTGTGTGGGGACATGGGGAGGAATAGACTGATACAGCCCTTCCAAGAACATTGGCAGAGTTTACTTGATCACGGTCACAGGCCTGTGGGCAGGGAGGTGGCAGGAAAGGAAGAGGGAGGGAATGGTGCAGGGACATGGGCATGAGATTTGGTTGTCTAGGTTAAGAAAGCCTGCCAGTAGGAAGTAAAGTGAAGTAATGGGCCAGTCACCAATCAGGATAGCAGGGACTCAAGGAAGAAATTTAAGAAATGAAAGGATTAAAATATCCAAGGCATGGCTTCTAGTGTGGGTGGCAAAGCTGCTCAAAATATGATCAAGGGTGTAAAGATATCAAAAAGAGGCTTCAGGTGTCCTGGCTGATGAGAATACCTAAGTATGAGGAGCCATAGGAAATGGTATCTGCTGTTTTCATCTTTAAACGATGTCTTATTGATTTGATAGCTTGTTGAAAGCAATGTATTTCTTTTCAATTTCTTAAAAGCAGAGGCTTGCTGATGTCTCCTGGAGGTAATAACCTGTTCATAGTGCTGAGAGAATACTTCAGTTCAAGTGCATGTTATTTACTTTACACAATAAATAACCCTCTCATAGTAGGATTATAGCTAAATATGACCTTGAAATGTTTCCAGTAGGAAGCTGAAGGGAGGGAAGTGGACGGGAGTCATTTCAAACTCTGTTATTAAAACTCTGAACATTTACCATAGAGAGAAGGGGGTAGGGCGGGGGTGGGGAGGGAATGAAAGAATAGAAGAGATTTGATTAAAATAACATCTTACATTTATATATTGCTTTAGAGATTTTCAAATGTTCCCACATTCTCATATCTGGAACTCAAAATAAAGCTGTGTTCCATAGAAAAGCAGCATGGTGTAATAGTGGATGGATAGAAAGCTTTGCCTCAAAGCTGCTGTGGCCTGCTAGTTGTGTGAGACTGGGCAAGTTAAATAACTTGGCAAAAGTTATTTCACTTCCCATTGCTGTAAGCAAATGTCTCAAACCACATTGCAAAAAAGGTGCCACCCTCCATCAATAGAGGGATTTTTCTCATCCCAGAGTTTCTTAACCAATAAAATCACAGGTCCATTTTCTGCATTTTATAATAGGCCTTTGAGCTAGTTAGAGTAGGTATTGTTACTGATGTAAATGACCAAACAGAGGCTCAGAGACATTCCTTGACTTGCCTGAAGCGCCATACCATAAAGGTGATTAGAAATTAAATCAGTATGGCACCTTGCCTTTATTAAGGGTGGCTAGAAGTGTCCAGGATCCTTAACCTTCTGAAGTTGTCAGGAAAGGCAGAAATATTCGCCCACAAAGAATTCTTGGTATCTCTGTTAGAGGCAGAACACTAGGTTAGATACACCATTGACCTGACTGTATTGACCTTTCCCAGTTCCCTGCATTTTATGTGGGGTCTTAAGAATCTGGAATGATTCAGTGGCAAATCCATATTCATAATTCAGTGAGTTTAAAAGGAAATGTTACTTTCACATTGTTTTTCTTAAGTCTACAAGTATAGTAGAGAACTGGGCCAATTATCCATATGTCAGTACCAAGCCATGCTTCCTCCAAAAAATCTCAAGGTAAATGAGCCAGAAAACTTGAAGTTATTGCCTGAATTAACCAGATAAATCTCACTATTACAATTTCTTTTGCATATGTAAATAGTGTCTAAATTAAATAATCTATATAATTCCTTTATAATTCCTGCTGCAATCCTATTTAATTTTGTGAAGAAGCATTTGTTAGGGGGGAAGGAGAACTAAAAGAACTGGTTGGAATCCCATTTCTTCCACCCTTTTCCTATGTGACTTCAGGCAAGAGTCACTCTCCCTCTCTGGGCCCCAGATCTTCCCTCAGTAAAATGAAGGGGTTGCCTATAAACTTTTGCAATTGTTTATCTCAAATCAGAGGCCTGAGGGAACAATTTGTCTTTCCTCAAGTAGCTACCTATTGCATTTGCTTGTTACATAAATCCTGGCCTTTTTCTACACCAAAAGATAACATATAAGTTGACAAATGGATACATGTCAGTTTAATGGAGCTTGTTTTAGAATGTCCTCTTCTGGGACAATATGCTTCCCTCTTGATGCCTAAGCACTGTTCATTACTTCTAAATCTCTGAAATTTGCAAACACACTGGTGTGTATATATGCATATACATATGCGTATATATGTACATATGTGTGAGTTGTATGTGTATACATGTGTATATATTATATAGATATATATATAATAAGAGGGTGGGGTGGGAGGGTGCATCCCTTCAACTAGAAACACTCACATCAAAACTAGATTTTTGGGCAATTAAGGATAGATCTTGAGACAGGAAGATCTTCGTAACAGTCCTGCCTCAGACACACATTAGCTATGTCATCACAGGTAAGTCACTCAACCCCTCATTACATCTAGAAAATTCTCTAACACTGTGTAAGTTGTAATCAAGGTGTTTATATGCATTAGTAGAAGTGGTTTCCATACCAGGAGTTACCTACACCAAAGAAATCGGTCAATTAACAGACATTTATTTAGTTCTTCACTTTAAAGTCACCGTGCTGGATTCTGGCTCACAGGCAAAACGAGACAATAAGAGATGAATAACCATATTCATAATAATGTAGAAAATCTTCGGGTTCTGAGAAGATCATAAAAAGTTTGGGCGTGCGGAGTGGGTAGGGAGTGTGCCTAAATCTGAATTAAACATGAATTTCTGATATCCCTGATGTTACTGTCTCTTTCAGTCAATGTCGGAATGAATGAAATTATTCACACACCTATCTAGGCTATTCCCTTGACTCTTTACATTACTCTCAATGACACCTCATCAGTCATTTACCAAAGTATTTAAGGACATGTCCCCTGAAAACAACAACCTGAACAAATTTAAATTTCCAATGAGATCTTCTATGTGAAGGTGAGCCCACAGTGGTATTTTGTTCTAGTTCAATAATGCTCTTCACTCAGGTCCATCCCTGAATGAGGTAGAGACACCTTATTCTAAAGAAAAGAGAAAAAGCATTACAATAGAATTGCTCTTTCTCTTAAAGAAGTATCCAAAATGTAGGACTCAAATCAAAGAATCTCTCTTAGTTCACTCTCATTAACATAATTGTTTTACAACCATCTTCACTTCCATTTCAGCACTACACTAGCAAGGCCATATCTTGGATTTCATCAGCTGGTAGAAATGCACCACTACCAGCATTCAGAACTACAAAACTTTGGTCTCCAAACACAATTCCCTACCTTTCCACCTTTACCACTCTGCCATCCATGATAAACGTGTTATTTGCTAGTAATTGATAATAAGAGTAAAGAGCATTTATATAGCACTTTAAAAATATCTCATTCTATCCTCACAACAACCTTGGATAGTAGATGCTATTATCCCCATTTTGTGGATATGGAAACTAAGGTAGACAGAGGTGAAGTAACTTGCCCAGGATCACATAGCTACTAAGTGTCTGAGGCTGGATTTGTATTCAGGTTCTCTTGACTTCAGGTGGGTATTTTACCCACTGAGTCACACAGCTGGCTCAACGAACATTTCATGAACTCATTAGGAACTTTGATCAGTTGGATAATCCATATTCTTCAAGTGCATACCCCCTACTCAGACTTAATTTGCAATCTTCATTTTGATTTCATACCCAATTTTGGCTATATATGATGTCTCCAATTTCTCAGTACTCCTCAAATCTTTATAATCTAGTTCAATTCCCTCTAATTCTCCATTGAAAGTCAGAGAAATGATTATTAATAACAAAAGATTGTGGGAGATCTAGAGTTATCCTTAAGTCCTCATTTCAAAGCTCAGTCTCTGTAAATTGAATTAACACCCAACCAAAGACATTAATCTAAGGTGAGGAAGCCCATTGTGTTCTACACAGGATTAGGTGATGATAAATTCTTTGAATAGATTGCCCTAGGCTGGGGATAACTTAGAAATAAATGACATCATCAAAGTTTATTAGAATAGGTCCAGCCCTTCATTGTATTATGCAGTGTCTGTGTGTGTGTCTATCTCTGTCTCTTTCTCTTTCTTCACTTGTTAACCAATCAGAGTTGATTGCTACAATCAGGAATAGTCACTCTTCCAACACCATATTAACTGTGAGCCCACTGCCATGAGGGCATCTTTAGTATTTGAGAGTATCACTGACCCTTTTATTAATAAAATGATAGCATTATTAATAAAATTATTAATTACCCAGAAATTACGTCTCTCGAACTTTTTAAACATCACAAAAGAGTGCCACTGTTCACACAGCCTTCCTTGTTTGAAAACTTAATTATCTCTTATTCTTTCTCCTTCCCATCTCTCTTCTTGGGTACCTAAACCAATAGGTTCTATGTCCACAATATTTCTAGTATCTAACCCTTCTTCCCTATTCCTAATGTAACAACTAGAGACAGTATCAGCTGGGAGGGGAAAATGCAGAAAACCTTAACTTCCCCCTACTGATTCCCTGTGCAATTAGACCTGATCCAGCAGAATTTTGTTGACATGCAAGCCTTTCTACGGGGAGGAAAAGAAAATGCAGAAACCACAGTCTGATGCATGTTCCGTTGAGATCCTAGACCCAAGGATAAGAATGTAAAAGACCTGGTAATGAATGGATACTCCCAGGAAGGAGGTAGAGGAGCTGACAGCCACAGGAAACTGGGAATCAAAAGCAGGGAAGCCACTGACCATGACTGTTGTACTGTAGCCTGAGAAACAAGAAAGAAGCCTTCAGAAGTCATGAAGTCAGGAGAGGAAGGAACAGCAATGATATGGCTGAAACATTGAACCTCTGGGCCAGGAGGCAAGTTAGGATAAATCCTTTTTGCTGAATTCACAAAGTGGGTAGGCCCAAGAATAGTGATTCTTCACTTCTTTCTTCTCCCCTTCTGAGAGAGGTGTCCACAATCTTTGTGTCTTAGGGTTTTAAGACCAGTTTCTCTAACACAGAAATGTGGTTGCCTGTGGCATTACTCAGTGACCATTTTATTATTCAAATGCAACTGAGAAAGATAATGATTGGAGGTGAGATAAGGGTTAGGGTGGGTAAAGAAAATTAAATATTGGTGGGGGGGGGGAGATAAGCTTCCCTTTTCTCTGCTGGAGAGAGAACTTTTTAATTGATTAGGGGAGAGGAGGAGGGGAACTTTCTCTGCCTTGGAAGCTCAAAGTAGACAAAAGAGAATTGATTCCTACAATGTGGATCAGATTAGCCTAGACAAATGAGTCATGCCTTTTCATAATAGAAGGTTGATGGGGAGGTTGATCCCCTCGCTGAGATACTTTGGTCTGGGAGATGGCTGCTTTGACCACTTCCTCTTCTATTGTCTTTCCAAAGTATTTTTGAAAGGAAAATCATAACTGATACTGATGAGGGACAGCTCCCTCTAGGTTCAGCAGGAATTCTGATCTTATCTAAGACCAGAAAACCTGCAATAGCATCTGGAAAGAATTCAAGGTCTCCGGCTTAATTGGAGTGAGAGTTGTAGAAGTTTATTGTTACACTTCTATGAGAAGCGGGCAAGAGTCCTTTAGGGGACCTGCAAGTGAGAGGGGTACATGCTTTTACTTTTAAAGGGTAGGGCTGCCGTTGTCAGGGCTGACCAGACGGAAGGGACCTCAGTGCATAGATAAAGGTTAGAGCTGACAGAGAGGAACTTGTGACTTTATTGCATAGATAGTTTAGATGAGATTAGGGGAAGATTTTCATGCTGAGACTTGAGCCCACCTCTCAGCCAATGGGAGAAGGGGCCCCGTTAGGGTATAAATTCTTGTTCTGCCTTCTTTAACATCCCTTTTCCTCATCATCAGTCATGGGGAAGAACACCCTCTTCCCCCCGGGGGAAGAGAATAAATTCCTGTCCTTATCCTGAGAAATCTCCATGTTCTTGATTCAATTTTGGATGAGGTTTTTCATCACAAACATGGGGAAGAGTGAAACTCTTTTCCTACTTTGATCTAGGATGAGAGGGGTTAAACAGAAAAACCTGGGGCTGTTTGCAATCCCCTCACTGAGATACCGTCTTGACTCACGGGAAGGGAATGGCAGGAAGGAGTGACTAAAGGAGAGAATTGGTGTTTAAAAACTCCTTTCAAGATCAATCACAAAACTTCCAGAATCTTCTAGGGTGTTTTTAGCTGTTCTAACTTTTTACTGTAGTTTTAGCCTGATCAGTGACAAGACTACAGGAAGAATCTTATTTTTTCTTTGAACTTTTACAATTTATCTTGGTCCTCCAGATCACAGAGGCCAGGCACAGAACTTTCCTTTGTAAGGTGCTGGAGATCAAGCTTTCTCCAGTTCTAACCTAGGGACAAATTTCAAGGAAGCCCCAATGAGTTCAGCTGTGAGGTTCCAGTGGCCAGGAGGCAGAAGAGAAGGGAGATCCTGCAGGCAAGGGTGTGAGGATGGGAGTCCCTCCAAGAAGGAGGTACCTGGGGATTGAATGAGAAAGATGAAAACACAGCCCATAAGTTTTGTGGGAGCAAGCCAGAATTTCAGTTTCACCCTTCCCCTCCTCTTTACTACTTTACTACATCAGCATTAGGCCCCCTTCAAGGGTCTTTCAACTTCCACTCTTACTTGTGACCTTTTTTCCCTCCCTTACTTTATCATATACCAAATAAGGACATGAACAATACCTTGGCTCCTGGTCCTGCCTCCTAGCCAATAGGAGATAGTGGCAGGCTTCTTTGTTAGATATAAATTTTTGTTCTGTCTTTTGTAATATGTCTCATTCTGCTGGTTCATACTGGAAGGGATGCCCTCTTCTTACAAAAACTGAATAAACTTCCTGTTCCTTCCTCAAGATACCTCTGACTTTTAATTTTTCTGGGTAGGGGATTTTTGGCATCCCCATGCCCCATACAGGGTGTAGAAGGAGTAAGCCTCAGAAAACCAAAAAGCACCTGCAGTTTTCCCAATTTCCTAGCATTCAAGGAAATTGAGAGAATTAACAGAATTGGGCATAATTTTGGCATAGGGCATCTGTCCTCATCCTCAGTGCTGCAGCAGGTGTGCCAGGACCATGGCCTTAAACCAAACTGCTGAACCAAGAGCCTGAGAGTGTCAGGTCAAGTTCAAGACAGCCTCATAACTGTATGACCTAAATGGAATCTGAGAATGTCAGACCCAAAAAGTACCTCCAAGTCTTCCTAGGTGCTTAGAGAGCAAATCCAACTGCAGGGCAAGAAAAGGATAGGAAGAAAGGGGAGGCTTACATACCCTCCAGTCTTGGGAGAAGCCCTTGAGCTTAGTCAGTTTCCCTGTCAGGGAACCAATGTTATAGTCTAGGGGTGCTGGGAACCCCAAAATTCAAGGGCAAAAGGCATGTGTCCTGCCTCAAAATAATTTGACCTAAGCCTTATTTCAGTCAGACAGGATTTATTAAAACACAGGTTGAGGTGGTGTAGCAGCAAGCACCCCAGTGTCCCCAGGGTAGCTGCCAACACAGGTTCTTAGATCTGCTTTGCTAAAGGAAAGCAACTCAAAATAGGTTAACAAGCTTACTTCAATCAATCAGACATATATCGTTTACCTAGTTAAGGGCAAAAGATCAGCACCCCAAACTTCAGAATATACAGAGGTTACAAGCATAAGTTACAAGAACATTTTAGCAGACAGGCCTCCAAACTGTCCAACCATTACATCCATACCAAAGCACAGTTTCCAGAGAGGGGGGCATCAACATCTGGGTTTTCAAAGTTGGGGGGCTCTCAACAATGGCTTCCCAGAGTCTCATCTGACCAAATCACGCAACACTTCTCACAGTGAGTCCCAAAAAAAAAGCCTGAAATCAGGGTTTATATCCTTCTCCTGGCTCAGAAAATGTAACAACCTTCTTGACCCACTGCCCAATCAAAAAGTATCTCCTGAGAAACAAGCCTCCCACCACAGGCTCCAGGTGCACTTAAGCCTAGGGGCAGGGAAGATCTTAAAAATTTACATTCCCATTACAGGTGGGCAAGATTTTAAGGATTCGTGCTATTTGTAACACTTGTATTGACAAGCAGGCCAGACTCTTAAGGAATGTGGGGACTTTAATGGAGGTATGATAGACATTTTATACAGAAAGACTGTGGGAAGATCTGGATGTGATGTAGGAGTGGTCAAATAGTCTGGTGTAACTGGGAGGTAACAGAAGGGGTCTAGAAGGAATTAAGGAGTGGAGGTCTAGGGTGGGGCCAGGTACTGGCTATGAGGGCCCCAATGAAAGGATTATTAACTGGGAAGGGCTGGGTGCCCTAGGTGAATTCCAGGGACCTGTGTCACATGGGAAAGTCCAGGGCCTTTTAGGGGTCCATTATTAGCTCCCCATCAGTAATATTGGGTCCACAAATTATACTAGCAAAACATAAATTCTAAAAGATTCTGCCATGATGGAAAGACTTCCACTATGACTCTGGCAACAAACTAAGACCAAACTATATGGGTATGGAAAGGTTCATCACCAATATACTGGCCACTTGATATTTTCAGACCTGGCCACCCATGAAAAAAATAAAAATATAAAATTGGTCTACAACCTCTTTCTATAATCTTTGCCTTGGAGGTTGGTATTCTATATGTGCAGTTTTTTCCCAGTGATCCAGGAGCAGACATACTGCTGGAAGAAGTGAACTTGTATCAGTCTTGACATTCTCACTCCATAGTAAGAAACCAGAAGAAAGGAGGAAATTACCACCAAAGGGAGAGGGAGGAAGGAAGGAAGGAAGGAAGGAAGGAAGGAAGGAAGGAAGGAAGGAAGGAAGGAAGGAAGGAAGGAAGGAAGGAAGGAAGGAAGGAAGGAAGGAAAGAAGGAAGGAAAAATGAAAGAAAGAAATGGGACAGCCCAAATATTAGATATTAAAGTTATCTTTGAATCATTTAAAAAGGAAATATAGAAAATATAGCAATTTCTCTGGGCTCCCCCACAAATCCTATTCACCAAACCCCAGGGTTGCAGGTTGGGAGGTGATGCAATTTGAGTTCTACGGACACTTTGTAGGGCCATTTCCCTAACACCATAGTTCACAAGACCCTACCATTAATAACCAACTTGTAGATTCAATTAGCTCTTTGAAAAGGCATTTACTAAAATGGCAGAATAAGATAGTGGCTCTGAATATACCCTACACACACACACACACACACACACACACACACACACACACACACACACCTGGGCACATTCTCCCACATATAAATACAGTGTCCATAGAAGAGTAGATTCAGACTTAGATCACAACAGTATTCAGGCTAACATGTAATATACATGAGCAGACAAGACCCCTCTTGACTTCTGGTACTGCAGTGTCCCGTCCACCGAGACTAGTTCACTCGTGGGGCCGAGGAGGACCCAGCCTGCAAAGTAATGGGTGGGAAAGAAAGAGTGAGACCAAGCGAGTTTGTGTCAAGGTCTGATTTTATTATGCTAAAGCAAAGCATATATACTCTTGGGGGATGAGGAAGTAGAGAAAGAGGGGAGTGAGGGGGGTTTCCATGGGTAACAACTGAAACTTCTATAGTTGTAGCAACTTGTTCAGCAGTTGTAGCAACAAAACTTCTGCGGTTAGAACATCGGGTATTTTTCTCGGTCGGCCGATTCTCAGGACAGGGTATTCGGGGGTGTGGCTTTCTTACGGGGGGAAGGGTACTTGGCCCTAAGGCCTTCGCTCCCAACACTGCAGGACCTGGAAACCCTTTCTCTCTTCAGAGAGACCTCAAGCAGCTTCTCTTGGGCACATGAACAACAAGTTTGTCAGTCGAGTCCGAAGGTCTGCTCTTCTTCATAGCTCTCTTCTCTGCTTCTAAAAACCCAATTACTCAAAGCTGCTTCTGCCTTTGAGCAGTAAACTACCTTTCTCTGTCTGTGTGTTTGCAGTATTATTTCTCCATTCTCTGAACTGCTGCTCAAGTTCCCTCAGACCAATGATACAGTATCTTCTTCTGGACAAGTTGATGACTGGTTGATCCAGGCTTATACCCATCTTTTACTGTTAGTTTGATGCTCATTAACACTTAGTGATTGCATTCTAAGCTTTCTCTGTTGGGGTTCATCAAAGATCTACTCTTAGTTGGAAGGAAAAAAAGGTCATTGCCAGACACATGAATTCTATCCTCAGTGACATAAATCTCTGCTGGATGGCACACTGTTGATTTAATTTCATTATATACTTAATGTAAAAAAATGAAATTGTTTTTCCAAATATGTTACATCATATAGTGCTATAAGAAATGAGGAGTGGGAGGATTTCAGAAAAATCTGGCAAGGCTTATGTGAACTGATGCTGAGTGAGGTAAACAGAGCCAGGAGAGCACTGTACACAGTAATAGCAACATTGTGCAATGATCAACTATGATTGATTAGTTCCTCTGAGCAATGCAATGATCCAAGACAATTCCAAAAGACTCATATTGGAAAACGCGATCCACATATAGAGAAAGAACTATGGAGTCTGAATGCAGATTAAAGCATGGTATTTTCACTTGTTTTTTTTTTTTCCTTCTCATGGTTTTTCTCTTTTGTTCTGATTCTTCTTTCACAATATGACTAATGTGGTAATGTTGGAAATATGATTAATATGATTGTACATGTATAATCTAGATCAGATTGCTTGCTGTCTTTGGAAATAGAGAAAGAAGAAAGAAAAATTTAGAACTCAAAAATCTTATAAAAATGAATGTTGAGGGGAGCAGCTAGGTGGCCCAGTGAGCAAAGCACCGTCCCGGAGTTGGGAGGACCCCAGTTCAGTTCCAGCCTCAGACACTTAACACCCACACAAAAAAACTAGCCATGTAATCTTGGGCAAGTTACTTAACCCCAATTGCCCTCCAAAAGGCAAAAAAAAAAAAAATGAATGTTGAAAACCATTTTTACATGTAATTGGAAAAAATAAAACACTATTAAGTGGGAAAAATTAGTAAAATAGGTTTAGGAAAAAAAAACTATGTTGTATCAGTCTCCCATCCCTGCCCCCCAACACATACACACATACACACACACACACACACACACACACACACACACACAGAGTGCTGCAGTTATTTGTCTAAATTAATGATAATTTATTTCATTATCTTCCTCCTCTCTTAACTCTCTTATCTGTGCTTTTTAGGAGACTTCTGAAGGTGTAACTCCTGGTGGATTTACTTGGCCAGGATGAAAGGTACAAATGAATGTTCCCAAAACAAATTTGTAGTTCTTTTCAATTCCTTTTTTTTGTTTGTTTGTTTTTGATTAAATTTCATGTTTATTTTTATTTTACATAATTCATTTCCACAAGATTTTGAGTTACAAATTTTTCCCTGTGTTTCCCCTACCCACAACCCCAAAACAGCAATCCCACTGTATATCCCCCCCCATCAGATCTCTCCTATATCCTCCCCTGTCCCCCCTCTGACTTTCCAGTAGGACAAGATAGATCTCTATACCCCAGTGCCTGTATGTCTTATTTCCCAATTGTATGTAAAATATATATATATACATTTTTTAAAAAAACATTTGTTTTTAAAACTTTGAATTCTAGATTCTTTCACCTCCTCCCTCTTCATCCACCCTTACTGGAAAGATAAGCAATTCAATATAGGTTTGTAGCAGCAAGCACCCCAAGCGTCCTCAGAGTTGCTGCCACCACAGATTCTTAGATCTGCTTTGGTAAAGGAAAGCAACTCAAAATGGGTTAACAAGCTTACTTTAATCAGTCAAATATGTATCGTTTACTTAGTTCAGGGGAAACTTCAGAATATACAGACAGAGAAACAGATCAAGTGGACAGATTTCCAAACTGTCCAACCATTACATCCATACCAAACAACATCTGGGTTTCAAAGCGGGGCGGGGCAGGGGGGGACCCTCTGGAAAATGGCTTTCCAGAGTTTCATCTGATCAAATCACAGAATACTTCTCAAAGTGAGCCCCAAAACAAAGCCTCACATCAGGGCTTATATAGCCTTCTCCTGGCTCAGAGAATGTAACAACCTTATTGACTCACTGGCCAATCAAGAAGTATCTACTGAAAAACAAGCCTCCCACCCCAGGCTCCAAGTGAACTTTAGCCTAGGGGCAGGGAAGATATTTAAAATTTACATTCCCATTACAAGGTTGTACATGTGTAGCTACACAAAACATTTCCATAGTGGAAATATTGTGGAAGATTGACTATATTTCCCTCCATCCTATCCCACTCCTCACTTGTTCTATTCTCTACTTTGAACGTGTCCCTTTTCAAAAGTGTGTGCTTCCAACTTCCCTCCCCCCCAGCCTGCCCTCCCCTCCATCATCCCCCCTCTCATACCCTTCCCCCCTACTCTTCTGTAGGGCGAGATACCCTCTTTAGTATATATGTCATTCCCTCCCTAAGTGAATTCAATGAGAGTAAGGTTGACCTTTTTTGCCTTGCTATTCTTCCCCTCCATTGTAACAATTTTCCCTTGCCTCTTCTATATGAGATAATTACCCCATTCTGTCTCTCCCCATCTCCTCTCATTATATTCCTCTCTCACCTTTCAATTTCACCTTTTAAGTATCATCCCTTCCTATTCAATTACAAATATAATTTTTCCATATAGGAATGCAAATAGTTTGACTTTGATAAATTCCTTATTTCTTTTCCTTGTTTACCTTCTCATGCTTCTCTTGCTTCTTGTATCTGAATGTCAAATTTTCTATTCAATTCTGGTTTTTTCATCAAGAATGCTTGAAAGTCCTCTGTTTCACTGAATGACCATATTTTTCCCTGAAATGTGATACTCAGTTTTGCTGGGTAGGGGATTCTTGGTTTTAATCCCAGCTCCTTTGACCTCTGGAATATCATATTCCAAGCCCTTCAATCCCTCAATGTAGAAGCTGCCAGATCATGTGTTATCCTGATAGTGTTTCCACAATATTCAAATTATTACTTCTTGGATGCTTGTAATATTTTCTCCTTGATCTGGAAACTCCAGAACCTGGCTATAATATTCCTATTTTCTTTTGGGATCTTTTATCAAGAGGTGATTGGTGGATTCTTTCAACCTCTATTTTGCCATCTGGTTCTGAAACATCAGGGCAATTTTCCTGGAGAATTTCTTGAAGGATGATTTCTAGGCTCTTTTTTTGATCATGGATTTCAGATAATCTAATAATTTTTAAGTTATCTCTCCTGGATCTATTTTCCAGGTCAGTGGTTTTTCCAATGAGATATTTCATATTGCCTTCTATTTTTTTTTCATTTGTTTGAATCTGTTTAATAGTATCTTGATTTGTCATAAAGTTACTAGCTTCCATTTGCTCCACTCTAATTCTGAAGGAATTATTCTCTTCAGTGAGCTTTTGAGATTCTTTTTCCATCTGGCAAATTTGGCTTTTTAAGGCATTTTTCTCCTCATTGGCTTTTTGAGCCTCTTTGCCATTTGACTTAGTCTATTTTTTAAGGTGTTATTTTCTTCAGTTAGGTTGTTTACTCTCTTTTCATGATTTTCTTGCATCATTCTCATTTCTCTTCCCAATTTTTCCTCCATTTCTCTTGTTCAGTTTTCAAAATCCTTCTTAAGCTCCTCTGTGGTCTGTAACCAATTCATATTTTTCTTGGAAGCTTTTGGTGTAGGAGTTCTGACTTCACTGTCTTCCTCCTGTTCCATATTTTGATCCTTTTTGTCCCCCAAAAAGGAGTCCAAAGTTGTATTGCTATGCTTGCTTTGCTTCCTTTGCTTGCTCATGTTGCCCCTCAATTACTTGACTTTTGAGCTTTTTGTCACAGTAGAACTCTGCTTCCAGAGAGGAGAGCTTTGTCCCAAATTGCTGGGGTTTTCATGGCTGCTGGAGCTATTAGTTGGCTGCCCTCTCTGAAGCCTCCACAGGCTCTGGCACTTGGTCACCCACCCCAGGACCTCTACCCTTAACAGCAATCCAGATCCCAGCAGGTTAAAGCAAGAGTAATTACCCTTCAGAATGGTTGCTTGTTCCCCTTAAAATCTGCAGGGCAGGAGCTCTGAAGTAGCCATGCGGCAGTGGCTGCATGGCCGCAGCACCTCAGCCGCCTCTCCCTACAGGGGGCAGAGGTTGGACCGTTCTCCTGGACCACCTGTTCCCAAAGTCCACTGACCTCTCACTTTTTCTTTGGCATTTATGGGTTGATAATTCTAGAAACCACCACAACTGCTGGTGATCTACTCTCCCAAAGTCCCTCCAGATGCTCATTGGGCTACCCTGGGGTTAAAACCATGGGCTCACTCGGGTCTGGGCTCTGTTCCCAGCATGATGCAATGGACCCTTCCTGCCTGCTTGCCTGAAGACTGCTGGGCTTTCAGCGGGAGGTTTGTCTCTCTCTGACACTTTGTGGGTTCTATAGCCCTAAAGTTTTTTAGTCATTTTTATAGGTATTTGAAGTGGTTATGGGGGGAATGCAGGGAGTTCTCCTACTTCTACACCTCCATCTTGGCTTCTCCCCCCAGTTCTTTTTTATTCCTGACAATTATTTAAGAAGTTGCCTTTATGGGGCAGCTAGGTGGCAAAATGAAGATTTGAGCTAAATCCTGCCTTACCCTAACTCTCCTCATGGCCAATCAATTGCCAAGTCTTACAGATCCTTTTCATTTCTACCTTCATTATATACAGACCCCTTATCTCCACTTCCACAACAATTACCCCTTGCTTAAGTCCTCATCACCTTCACCTGGACTGTTATAATAGCCTCCTAATTAGTCTGCCTGTATCAGTCTCTCCTGTCTCCAATTCATCTTTCATAGAGCTGCCAAAGAGATATTCCTGAAGTACAACTCTAACTACTTCATTCTTGGCCTGTATACCTTTCAAATCAAATACAAATTCTTCAGGTATTTAAAATCACTTAAAATCTGATTCCAATCTACCTTTATAGCCCGATTATACATATTTCCCTTTACACAGACTCCAGTTCAGCCAGATTTGCCTTGCTGTCGTTACTCACACAGGCTATTCCGTCCCCCCACCTCCTTTCCTTTTCTCAGAGTACACAGCATGTCTGGACTGTGCATCCTCTTCACCTTTTTCTCTATTTTACCCCTGTTTTGGTCCAAGGGAGTAAAGTCACCCTTGCCCCAAACCCAATAGTGGAGATGAATGTTATGCAGTGTGTGAAGGGAAAGATGAAGTTGGTGAGAACACAAGAGCTTCATTCTCTTCAGTTTTTGAATCTTCTTGAGTCACTTTGGCCATTTCTGATTTCCAGATTCTACAGGGAAAATGAAAGTGACCAACCCACTTCAGGTCACTGAAGGAAAAGGCTCTAGGAAGACAGAACAGGAGGGGATGGGCTTCATTATGTCATTGTACCCAGCTGGCTGCACTGGATACTGGGGAATTTCCCCTCAGGGGAGGTCTAGGATTGGAGCTTTTGGTTGAGCTGAGTTACCTCATTGCCTTTGGAAGCTCCTTCACTCTGTATTATCTGCTAAATATTCTTATGTACATACATACATACATACATACATACAGTATATGTGTGTCTATGTGTGTATATATGGGTGTGCATGTGTGTATATATGTATGTATGTGTGTATATAAGATATATGTGTGTATGTATAGTGTGTGTATATATGTATGTGTGTATAATACACACACACATATACATATTCTCTGATGTCTGTTTTGCTACCAGTTTGTACAAATGAGTTACTTGGTTATATGTGTGTTTGTTGTGGAACTGATATTTGGTAGGAAAGGGCTCAAGCCTTGGAAATAAAGCCTGGGGTCCTCTTTATCCCTAATAATGATGATTAGAAGCTAGATTAAACCTGATTACATCCCCTAGAGTAATAACACTTATGGGAGCAGGTAGATATAAGAAAAAAAAGGTATTCTTGTAATGGTAATTAATTTGAATTTGAAGATCCCTTTGTGTTGGCAAAGGTAGCAGGTACTTAGCACTTGGTAACTGATCAAGCCTCTGTTGGGGAAACAGAAGGTATGAACTCCTGTCTCCTGTTGCTGACATAACAGGAAGGGGTTGGCCTAAACAGGAAGCTAATGATGTGTGTATATAAGAAAATCCCCAGGAAGGCAAAGTTAGAATTTCTTGGGACCAGCATCTGGAGGCAGAGCAGCTACAGAAGAGAAATGAGAATCAAGAACTGAGTAAGAATTTCCTGAGAACTTGTGGTGGCAGAGCTTCTTCTGAAGAGGAGCCCAGGAGGCTGAAGAAGAGCCCAAGAGCACCGCCCCCTCGCAAAAGCTGGATAAGGTGATTCTGATTTTTTGAACGAGCTGCAGAAGACTAAGGGAGCATGACCAGTAGGCTAAGACTTTGTTTGTAGCTTGGTTGAGCCTTTAATCTCCAGGAAAAGAAATTGTGAAGGATTTGAGATGAACTGGACACTGTGAGCTCCAATATGGAGCAGGAACTGCCTAGAGAATTGGACAAGGACCTAGGAGCTGTCTGCCTCTGAATCCAGGTGACTGGTGGATTCAGGTAGGATCTGGGACCATGGAAGGGGATCCAGGGAATCTGAGAGACCACCCTGAGTCAAGCTGAAAGAAGACTTTACTTGAATACTATATGACTGAGGAATTGTAAAGTTACTAGTGACCTAGGGGTGGAGATCTGTGTATTTTCTAATAATTGTACTTAGTGATTAATGATACTTAGTAATTGATTGCTGAATAAGTGACTGATTGAGTTAACTTGGTGTGCCCCATGACTGGAAGACTTTGACTATTGTACTTTGAGATAATTGTTCTTTGTTTAAAACTTTGTGGCCACTATGGTGGAAGCTATGTGGCCATTTTTATGATAATCTGTTGTGAATACTATATTGTGATTTTCTGTGATAAGTTGTAATATTGTGAATGCTGTACCTTTATTCTCTGTTAATGATTTGCTTTGATTTGTTATGGAATAAATAGAGTGTTCACTATAATGTGTAATCAGGACCTTAAAAGCCGTTCACAGTAGCATTCTTCTGGAAAACTGCTCATGCATGGTGTTACAATTCTCCAAGAAGAAACAGTGGCATTGGACCCCAACTTCCTGCCTCCCCTTCTGGCAGGAATTAAAGTTCCCCCTGGAGAAAGATAAAAAGAGATGGCCAGAAGCTAGAAATGTCTATTCTGCATCCCTTTGAGGCACAGAGCCACACCCCTGTGCTACATGTTGGGGAGCAGCCCTTGCTGCACAGGGTTTCTTGGTGCACATGGGGCTCACTATAATTCAAAGTTCAACTCACATTCTACCTATTACATGAGCCTTTTGTCGATTATTCTAGTTCTAACCTAGTTGCTATTTTTCATCTATTTTGTCAATTCATTTTTTAATATTTATATTGTACATGTTATGTCCCTTGTAGAATAGAAGTCCCTTTGGTAGAAAGGACTGTTTCCTTTTGGCTTAGTATTCCCCAGAAACTAGTACAGCACCTAGCACTTAGTAGGTACTTAATAAATTGACTGATTGACTAGGAGTCTGAAGATTCTAGGTTCAAATCTCACCTCAGATGCTTGTTGGCTACATGACCATAGAGAGGACATTTTACCTCTCTTGACCTTAATCTCTTTACCTGTAAAATGGGGTTAATAATACCTGTAGCACTTACTTACATGTTATAAGGTTCAAATGTAAAGTGAAGTGATATAGATATATTGATATACATAAAACAACTCTCATGGTTTCATCCTATCTATATACCCAAATCATTTTATTCCTGGATCCAAGGGAAAGGATACTAAGATATGTGACTAAAGTTGATTGCTTATTTCTATGTCCAGTTTTTTTTTTAATCCTATGTCTATTCATGGAAGGTTAGAGCTAAAAGTTACCTTAGGAGCATCTAAACCACAGCTCCACTCCTTTCTACAGTGAGAGGAAACTGAGGTCCCAAGAGGTTAAATGACTAGGCCTCAGTCTTCTGACTCTCAGTCAAATGTGTTTCCCTTCCACTAAAAATCCACTGAGATAATACATGTAAAGGGCTTTTTCATCCATCTTACTGTTTTTGTTCAGTCATTTCAGCTGTCTGACTCGGCGTGACCCAATTTGAAGTTTTCTTGTCAAGGGATACTGGAGAGGTTTGCCATTTCCTTCTCCAGTTCATTTTACAGATGAAGAAACTGAGGCAAACAGGGTCAAGTGACTTGAACAGAGTCACACAGCTGGTGAGTATCTGAGGCCTAATTTGAATTCAGAAAAATAAGTCTTTCTGATTGCAGGCCCAGCACTCTAACTACTATGCCACATAGCTTCCCCCTAATCCATAAAGCATTATAAACACATAAGCTTTTTTTTTGTTCTACCATGACACGTCTCTGAATCACAGAATGTCAGAGCTAAAAGAGATGATAGATATTATCCAATTCAAATTTTAGTTCTCATTTTAAAACATAAAGACACAGAGACCAAAGGGAAGGAAGTGAAGTGTCCAAGGTCACACCTCATTTCTGGCAGAACCTGTGCTCAAAGCCAGGTCTTTTATAGCTAATTTGGGTATTTAAAAATAATTTTTTTTTTTTGCTTTTTGGAGGGCAATCAGGGTTAAGTGACTTGCCCAAGATCACACGGCTAGTTTTTGTGTTGAGTGTCTGAGGCCAAATTTATATAACATACAGATGAGCAAAAGAACAAAGATATTGCCAGGAAGACAAGGATAGTAACCCACAAGGCAGTTTTCTGTGCTTCTGAAACTCCCGATGGAAGCAGTTATACCTTATTTGTGAGCCAGAAAGTTAACAAAGATGGAATTAGTCCAAGTAAGACCTAATCTCGTTTGGCTGTAACCTTGAATCAGCAGCCTTCGAGGGAAAGGGCTCACATGCTCATTACTTCTCCTCAGGCTTCTTTCTCATGACAGCCCAATGCCACTGCATGATGACTCCTTGCCTGAAGGGGCCACGCTGGCCTCCTTCTCTCCGGATACTTTATTGTCACCTTGTACGGCCTCCTTCTAAAAAATGTCTCTTTATGTCTTCCAAGAGAAGGGATAGCATTTAACTTTCTATCTGTGTGCCTTTTGAGCACACAAAAACAGCCATCACTAAATTTCTTCCTCATCAATGATCCTTTCAGTTCTTAACACCTGTCAAAAACCTTTGAATCTGCAAAGCTGACAAAAATGTGTCTTTGTCTATCTGAGTCTGTGTCTGAAAGAGGTAGAGGGCAAGGCAAAGAAAGCAAAATACTTGTTTTACTTTTTTTTTGTAAGCTTTTTATCTTCTTAATAAAAAAAACTCTAATATTTTAAGCACATTTGTTTCAAACAGAAAAGGGAAGATTATGTAGACATCTGTCACTAAAACAGATGTTTACCCAACTGCCTCTTCCCTGACTGAAATGTAACTGCCTGAGTGGTAGGCAAAACAATGTCGATTTGGGTGACAGACATCTGTGCTCATGCACAATTGTGTGGCTAATGTCTTTAACAGATGTGATTCCAGCAGAACAGCAGAGAGGTAGAAAAGGTTGGACTGAGAAGGGGAGAAAAGGACAGCCTAAGAAATTGGGAACTCAATGTAGAGATTCATTATGTGTTGTTTGCTTGGGGATTCTAAAGGGTGAGTTTATAGGGATCTTCACAACCTTCCTGTTTTACCCCATGTCCCTTATTTTCATCAGAGATATCTCTTACCAATGGTGCTAATTGTCTGCTTAGGGAGAATGCACATCTCTCAATCACAAACAGAGAGTTTGCTAAGGCAAATACTGTTTGAGCCAAAAGGTGCTATTAGTGCCCAAGAAAGAAAGGATCATTTATTAATCACCTACTATATGCCAGGCATTGTGGTACATGTTTCATGAATATCAACTCATTTATTAATATTAAGTCAAATATTAACTCACAATGACTCTGGGAGGTAAAAGGAAAGAGGGGAAAGGAACAGCTATTTATTAAGTACTTGCTATGTGCCAAGCAATGTGTTAAAGGGCTTTAAAAATATGATCTCATTCAATCCTCACAAAAACCCTGGAAGGTAGGTACATTTGTAGGTCACATATCGAGTATATATAAGGTTTGTAAATTACATATATCTGAGCCTCACAACAACCCTGTGAAGTAGGTGATATAATTCCCAGAGAAGGAAACTGAGGCACAGAGAGATTTAGTGACCTGCTCAAGGACACAGTAAATATCTAAGGCAGGATTTGAATTCAGATCTTCCATTATAAGTCTGGATGTCTATGCACTACTCCACCTAGTTACCTAATATATACACTATTTCACCTACATGTGCTACATGATAACTCTATAACCTAACACTTTTTGCTTTCTAATCCTGATGACTATGACAAGATTTCAAATCTATCCCATATACTTCCAGTTCCTACTAGCAGGTCTTATGTGGCTGGAGAGCAGTCACTGGAAAGAGCCTTTCCACACCCTACAGCCTCCCCACAAAAGATCTTTTCTCCCCAAAACATGTTGTTGTTCATCCTTCATTTTTAAACAGGACCAATGACATCACAAGTGATGTATTGACTTGTCCATGAATTGGATTTAAGTGAGGCTGAGTTGGATAAAGTAACTCTTCTAGCCAAGTCCAATTGCAAGACAAAAGTCAGGCTGACTGGTGATGGCTCGGGATTCCAGGGATGACCTTAGCATCTTTGATGTCTAACCAAGTTCTAAGTCTTCTACCATGCCTGCTCCAGCCACCTCCATGGCCACTACAACAAATTGTTCTCATCTACCCATTGCCCCAGGAGAAGTCTTCAAATGCTCAGGGTAAACATCCCCCTAACTCATCAATGGGTTTGAGCCCTGTTGGTTACACTCAACCTGGTTTAGTCTGTCTGAGAGAGAGTTTTACCAGGATGTGACTACTGCCTATGCTACAGCTTCTTGGAGCCACAGGTGAGAGCTAGTGACAAGTGGATGAGCAGCCCTGTGAAGGGCTTGGCAAGCCCTCACACCAGAGGTGCTCATCCTCCCTGAACACCCCATACACTCCTCTACAGAAGTGGTTGTATTTATGAAACCCAATTTGGTAAAGTTCACCGAGAAGTTATTTGTTGATGCAGGTATCCAAGTGAAAACGCACTAGAAACTTCATATTTGGATCACTTTCACCAAGGATCTCCAACCTCTGAGCCTCCTTGTCTTCTTGTCTTATTATGTGAGCAGCAATGGTACCTTTGGGGACAAGTAGTAAAGGGTGGCTTCATTTGTCCCCTGAGTTGTGATTGAGTTTTTTTCTGAGTGAACAACCTGGGCACTCATCCAGAGCAAATGAGTCTCATCTGTCCTCTTCTCAATACAATACAATGTCCTTGGGTTCATTTGCTTACCTGAATGCATCTCTGTGGAGGTGGAGGGATTTAGGGAGAGGTTCTGAACTGGTCAAATTACTCCAGATTGGTAGCTGCTGAAGGTTGATGGTGGGTAGATCTGGTGGATAAAAGTCTTCAGGTTTGATGATGAAAGTCCAACAGTGTCTAAGAGCTGAGGAAGAAGAAGGACTCTCATAATCATGGACCCCTGAAATTGTACCTACTGCTCTACTGATTCTACTACTCAGCCAGTATACAAATACCCTATCCAACTCTTCCTCCTGTGGAAACTGACAAAAATCTTTATCTTTGCAATGCATTAAATTAGCACGTCTCTGATTAAAATTGCATGTTTGTTTTTAGTTTATAGCACTCATCTATTTGTACTAGCACTACTTAAATCTTCATGTCTATTTGCAATGACTTGGCAATCTGATTTCATATCTGTCTGAACAAAGGGAAAAGGAACATATAATTTATTATGCAAAATCGAAGAGGGAGAAGAAACAGACCTATTCAACCTGTGAGCCATGGGTTTGTGATCTCTGTTCTAAACTACTTTGTACTGTTATTTCTATAGAATCTACTACATTTTTCAGTAGTAAAAGAAGTGAAACACTAGTCACAATAGGAGAAATGTAGACATCAGCACCAGCCTTACTCGTGAACAAAATAACAATATTTTAAGGGGCACAGGGAAGCTCACTCTCCCTCCTCTTGGAGAACATTCCCCTAAATGGCAGAGGCAGTTAGGTGGCACAGTGGGTAAAATAGTGGGACTGGAGTCACAAAGACTTGAGTTCAACTAGTTTCGTGACTCTTTATACATTTTAAGTGTACAAAACACTTAACTCTGTCTGCCTCAGTTACTTCAACTGTAAAATGGGGATAATAGCAGCACCCATATCCCAAGACTCTTGTGCAGATCAGATGAGATATTTGTAAAGCATTTAGTGCAGTGCCTGGCACAAATTAAATGCCTAATAAATGCTTATTTCTTTCCTTTCTCCCTACTGTGCCTAGTATTTTGCCATTAGTGAGTCATTCATGATTGAGTCATAAGGTTACATAATATTTCTTGCACTGTGACTCTCTTAATGTAAATGCCCCTGTGGAAAATAATGTGTTCCTGTGCCAAAATGTTGTCACGGAAGAGTTTTTGTCCCGTCCTCTCAGTGGTGTCTGACTCTTCGTGACCCCATTTGGGATTTTCTTGGCCAAGATACTATTTGCTTGCCATTTCCTTCTCTAACTCATTTTACAGTTGAGGAAACTTAGGCAAACAGGATTAGATGACTTACCCAGGGTCACACCACTCAGTGTCTGAAGCTGGACTTGAATTGAGGTTTTCTTGACTCCAGGTCCAGTACTCTATCCACTGTGCCACCTACCTGCCCTTATAAAATATTTATCAGATGATTTTTTGAAGAATCCAAGGCAATAATAAATTATCATGTGCTGAACATGCTGAAGGAAGAAAGAAAAGAGGGTAAAATAAAATTATTAAAAGAGGCAAAAGAGTGTATAAAATAAAATTTAGAGGGCATTGCTGTAAGAGACCATCATGCCAAAAAATAATTGAATAATTAAGGATGAATTTCCAGTGCCTACTAGAGTGCCTTGCATACGGATATGCATTCTTAACAATACTGGTTAAATTTAGAATCATAGCATTTTTTTCATTTCTTAATAGTTTCAACTAATAACACTTTAACTAACTAATTTTAATATTTTCCCAGTTTCACCCCCCAGTTAAGGAAAAAAGAAAGAAAAAGAAAATCTTTATAACAAATATGCATTGTCAAGCAAAACAAATTTACACATTGGTCCAAAAACATATCTCCTTCTACACCTTGAGTCCATCACTACTCAATCAGGAGGTGTGTAGTGAATCCTAGTTGGGCATTGCATTGAGAGATTTTTAAGTCTTTCATAGTTCTTTGTCTTTACAATGTTATTATTGTAAACATTTTTCTCAGAAGGTTCTGCTACCTTCACTCTGTGTTGGTTTGAGAGCAAAATAATATTCCACTATGTTCATAGATCAAAATTTGTTCTTCCATTATTCAATTGATAGGAACCCTTTCAGTTTCCAGTTTATTTTCCCTGCTACAAAAAGAGCTGCTACAAATGCTTGTACACAAATGAATCCTTTTTCTTTGATGTCTTAAAAGTTATGCATAATTTAGTACCTTTTCTTTGAATAATTCCAAATTGCTTTCCAGGATGGTGAGACCAATTCTCAGCTCCCCTCATAGTCCACCAATGTTGCTATTTGCCTTCAGTCCCTCCAACCTTTGTCATTTTCCTTTTGTTTTTAATCAACCTTGCAAATCTGATTGTATAACGAGGAGCATCAGAATTGCTCTAATTTGCATTTCTCTAAATTATTAGTTATTTGGACTATTTTTCCACTTTTGGGCATACAGAGCTTGATTTTTTTTTAACTGCTTGTTAGAGGCAGAATCAAGATGGCAGACTATAGGAAGCAGTACAGCAAGCTCTCTACAGCCAACCCCCATTCCACCCCCCAAAAAAAAACTTCTCCAAACCGATCTAGGAAATATACAAGGCCACATCTTGATAGGGATATCCAGGGGAAAAGCCATTAGTCATTTTCTTCAGTGCAGGTCAGCAGAAAGAGATAAAAAAATCTATAGACACTAAGAATGGAGTATGTACAGAAGCAGTACTGTGGCACATTCCAAAGCACAGAGAAAAGCTGTGCATCAGGGCAAGAGGAGTTCCCAGACCCATAGTGGAGTATCACAGGGTACAAGAACAGGTGCCAACTGGCAGCTTTGTTTTTCACTACCCAGTGGTTGTTACAGTTCAGTCATTCATCATGTCCAACTCTTCATAACCCCATGGACCATAGCATGCCAGACCCCTCCATTCTCCATTATCTCTAAAAGTCTGCCTAAGTCATGTTCATTGCTTCTATGACACTATCTATCCATCTCACCATCTTCTTTCCCTTTTTCCATTTGCCTTCAATCTTTCACAACATCAGGATCTTTTCCAATGAGTCCTGGCTTCTCATTACATTCCCAAAGTATTTAAGCTTTGGCTTCACTATTTGACTTTCCAGTGAATAGTCTGAATTAATTTCTTTAAGTATTGAGTAATTTGACCTCCTTAATTTCCAAGGAACTCTCAAATCTTCTCTAGCACCACAGTTTGAAAGTATCAATTCTCTGACACTCACCTTTCCTTATAGCCCAACTCTCACAGCCATATATTGCTACTGGAAAAGTCAGAGCTTTGACTATACAGAGCTTTGCCAGTAAGGTGATGTCTCTGCTTTTTTAGTGCTGTCCGAATTGGCCAAAGCTTTCCTTCAAAGGAACAAGTGTCTTTTAATTTCATGACTGTATTCATCCTCTGCAGTGATCTTTGAGTCCAAAAAGATAATTCTGTCCATGGGGTTTTCTTGGCAAATATAGGAGTGGTTTGCCATTTCCTTCCCCAGTGGATCATCTTTTGTTCAGAGTGGACTGCAGAAAGAGATCTGTGCCCAGGGTTGACATTCCAGGGTAAGAAGTAGCCATAGGGCCTGGGCCAAGAGGAGGAATTTCAGAAGTAAATAACAGCAATGTGGATCAGAATCCAAGGGCAGAAAAAAGGCTCAGTTCCAGTTTCTAGCCCAAAATGAAGCCTACAGCAGAATAAGCAGGACAGAATTCCCAGACCAAAGGGGAGCCTGTAGCTTTATCACTGATTCCCAGCTATCTGACAGTAGATGAGTCCAGCTGCAAGTCTCCTATTACTCAGATCAAAACCCAGGTCAAGAATTTGCAGAGTTGAGAGAACTGAGGTGTAGTAGCAAGCACCCCAAGCGTCCTCAGGGTTTGCTGCCAACACAGGTTCTTGGATCTGCTTTGATAAAGGAAAGCAACTCAAAATGGGTTAACAAGCTTACTTTAATCAGTCAAACATATATCGTTTACCTCGTTCTGGGGAAAAAGGTCAG
Source organism: Petaurus breviceps papuanus (assembly GCF_028583685.1). Lineage (NCBI taxonomy): Eukaryota > Metazoa > Chordata > Mammalia > Diprotodontia > Petauridae > Petaurus > Petaurus breviceps. Next base: position 1,377,807 of record NW_027187277.1, read on the forward strand.
CACCCTGAACTTCACAGTATACAGACAGAATTATCAAGACAGAAACAGATCAAGTAGACAGCTTTCCAAAATGTCCAACCATTACATCCATACCAAATCAACATCTGGGTTTTTCAAAGCCTGGGGGGGGGGGGGGGCTCTCAACAACAGCTTCCAAGTCTCATCTGATCAAATCACTGAAC
>NW_027187277.1:1378088-1474576 GCF_028583685.1 Petaurus breviceps papuanus
GGGGGGCTCCAGACAACGGCTTCCCAGAATCCATATCAAATCATAGAACACTTCTCAAAGTGAGCCCCCAAAATAAAGCCTCACATCAGGGCTTATATAGCCTTCTCCTGGCTCAGAGAATGTAACAACCTTATTGACCCACTGGCCAATCAAAAAGTATCTACTGAAAAACAAGCCTCCCACCCCAGGCTTCAGGTGCACTTTAGCCTAGGGGCAGGGAAGATCTTCCAAATTTGCATTCCCATTACATTTTTCCCAGCTATCTGACAGTAGATGAGTCCAGCTGCAAGTCTCCTATTGCTCAGATCAAAACCCAGGTCAAGAATTTGCAGAGTTAAGAGAACTGAGGTGACAACCACTTTGCCCTGCATTAAACCACTTTGTGAGCACTGAAAGCTTTCAGATCCTCCACCTGAGTTGTCTCAGATTCTGGAATAAGGCAACATTCAGTACACTCTAAAAAGAAAACTTCTAGGGTGGCTAGGTGGCACAGTGAATAGAGCACCTGTCTGGAGTCAGGAGGATATAGAGTTCAAATTCAGCCTCAGACACTTAACACACACACAAAAACTAGCCGTGTGACCTTGGGCAAGTCACAACCCCAACTGCCCCCCAAAAAGCAAAAAAAAAAAAAAAAAAAAAAAAAAAACTTCCTGGATCTCTTAGAACCATAGGGCAAAGTGGAAATAAAATTAAAACTATGTCTTTATATCCTTTGATGATTTATCATTTAAACAATTTAGAGAATGGCTCCTTCTCTTATAAATTTTAATCCATTCTTTATAAGAGAATAATTATTTACATAGCATCTACTGTATGTCAGGAACTATCTTAAGTACTTTTTATATATATTTTCTCATTTGATTTAACATAGCCCTATATATTTTTTTATTTTAATTTTTAATTTTTTGCTTTTTGGAGGGAGCAAGGTAGGGCAATTGGGGTTAAGTGACTTGCCCAAGGTCACATGGCTAGTTTTGTGTTTGTGTTAAGTATCAGGCTGGATTTGAACTCAGGTCCTCCTGACTCCAGGGCCGGTGCTCTATTCACTGTGTCACCTAGCTGCCCCAGCTAGTGTTTGTTTTGAGAATTTTATCAAAAAAACTCACTGCAAGGATTTATTTTTCCCAATTAACTGTTTACACACACACACACACCTATATACATATGTATGTATATATATATTTGTATGTGTATATACATATTTATGTTTTGCTTATGAATTTTTTTTTAATTTTATGCAATCAAACTTGTTCATTTTACTCTCTCGAGTGTTCTCTTTCTCTTGTTTGATCATGCATTCTTTCCTTATTCCTAAATCCAAAAGTCTGTTTTTTACTTGTTCCTTAGAGAAACCTTTTATATATGTTACATATGCATTTGGAATTTATCTTGGTATATTGTGTGAGGTGTTGGGTGCAGCTATTTTTGTTGAATGGTGAATACTTACTAGAATAACTGAGGTCTTTGGGTTTAACAAACACTAAGGATCAAAGCATTTAAAGGTGGAAGAGATTTCAGAAGACAAGTCTTCCAACACACTCTTCTTAGAGATGACAAAATTAAGACACAGAGAGATTCAATGGCTTGGCCTAGTTCTCACAAGTAGTACGTGGCAGAATTGGAATTTGCATCAAGGTCCTCTGCTACAAGTGCAGTTTGATTTTCAGTATACTTTACTGCATCTGAAAAGGTTGCAATCTTTTGCAAGATAAAACTTGAAGGACAGAATTTGATGTAAAATGAAATTATTTCTCCAGTACTTTTATAGCAATCTATTTTCATCATTGATAATAGTACAATCAAATTTAGGTTATTCATCTCAGTACCTATTCTATATGAGGAAGTAGATATGGCAATTAAGATTAAGTCAAGAAGGGTATCTAGGCCTGATTAAATTATGTACTCACAGTCCAGGCTTGGTGGTGCAAGCCTCTAATCCCAGCTTCCAGGAAGGCTGAGGCTGGCAGACTGATTGAGCTTGGGAGTGCTAAGCTTCAGGAGGATAAACCAATTGGATGTCCCCACTAAATCTGGCATTAATAAAGTGAGCAAAAAGGCATTGAGGAAGGGCACCAGGTTGTCTGAGGAGAAGTGAACTTATTCAGGTCATAAACAAAGCAGACCAAAGCTTCCATGCTGCTTAATGGTGGGATCAGGCCCATGAATAGCTTTTATTTATAGCCTGGGTAAAATAGGGAGTCTACTGTTAAAAATAAAAAAAGAATAAATTAATGGAAACCAAGGAAATTCATACTAGAGGTGATATAATTTTAAAGGAACTAAGGTACTAAATATCAAGATCTCTTAAAGAGGAGAAAAATCCTGTTGAAATGTAAAATCTCTATTAGAACACGACCCCATAAGAGTAGAGGGTTTGTCGTTCATTGTCATTGTATCCCCAGAACCTAGCACATAGGTGCTTTGTCGTTGTTGTGGCTGTTGTTTCTCTTTCATTCTCAAAGAGGACCATGACATCAGGGAGGTGATGCCATGACATGCAAGTTAACTGGATTTAAATGAGGGAGGGCTGCGCAAAGTCATTGGCCTCACTTTCTCCTCCAGAGCCATCTGAGTCCAGTGGTCAGATATAGATCAGGACAACTGGAGATGGCCCTGGATGCAGTGGAGACCTTGCTCCTTTAAGCCATCTTTTCTTTTTTTTTATAAGCAATCGGGGTTAAGTAACTTGCTCAAGGTTACACGGCCAGTTATTTCTGGGTGTGGTGCTAAGTATCTGAGCCCGGATTCAATCCCCAGGTCATCCTGACACTGGGACTGGTGTTCTTATTCACTGTGCTACCTGGCCACCACTAAGCCAAGTCTTAACAGATATTTGTTGATTGAATAATTGCTTAATGCCTAACAAATTTAATAAAATTTTTCTAATGCCAAGGAAATAGCACTGGCTTGGAAGTCATGGACCTCATTTCACTTTCTACCTGTAGGAACTTTAGAGAGTCAATTAATCCCTCAGGGTCTCAGTTTCCACATTTCTAACATAAATCCATTGGAATCAATGACCTCTAAAGTCAGCTCTAACATTCTATAATACTGGTGTGACAGGGAATATAATCACTGCAGGAGTAAAAATCAGTCAACAGCAATCCAAGAAGCATTTATTAAACACTTACTATGAACCAGGCACAATGCTATGCAATGGGGACAAAAATTAAGGCAGTCAATAAACACTTATGAAGTGCCTTTTAAGAGTCAGCACTATGCTAAGTGCTGAGAATGCAATGAAAGGCAAACATATATATGTGATGTGTGTGTATGTATATACCCAGATACACATACACACACACACACACATATATATATATATGATACCATGCATTCTAATAGGGGTGACAACATACAAACAAATATGAACATACACAGTATACATGGGATAAATTGGAGGCAATCTCAGAAAGAAGGTATTAGCATTCAAGGATGCCAGGAAAAGCTTCATGTAGAAGATGGGGTTTTAGGTGAGACTTGGAAGCAGCCAGCAGAGTCAGGAGGCAGAAGTGAGGAGGGAGAGAATTCTAGGCCTGGGTCATGACCAATGAAAATGTGCAGTCAGGTCAAGAACATGAAGAAAGTCAATGACACGATCTTAGAGTACATGGAGGGGAGTAAGGTATAAGAATCCTGGGAAGGTAGAAAAGGGTCAGGGCTTTCAAAGCTTAACTGGGGATTTTATATTTGATACTGGAGGTAAAAGGAAGCCCCTGGAGTTTATTGAACAGGAGGGTGATAAAGTCAGGCCTGAGCTTTAGAAAGATCCCTTTTGGTATCTGAGTGGAGAATAGACTAGAGTTGAGATACTTGAAGCTAGAAGGTCAGTCTGGTGGCTTTTGCAATATTCTAATCATGAGGTCATGAGCTCCTGCACTATCTTTCCCTAAAAACATGGTTTTGTGATTTCCTCCAGCCCTGTTCAACAATATATGGACAGGAAAAAAGGAGGCAGTGGTAGTAGTAATAAGGTTGGGATTTAGAAATGTGTAATTAGTAATAGGACAAAGGATTCTAATAGGATAATGAAGAGTTAATTTGGTTTACTAGGAGGTCTTGAGGTAGGTAAGAGAGGAAATTGTAACCAGTGCAGGGTTGAGGGCTGTAAGGAAATAATGAAGGGTAGGAGAAATAGAAGGCAGCTAGGTGACTCAGTAGATAGAGCCCTAGGCCTGGAGTTAGAAAGACCTAAGTTCAAATTCATCCTTAGACACTTACCACCAGTGTGACCATGGGCATATCATTTAACCTCTGTTTACCTTCATCTCCTGGAGAAGGAAATGCCAAACCACTTCAGTATTTTTGCCAAGAAAAACCCCATTGACAATATGGTCCATGGGGCCACAGTGAGTCAGACATGACTGAACAACAACAACAAGGAGAAATGGAGGGTATGATGATGTTGAAGTCCAGAGGTAGGGGTCATAAATCATAGGAAAAGGTGGAATGGTAAATGTTATGATCTAAAGGAATTTCATGGTTAATTAACATAGAAATGGATAACTCTTAGGTCGGTAGAATTGAGGAAATTGTCATCTCTGTAGCTGAGGTGAAATGAAGTAATTAAGTAGATTGATGAACTAGGAAGTAGGGTATTTGAGGGAGTAGCTATATATGTTGAATAGATATGAGATCAGAATTTGGGGTGCAGAGAAATTCTAAGCAATACAACTCACTGAGAGGAAGGAAGGACAATATCTTGGGCATTGATAGAAAGTGGCTACTAGGGGTGGCTAGGTGGCACAGTGAAAAGAGCACCGGCCCTGGAGTCAGGAGGACTTGAGTTCAAATCCGGCCTCAGACACTTAACACAAAAAAGCTACCCATGTGACCTTGGGCAAGTCACTGAACCCCAATTGCCCTACCTTCCCCCTCCAAAAAGCAAAAAAAAAGAAAAAAAAGTGGCTACTAGGATTTTGATTGAATGACAAATTCAGATAGCATGAACTGCAAAGGAAGAGATATTGCTGAGTTAAGGTGGCAACCAGAAGGAGAATCTGAAAGTATCATGAGGAAGCAAAAGTATTCCAGCTTCTTCACCTGAACTACTAAGGTGGGAAGGGGGAGGATAAAAGCATTATGAGAGAAAGTATAGTCAATACTACATAGGGTGTCTAAGAAAACAATATCATCAGGAGGGAGACTCTAAGTGAGTTCCAGAAAATGGAAGGAATAAGAAATGAAGAGGTTTAGGATAAAAGAAAGTTTGTTGATTATGGAGCAGAAATTCCAGAGGGCACATAGGAAGGGGGAGGCAGATCTGAAAATGGTATCTGACAAGACATTACCAACTAGCAACCTTTATGTTTACTTTTTCATCTTTGTGAAAATTGTATTAGAATTATGCATCCATCAAAGATGTTGAGTGATAAAAATGCAATGGAATAATAGATTGTATTTCATAGAAATTTTTCTGCAGCAGACTCCCTCTACATAGTAGCTCAGTTGACTATAGTTGAAAGAATAGAAGTTCCACTTATGTCCGATGTTTCTTGAGTACTCCCCAAAAAAGTTCTTCTCCAGCAAACTGTCTTACATATCAATCAAATCAATTAACAAAACTTTAGTAAATTCCAACTATGTAGCAGGCATTGTGCTATGGGCAGGTGATACAAAACACAAGCCAAAAAATCAAGCAATTTCTATTCTTAAGCTTATATTATATCAAGGACTGTGATATGTACATATATAAGTATATATGGAATATATATGTATGAAATAAATTCAAAATATTTAAATACGAGGTAGTTATGGAGGGAGGACACTAATTGTTGGAAAGAACAGAAAAGGTTTTATATAAACAGGAGTAAGAACATTAAAAACTTCAGGTCTCTAAGAGGTGAGTGGATAGATCTCAAGGGTCTAAGAACTTGTATGAGGGAAAAAAATACATCTTTATTTTCACTAACTTCTAACTGAAATACAATATTTCTTTTCATTTTGAGTGTAGGGAAGAAATTAACATTCTAAGAAGAAATCCATAGACCACTAATATACAATATCACACTAAAAAAAAGGTTTAAGAACTCTTGTTGTAAGTGATATTTGAGCTGTGTCTTGGAAAAAGTGAAGGATCATATGAGGTAGAGGTGAGGAGGGAGTGCATTCTGGGCAAAGGGTATAACCACTGCAAAGGCACAGCAAGGGGAGATGGAGAGCCATGTGAGTAGCAGAAAGAAGACTAATTTGTCTTACTGTAGGCTGAGAAGGGCAGCAATATATTTTTATGCTGGTAAAATCTTCCAAAATTACTTGATAGATTATAATCTTTATAATTAATTATCTTTTATTATCAATATTTTAATTACTCATTCTTCAATTACCTATGGTTTCATCTAGGTAGGCATTCCATCCATAAGCACAGGTAGAATTCCATTGACGTTTCCTAATACTGTGCCATTCTTGTTAATATTCTCCCATCTCTCCATAAAGGATACACCCAATGCCATAAGCATTCTTCTAGGTGTTTTCTTTGGGTTCAGCATAACTCTTAGTTTTTCTACTTGTTATCTCTTGATCCTGATATGTTACTGACCTGCTTCTTTTTTTCTTCATAATTAGGTCATAATTAGAATATGTCACAATTCACATTGTCTTCTTTGACTCTTCATTGTATTTGGGTGACCCACAAATTATTGGGGGTGTTCCCTTAGATTATAGTATTCCAAAATTTTTAAATATAAAATCACTATTAAACAAAGCATAACACAAGTATATATTCTGACCAATGTAATGGGAGTATGTTTTGTATGGACTCCAAATGGAAAAGAACTTTAAAGTTCCTCAGATGCTCCTGTACCTGGATGATGCTGATTGCACCCCAGAATACTATGGGAGTCCCTCCTAGATATCTTCAGTCACTCAAAAGAAATCAGCAAATTCACAAGGGAAAAAAGATTAATGAAACCCGACAAATATAAGATGATTCTGAAGTGGTACTAACAACTAGGGGATCCAGAAAAGATCTCTTGAAGGAGGTGGCACTTCAGATAAACCCTGCAAGGAACCTTCCAAGAGGAAGAGGAAAGGATTGAGTACATTCCAGGCAGTCAGGACATCCTGTGCAAAATCAATGAAATAGGAAATGGAATCTCCTGCACTGGGAATAGCAAGGGGTATCATTTGCATAGAACCTAATAAGAGTAGATATAATGATCCTGGAAAGATAGACTGGAGCCAAATTTTGAAGAACTTTAAATGTCAAACAGAGATTATATTTTATCTTCAAGTTAATGGGGAGCCACCAAAGTTTCTTGAGCAGGGGACTACATGATCATATCTATACTTCAAGAATACTAATTTGACACCTGTGTAGAGGCTGAATTAGAAAAGAGACTAGATACAGAGAGACCAATCAGCAGCCTCTTGTATTCTAAAGATGAGAAGTAGGGATGGTCTGAACTAGAAAGATTGGTTCGTGAAGGGAGAGGTAATAAATGATACAAGTAGGGGTGGCTAGGTGGCACAGTGAGTACAGCACTGGCCCTGAAGTCAGGAGGACCTGAGTTCAGATCCAGCCTCAGACACTTAGCACAAAAAAGACTAGTCTTGTGACCTTGGGCAAGTCGCTTAACCCCAATTGCCCTCCAAAAAGCAAAAAAAAAAAAAGTCAGAAATGATACAAGTAATGTCAAGGAGATTTAATTAACAAGATTAAGCATTTGACTGCATGTGAAGGATGAATAAGAGTGAGTAGTTGAGGATGTCTCCTAGGTTGTGAACCTAGATGAATAGAACTTTATCACTACTGCAATAGCCTCCTAATAGGTCTTCAAAGCTGCCTCAAACTCTTCCCATTCCAATCCAGTCCACATAGCTACTAAAATGATTTTCCTAAAGCCTATTTATTATCTCTAGGATTTTCTCCTCTATTTGGCATTTAAAGCTCCCACAACCTGGCCTCATACTACCTTTCTAGCTATATTACACATCACTCCCATCTACTACTACCTTCCAGGTACTCACCAAACAGGTCTCCTTTGATCTAGAAATATAATACTGGCTTCAACAAAAATATAGAAGTTAGAAAGAGTAGTAGATTTAGGGTGAAAAATACTGAGTTATATTTTGGACATATTAAATTTGAGGGACATACATGTGGGACTGGAGCTCAGGAGAAAGATGAGAATGGATATATAGATCAAAGAGTCATCTGTATAGATCAGTCGACAAACACTGTGCTTGGGACTATTCTAAGTGCTTGAGATAAAAAGTAAAATTGAAAACAGTTCCTGTCCTAAAAGGGACTACGTTCTAACAGATAATATGACATGCACATATATAGCTATATGTAAAGCAAATGAAAAATAAATACAAAGTAACCTAGGGTAGGTAGAGACATGAATAGCTAGGGACCAGGAAGAACCTCCTATGAAAGCTAGCACTCAAGCAGTACCTTGAAAGAAACTAGGGATTCCAGCTGATATGCATAATGTATTTTAAAGGCCAAAAAAAGGTAGACTGTTATGTGTCAAGAACAAGACCAAAGGAGATTTGTTTGGTGAGAACCTGGAAAGTAATAGATGGGAGTGATGTGTGATAAAGCTGGAAAAGGTAGGGTGAGGCCAGATTGTGAGAGCTTTAAATGCCAAACAGAGGAGAAAATCCCAGAGGTAAAAGGCTTTAGAAAAATCACTTTGGCAGTTGGAATGGGAAGAGATTTGAGGCAGCTTTGAAGACCAATTAGGAGGCTATTGTAATAGTGATAAATTTCTGTACTAGAGTAATGGCTGTATGAGTGGAGAGGAGACATTAAAAATATTAAAAATGATTAAATTTGGCAATTGTTTGGATATGTGGAGAAAGAGTGAGGAGCTGACAATGACACTCATCCAGACTCCTAGAACATTATATCTGGAAAGGACCTTTGAGATCATCTAATCCAGAGCTTTTTCATTGTTTGTGTGTCTAGACTATTTCTGAGAATGTTTTTAAATGTCTAAGATTAAACCAGAAAGCAATTATAATGGATACAGTTATTAAAACATTTTAAAAAGCAAGTTTACAGCCTCCGAGTTAAGAATTCCTGATCAAGTTTTATTTTACAGATTAGGAATAGCAACATGTGTGGAGGTAGAGGCACAGCTGTGACCACATGCAGAAGCATATCTGCATTAGGGAAGAGAATATAGTTATCCTAGATTCAGGAAAATGGAAGAGGCAGAGCCAAGATGGCAGAAAGGAAGCAGGAACTTTTCTAAGCTCCTCCATGAATCCCCTTACTAAACTTTAAAAAGTGAATCTGAACAGATTTTAGAGTGACAGAACCCATTGGGAGACAGAGCATGGCAGATTCCCAGCCCAGGAAAGTGCCCACATGGATCTAGGCAGGGGGGAGCATGGAACACACAGGGGCCACACCAGTGCAGACCTGAGACCAGACTACAGTAGAGTGAGAAGGAGCCCCAGCCAGCAGACTCCACCACCCCAAGGGCAGTTCACAGCCATCTCACTGCAGGATGAGAAACAGTCCACCCTGGGTAAGAGAAAGCACAGGGCCAACAGCAGCTACAGCAGCTTCTCCTGGGGCTACCAGCCCACAGCTTGGATGTTTAAAAATCACCTATCTGATTTTCCAGGAGCCAAGATGGTGGAATAAACCCTAGCTGCTCTGATCCCCCCTCCCTGACCCAGAAAACCCAGAGATAAATGTCCCAACCAGAGTAAAATCCTGAATTAGTGGAAACAGCCTCAGGCTTAGGCCTCAGTCTAGACACCCAGAGGCTACAGCACACAAAGTTAATAGCCAAACCCCTACATCCCAGCCTGAGAAGTGTGGTACATTTGTACCCCAGATATCCACTCTAAAAATTCAGGACATAGGCAATCACAATGGGCAAGAAGGAATCTGTCAAATCAAGAATGATACAATCCTATTATAGTGAGCAAGAACAACCAAATTCAGAGGACAACATAGACTCTGTATTCACACCTGATACCACAGAAGGAAATACAAACTGGTCTCAAGCCCAAAAAGTGTTGTTGCAGGAGCTCAAGAAAGATTTTCAAAGCCAAATTAGAGAGGGAGAAAATAAATTTAAATCTACAGTGTCCAAACTGGAAAAAAAAAATCTCACTGAAGAAAATAAATTCTTAAAAATTAAATTGGTGAACTGGGACAGAAGGTTCAAAATCTAACTGGAGAAAATACCTCCCTAAAAATGAAAACTGAACATTTGGAAAAGGAGCTTCAAAAACCAACCAAGGAAAATAATTTGCTAAAAATTAGAACCAATCAAATTTAAGCTAAAGACTTCTATGATACATCAAGAGTCAGTCCAACAAAACATAAAGATTGAAATATTAGAAGAAAGTGCAAAATATCTCACTGGAAAAATAACTGACCTGGAAAACAGATCCAGGAGAGACAACCTAAGAATTATTGGTCCACCAGAAAGCCATAATGAAAAAAGCAGCCTGGAATACATTCTGCAAGAGATTGTCAAAGAAAACTGTCCTGAGGTCCTAGAATCAGAGGGTAAAATAGTTATCAAAAGAATTCACCGGACTCCTCCTGAAAGAGATCTGAAATTGAAAATTTCAAGAAATATAGTAGCCAAATTCCAGAATTACAAGGTCAAGGAGAAAATACTGCAAGCAGCCAAAAAGAAACAATTCAAATATTGTGGAACTACAGTCAGGATTACACAGGACCTAGCAGCTTCTATATTAAAAGACTGGAGGGATTCGAATTTGAGATTTCATAAGGCAAAAAAATTAGGATTGCAACGAAGGATCAACTACCCGGCAAAACGAAGCATAATCTTTCAGGCAAGGAGATGGTCATTTAATGAAATAAGGGACTCCCAGACTTTCCTGATAAAAAAGCCAGAGCTCAATGGAAAATTTGATCTCCAATTACAAGACTCAAGAAAGACATAAAAAGGTAAACAAGGAAAACTCACACACACACACAACTTGTGATTCAATAAGAGCAAACTGTTTACATCCCTATACAAGAAGCAGATACCTGTCAATATTGAAATTTATATAATTACCACGACATTTAAAAGGGATATACATAGAGGGTGTGGGTATAAATGAACTAATCTGATGATAAAATAAACCTTATTAAAGGGATGTATAGTAATGGGAGAAAAGGAAAGGATGAGACAGAAAAAAAGGTAAACTATGCCACATAATGAGGCACAAAAATACACTATAGTAGAGGGGAAGGAGGGAGGGACATGAACATCATATGAACTTTATTCTCAATGGTTCTTGTTCAAAGAGGGATCAGCATAATCAGTTAAGTTTAAGATTCTAATGTGAAAAGACACAAAAACTCATTATAATAGAGGGAAAGGAGGGAGGGACAGGAGCACTGTATGAAATTTACTCTCATCAGTTTGGGTTTAAGGAGGGAATAACATACTCCATTAAGTATAAAAATCCATTGTGCCCTACAGGCAGTAGGGGGTGGGCAAAAGTGGGGGTGATTAGAAGGGAGGGAAATATTAGTAAGGGGGAAAGCTAGGTAAAGGGAGGGGGCACAGGGAGGGAATGCTGAGGAGGTGGTGGTCAAAAGGAAAACTCTTAAGGAGGGGAAGGGAGAAGGAAGAAAGAAAAACATAAACAGGGGAGGGAATAGGATGGAGGGAAAGACACAAACAGTAATCATAACTATGTATGTGAATGGGATGAACTTTCCCATAAAACAGAGGCGGATAGCAGAATGGATTAAACACCACAATACTACAATATGTGGTCTACAACAGACATATGAAACAAGTGGATACTCACAGGGTAAAGGTAAAAGGCTCGAGTAGAATATATTATTCTTCTGCTAAAGTAAAAAAAAAAAGCAGGGGTAGCAATCCTTATCTCAGATAAAGCACAAGCAAAAACAGATATAATTAAAAGAGATAAGGAAGGAAACTATATCCTGCTACAAGGCACCATCAAGAATGAAGCAATATCATTACTTAACATATATGCACCAAGTAGTATAGCATCCAGATTCCTAAAGGAGAAGTCAAGGGAATTAGAGGAAGAAATAGATAGCAAAACTATACTAGTGGGGGACCTCAATCTCCCCTTCTCTGAACTTGATAAATCTAACCTCAAAATAAAGAAGAAAGAAGTTAAGGAGGCAAATAGAATTTTATAGAGGCTAGATATGATAGATCTCTGGAGAAAACTGAATGGGGATAAAAAGAAATATGCTAGATTTATAATACATTCAACCTAGGCATACAATTATGAAACTGGCCTATGTTTTGTGAGGCTTATGGTATAAAATGTGGTACCTTTGTTCCTATTGCAAAATGAAGGTATTGGGCTGGATTATTATTAATTCACCTTCTAATCTAAACAAATTAATAATCTATTACATCTGCCTTTTGAAATCCTACTCTAACAATTCATTATGACATTTCATGACCTGAGTTCTTGAAGGCTGCTGCTTCAGCACAGAATAAGTTCTGATCGATCCCATCAAGCTAAAAAGACTCCAAGCATGGACCCAGTGACAGAGTGCATGTCCATCACGTGAAGATTAAATTATCTAAGTTCAGAGATGTTTATCACCAGGTCTACTTCAGGATAATTTTTCAGCTCCAATGTATCTGGGCTCTGTATATATCCAAATCATTGAAGACACTAGCACCCATGTAGGAGAGAGCAGGGACCTGCTTCTGAGAAAAGACATCTTGGCTTCCCCTGCTGCAAAGGTGGGAGGAGTCTCTTTCTACTGGCTAAGTAGCCAAAGCAGGCTGTGTCTCTTAAACTTCCAGACTGGAACTCTCTCTGCAGTTTTCTCAGTATATCTCTCTGTCTCTATCTTTCTCTGTCTCTGTGTCTCTTTTTATCTCTTTCTGTCTCTGTGTCTGTCTCTCTGTGTCTCTGTCTCTCTTCATTTCCCTGTCACTCTCTGTCTCTCTCCCTCTCTCTGTCTCTGTCTGTCTGTCTGTCTGCCTGTCTGTCTGCCTCTCTCTCTGTCTCTCTCTCTCTTTCTCTCTCTCTCTGTCTCTCTCTCTCTGTCTCTCTCTCTGTCTCTGTCTCTGTCTCTCTCTCTGTCTCTGTCTCTGTCTCTCTGTCTCTGTCTCTGTCTCTGTCTCTCTCTCTCTCTGTCTCTCTCTCTCTCTCTCTCTCTCTGTCTCTCTCTCTCTCTCTCTCTCTCTCTCTCTCTCTGTCTCTCTCTCTCCATCTGTAACAGGTCCTGTTTATCCTCAGCATGGGCACCATACAATGAACTAGGTGGAGGAAAAGTTACCTCCCACGGTGGCCCCCAGAAAAAAAGCTTTGAATTTTGTTCTGTTTTGGCTTTTCTCTTCAGTTCTATACTCAGGAAGTGGAGTCATCAGACATATGACAGCTCGAGTCATGGCAACCTTGGAGACAGGATTCCAGGCTGGAAATTGTTGCCAGCCCAGCAGAGAAGCCCCAAGAAGCCAGGTTGCCAGGAAACAGCTCATGGGGTACTTTGTACGTAGAATTTGGGGATATCATGCTATATAGAAACTGAGATAAACTGTTATCCTAATCTCCCTCCCTAAATCAGAGACTGAGGTGGTTTAAGGGTAAATTATGGCCTGCCTCCAAGTATTGGGGTGGGAATGTTTGTCTATTCTTCTTGCTATATCCTTAAAAGTAAATATGCCTTTGCAAAAGCTAATCTGGGGGCATCTAGGTGGAGCAATGAATAGAGCACAGGCCCTGGAGTCAAGTGGAGCTGAGTTCAAATCCAGCCTCAGACACTTGACACACTCACTGTGTGACCTTGGGCAAGTCACAACCCCACTTAACCCCTCCAACAGGATTTTAGAGAGGATAGGTATGATAGATCTCTGGAGAAAACTGAATGGGGATAAAAAGGAATATACTTTCTTCTCAGCGGTTCATGGCACATACTCAAAAATTGACCATGTTCTAGGGCATAAAAACCTCACAATTCTATTCAGTAAGGCAGAAATATTAAATGCATCCTTCTCAGATCATGATGCAATAAAAATTATATGCAATAAAAGCCCAGGGAAAGACAGACTAAAAACTAATTGGAAATTAAACAATTTAATCCGAAAGAATGAGTGGGTCAAACAAGAAATTATAGAAACAATCAGTAATTTCATTCAAGACAATGATAATAATGAGACAACATACCAAAATCTGTGGGATGCATTAAAGGCAGTTCTTAGGGGAAGTTTTATATCCCTGAGTGCATACGTGATTAAATTAGAGAAAGGGGAGCTCAACGAATTGGGCATGCAATTAAAAAACCTAGAAAAAGAACAAATTCAAAATCCCCAATTAAGTACTAAATTAGAAATATTGAAGACAAAAGGAGAGATTAATAAAATTGAAATTAAGAAAACTATTAAATTAATAAATAAAACCAAGAGCTGGTTTTATGAAAAAAACCAACAAAATTGATAGACTCTTAGTCAATATGATAAAAAAAGAAAGAAGAAAACCAAATTATGAATATCAAAAATGAAAAGGGTGAATCTACCTCCAATGAAGAGGAAATCAAAACAATAATTAGGAATTATTTTTCCCAATTGTATGCACATAAATTTGACAATCTTAGGGAAATGGATGAATATTTAGAAACATACAAGTTGCCCAGATTAACTGAAGAGGAAGTGAATTACTTAAATAATCCCATCTCAGAAAAAGAAATTGAACAAGCCATCAGTCAGCTCCCTAGGAAAAACTCTCCAGGGCCAGATTGATTTACTAGTGAATTCTATCAAACATTTAAAGAACAATTGATTCCAATACTCTACAAACTATTTGGGAAAATTAGTGAAGAAGGAGTCCTACCAAATTCTTTTTCTGACACAAATATGGTACTGATACCTAAATCAGGAAGAGATAAAACAGAGAAAGAAAATTATAGACCAATCTCCCTCTTGAATATAGATGCAAAAATTCTAAATAAAATACTAGCAAAAAGACTACAGCAACTTATCTCAAGAATAATACACTTTGATCACGTAGGATTTATTCCAGGAATGCAAGGATGGTTTAATATTAGGAAACCATCAGTATAATTGATCATATCAACAATAAAAATAGCAGAAACCACATGATCATCTCAATAGATGCAGAAAAGGCTTTTGACAAAATACAACATCCATTCCTATTAAAAACACTAGAAAGTATAGGAATAAATGGACCCTTCCTTAAAATAACAGTTAACATCTATTTAAAGCCATCAGCAAGTATTATATGTAATGGGGAGAAGCTAGAAGCATTTCCCATAAGATCAGGGATGAAACAAGGGTGTCCACTATCACCCCTCTTATTCAATCTGGTACTATAAATGTTAGCAGTAGCAATTAGAGAAGAAAAAGAAATCAAAGGAATCAAGTTAGGCAAAGAAGAGACCAAGCTATCACTCTTTGCAGATGATATGATGATATACTTAGAGAATCCTAGAGAATCAAGTAAAAAACTGCTTGAGACAATAAATAAATTTTGCAGTTGCAGGATATAAAATAAACCCACATAAATCCTCGCCATTCCTATATATTTCCAATGAAATCCAACAGCAAGAAATAGAAAGAGAAATCCCATTTAAAGTTACTGTAGACATTATAAAATATTTGGGAATCTATCTGCCAAAACAAACCCAGGACCTGTATGATCATAACTTACAAAACACTTTTCACACAAATAAAGTCAGATCTAACTAATTGGAAAAATATCAATTGCTCATGGCTGGGTTGAGCTAATATAATAAAAATGACAATTTTACCTAAATTAAATTATATATTTAGTGCCATACCAATTAATTTACCAAAAAAATTACTTTATAGAGCTAGGAAAAATAGTAACAAAATTCATTTGGAAGAATAAACGGTCCAGAATATCAAGGGAATTAATGAAAAGAAATGCTAGGGAAGGTGGACTAGCTTTACCAGATTTCAATCTGTACTATAAAGCAGCAGTCATCAAAACTACTTGGTACTGGCTGAGGAATAGAGGAGTGGATCAATGGAATAGATTAGGCCCACAAGATTCAGAAGTCAATGACTATAGTAATGTATTGTTTGATAAACCTCCAGACCCTGGTTTTTGGGATAAGAACTCACTATTTGACAAAAACTGCTGGGAAAACTGGAATATAGTATGGCAGACACTGGGCATAGACCATTATCTAACACTATATACCAAAATCAAGTCTAAATGGGTGCATGATCTAGGTATAAAGGTTGATACTGTAAGCAGTCTCCTAAAACAAGGAATAGTTTACCTATCAGACTTGTGGAGAGGGAAAGACTTTATGACTAAACAAGAATTAGAGAACATTATAAAATGTAAAATGGATAATTTTGGCTACATGAAATTAAAAAGTTTCTGTACAAACAAAGCCAATGTAAGCAAGATTAAGAGGGAGGTGGGAAATTGGGAAAGAATCTTTACAACCTATGTCTCTGACAAAGGACTCATTTCTAAAATATACAGAGAATTGAGTCAAATCTATAAGAATACAAGACATTCCCCAATTGATAAATGGTCAAAGGATATGAACAGGCAGTTTTCAGAGAAAGAAATTAAAGCTATCTATAAGCACATGAAGAAATGCTCTAATTCACTATTGATTAGAGAAATGCAAATCAAAACAACTCTCAGGTACCACATCTCACCAGTCAGATTGGCTAAGATGACAAAACAGGAAAAAGACAAATGCTGGAGAGGATGTGGGCAAACTGGAACACTAATGCATTGTTGATGGAGTTGTGAACTGATCCAGCCTTTCTGGAGAGCAATCTGGAATTATGCCCAAAGGGCTATAAATACTTTCATACCCTTTGATCCAGCAGTACCACTGCTAGGGTTATATCCCAAAGAGATCATAGAAGTGGGAGGAAGACCCATATGTACAAAAATGTTTATAGCATCTCTTTGTGTGGTGGCAAAGAATTGGAAATTAATGGGGGGGGGCATCAATTGGGGAATGGCTGAACAAGTTGTGGTATATGCATGTTATAGAATACTATTGTGCTATACGAAACAAGGAGCAGGCAGTCTTCATATTTACCTGGAGAGGCTTATACAAACTGATGCTGAGTGAGAAGAGTAGAACCAGGAGAAATTTGTACACAATTACAGACACAACGTATGTGTGATGACCAACTTTGATAGACTGGACTCTTCTCAGCAATGCAGTGATATAAGTCAATCCCAAAAGACACATGATGGAGAGAAAAATGTGCATCCAGAGAAAGAACTAGAAAGAACTAAGTTTATATCAAGGTGGAAGCAAAATACCTGATCTTTTTCGTTCTCTTATTTGGTTTTATGTCCTCTTTACCATTTTTCATTCCAGCTGGTACAATCCGTCCTTATAACCTGACCAATGTATAATGTGAAAGTATTTACAGATCCTATACTTGACTATAAGCCGCCATGGGGTGGCGGAAGGGAGAGAGGGGGACAAAATGTGAAATTCAAGGAATTGAATCCTGTAAACTAAAACGAAACAAACAAATTAATAAATAAATAAAAAAGAAAAAAAAAGCTGATTACCTCTGGTTGATAATCAATGGAGAGTACACCAATAGGATGTTGTGAGTAACAGTACTAGAAACTCCAGCTCCACTGGATTATGCCTAGAAACAAGCAGCAATCATTATCTGATGATGGAACCTGCTAATGGAAGTGGGAGTTGGGGAAGGAAGTATGCTATACTAAGCAAATTTCCATCACCTTTTGGGAAATGCCTACCTGAAAATTACAAGTGCTATATAATTGGGAACTTTCTTGACTCAAAATTACAGTTTTTATGAGCTGAAATATTTGTCACAAATCATAATATGTTTACCCTTTGCATTCTTTGTCACTTCTATAAATGGTACCCCAGAATATGTTTATGTTTTCAGTCATGGCTTAGAATGCATTTAAATAAATATCAGCACTCTTGTTTTATAATTAGTTGTTTGCCATATTTCTTAAGAACATTGAAACATTCAGAATTGCTTGAATGATGTGCACATATTTCAAATGTCACTTAGGCACTGTAACTTCAGCTAACCAGATTTTCAAAGAAACAAGAGGAAATTATCTCAGATGGGATCCCTGCAATGCATCTCTCCACTTTGTTTCTTTAAACCAAGCGTTCTTAGCTTTTTGTGTGTCATGGACCCTTTTGACAGTCTCATGAAACCTAGGGACTCTTTTACCAAATAATATTTTATTGCCTGTATTCACAATGAAGGAAATGCCTAATTTCATCTAATGGTTAGTGAAAATGAGAAGATATATACAAAATTTCCCATCCAATTTCATGGACTTCTTGAAATCCATCCATGATCTCTGTGAATTCCAGATCCAAAACCCCTACTTCAAACTGATGTTGTTATATCTGAATTTTGTCATTTTTTATGAGGCTAAATTTAGCCCTAAAATTCCAGAAAGTTGGGTAAGCACTGTGATATAATGGAAAAGCCTGTGATTGAGAAGGATTTAGTTCCTGGGTTTTAGTGACCATGTGACCTTCGACAAATCATAGCCTCTCTGACCTTCAGATTCCTCATCTTTAAATCAGATCTAGAGATGCCCATACCACTCAAGGTTGTTTTTAGGATCAAATCATATAATTATGTAAAATAGAAGGTATTAGGAGTCATTTGCCTTCAACCCAATGGCTAGGTTTTCATTGGAGCTACATTAGAAATACATCAAAAACTATTCCCATATGAGATCAATAGAATTCTTTTGTAAAAAGTAAAGTTTGTAGTCTAGGAGTTCTTTGCAAAATTAACTTTCATAATGTGCAATATTTAGTGTCTTTCCTAAGCATATTTTTATGACTATAGCCAAGGAACCTAGGCACTTAAGATGTAACAAATATGATTTGACACTCTTTATAATAAAATTAAAACCACTTTCACATGATCTTGATTATTCCTCTTTATCAAATATTAGTTCTTTGAAGGGATAGTTGGGGTTTTTTCCTCTTTTGCCATTGTATCCTCAGCACCTAGGCCAGTACCTAGCACAGCACTGGCTTCTTTACAAGTGCTGGTTAATTGATTAATCAACCCTGCATTCACTCAATCAGGCATTCAATAAATTATTTATGGAACACATGTAGAGGTGATACCCTGGTAAAATCATCTCTGCAAGCTAAACCAGGTTGAGAACCTGCAGGTAAGTTGGAGGAAGGTTACCTTCTGCATGTGAAGACTTCCCCAGCAGAATTCGTGGATGAGAACAATTTGTTGTAATGACCATGGAGGCAGCTGAAGCAGGTGCTGGGAAGCACTTAGAGCTTTATCAGATATCCGAGAGTCATCGCCCACTGCATCCTGGACCATCAGCAGTTGTCTTGACTTTTGTCTTACCAATGGACTTCCAGAGATTGAGGCTGACAACTTCAACTCTGCCTCACTTAAATTCAATTAACATGCAAGTCAAGACATCATCCAAGATGTCATTGGTCCTCTTTGAAAATGAAAGATGTTTCTATACAATGACTATGGTATTGTGATGTTAAAATATATGAAATAAACTAAGCAGACATTATTTCTACTACTGAGTTTAAAGGAGTTACTATAGTAAAGGCAATAGGAGGTTCTGCTCTGATGTTTTGGATTTCCTTATCATTTCTCTCTGCTGTTTGGTGCATAGCCCTAGCATGAACCTCTGTTTTCCCCTAGATATCTGCAGGCAGTCCATGGCAGGGATCACTTTAATGTTTCATAGCTGGGACATAGAATCTAGCAAAGGGTGGACATGAGTAGTTAGAACATGCCCTGTAGATTTATTAGACATATCTGACCTTCTGCAACCAAGCTCAATTACCTATAACCTAGAAAAAGTACCCAGCAGCATGAAACTAGAAAACAAGGTTAGACATTGCCCAAGGGCATACAGCTAGTTTCCAGTAAAGGTGAAACTACAATTCAGGTCTCCTCTTTAGTACTCTTTTCCAGTCTAGTGATTTTACTATACCATCTTTCAAATGAGCTGTTTTCTAACCTAGTGACCAGGATGGCTAATGGTTCCACTAGGCCTTGCAGGGGTCTTTCCAGTTGCCAGCTTCTGTTTGCAGAATTCACATAGAACAAAGTAAATTTGGAACATTTCTTTGGAAGATAACTTTGAGAAAATATAGCCAAATGTCATTAGAACCAGGAACGCAGAATCTATCAATCCATATCAATCAATAGGCACTAGCAAGTATGTTTGCTACCTGGAGCCAATGTCCAATACAACCTTAAGTAATTGTATCTCTGGATATTTGGTATCTGTTTGTTTGATCTGGCCCTATGACTTCATCAATGAAGGGAACTCCCATATGAACCTCCCTCTACTAAGGCAGATCAGTAGTTTATTTGTGGCATTATTTTAGAGAGAAACCTGGGGTATTGAGAGGTTAAGTGATTTGCCCATAGTCACACAATTTGCATATCTTAGAGAGAATGGACTTGAACTGAGATATAACTGGTTCCAAGAGTGGTTCTTGGTCCTTAACAGTATCCTACCTCTCTTATCCAATTTCCTTGCACCTTCTGGCAATTCAATCTGATCACAAAGAACCATCTGCAATCACTCATTTCTCAGAGGAACTATTTTTAATAATATTTTATTTCTAGATTATGCTTTTATATCACCTACATTTTTCACTCCATTTCCTCCTCCCAGAAAGCTCTCTTCACCATAAAGAATTTTTTTTTTTTAAGCAATCGGGGTTAAGTAACTTGCTCAAGGTTACACGGCCAGTTATTTCTGGGTGTGGTGCTGAGTGTCTGAGCCCGGGATTCAATCTCCAGGTCGTCCCAACACTGGAGCCTGTGCTCTTACTCGCTGAGCCACCTGGCCGCCCCTAAAGAATTTTTTTATATGAAGAAAAAATTCTGTAAAGCTAATCAACATATCAAAAAAGTCTTATATGAAGTATTCCATACCCATTCCGTCCCCCACCTCTTCAAATGAGCAAAGGAAAATACCTTCACATATTCAGAGAAACTACTTAACAGATTATCATTATCAAATATTCCCTATTAAACATCCATAATTGTTAATTTACTCACTCATGCAGGCTTTCAACAAGTATTTACTGAATTTCTATTCTATGACCCTTTTATTGTGGTACATCATATATATAAAGTAACCTAAGCAGAGCCAATTTCTACTACTGATTTTATAGTAGGTATCTTGGTATTCTTGAAAAGCTGCCTCTCCAAGCTGATCTTCATTTAGTGTCTTTTAACAAAAGGTCAAATGGGCTTTCCATTCTCCTCCTCCTTAAGACTCCTAAAAATCCAGCTTCCCTTCAATCTCACAGACAAAAGACAGACTCTGTGTCTGTCAACCATAGCAGTGATTGGATTCAAAAGGTTTGGTTTGGGGGACTTTAAAAGAAATTGAACTCTGTGAAATGGTTTAGACACATGGAGGTGTGTTGGAGTTTGGCTGCCACTTAAAAAAAAAAAAGCCAGTGAGTTTGACAATGAAGAGTTATTGACTGTATGGAGACTGAATATCAAAGTGAACAATTAATAGGAAAAACAGGTTGAGAAATCTCAATTTAAACAATATGCCATCTGGCCTGGAAGCAGTCATTCTATCAGAGTGACACCAATGGGTCAGCTGGGGCAAGAGCACTATGTTCCACTGCCAGACTCCTGAGTTTTATTTCTAGCTTGCAAGAATCTGATCTGTCATTCCTCTGGCTCCTGTGGGGCTTTAAATTCACATAATCAACATATCACTGCCAGAGATTTAGTAATAGCCACGGCAGTTTAAAGGTGAGTAAAGAATAATCACACTCCCAAGCCAGATGCCATCACTTCTAAAGGAAGAAGAGAAAGAAAAGAAAAAACTCATCTCAAGCTCCAAAAAGGGAAGCAAACTGCCCAGTGTGAAGGGGACCTGGCTTTTCCTTGCAGTCAGGTTTCCTAGGTTTCCTTAGTTTCCTCTAGAGTGGATACAATCAAAAAGTAGATTTTTCTTGATTCCACTGTAATTTCCACATAAGAGCTACCTTTATCATGATTATGGGTTTATTTTGGTTTTTGATCAGACCTATAGAGGGCAGAGCAAGAAGGCAGAGTAGTCCACCATACTCCACCCCCCCCCAAAAAAAAACTCCAACACATAGAAAAATACACTAGACTGAATCCTGATGGGAAAATCCAAGAAAAAAAAAGTCACAATGAGTCACTTTTCCAGCCCAGGTTGACATAGGAAGATAGAAAGGTCTGCAGATACCAGGGATGGGGGTCTAGCTAGGATCAGCCTTTCATAGAGGATAACCAAGGAGAGGCTGTGCACTGGGACAGGAGGAGGTACCCAGACCTTTGCCAAGGAACCCCCAGATCCATCGTAAGGTACCTCATTGGAGGTAGGTCCTAACTTGCAGATGTGTTGCCCACTGAAGCGTACTGAGGAGGGTTAAGGAGCTGTCACAGGATCTAGGTGGTGTACCTGAAAAGGAGGAAATTCAGAAGCAAGCATCAGCAGTGTGACTCAAGTGCCAGAAACAAAATGGCATCTCAGTTCCAAATTATAGCCCTATCTGCATAGAAATAACTAGGGCTGGAATCCCAGATCACAAGGGAGCCTTCAGCTCTATCACTGAACCAGTAGAGCTTCCCAGTGAGCTAACTATAGTTGAGTCTAGTAGTAGTCTAAGCTTGCTCAGACCCAAACCCAGGTTAGGAACAGAGCAGTAAAGGTCAGGGTGGGGAGAGTGAAGAAGAGTTGAGGGAGTGGTGGAGGAATGCTCAGACTTTACGCTGGTCCAGACCACTTTGGCAGCAATGAAAGCTTGTATGTAGGTCCCTAGCCTGAACTGTCCCTGAGATCCTGGGAAAAAACATAACACTCATTATCCCCAAGAAAGCAATAATGGGACCAGTCTAAATCTTCCCTACAGAAGTATAAAGAACCTAGCCCTAATATTTTCTTTAAAGTCAAGAGGTAGGATGGAAAAATGAGCAAACAAAAAAAAAAAGAATCACAGCACAAAATGCTCTTATTGTGACAGAGACATTTAAGACACAAATCTGGAAGAAGAAAATAACTTCAAATCATCTATAACCAAAGTCACAAAGAAAAACACAGCTTGGGCACAATTTCAACAAGAATTTTTAGAAGAGATGAAAGAAAAGTTATACAAAAGAGTTTAAAAAAATTTCATCAGTAAAATGAGAATACTAGAGGAAAATAATAGAAAAAAATAAAAGCTATGGAAGAAAGAATTAAAAAGGTAATTGCTTGGTACAAAAGATACAAAACCTTGCCCATACAATAAACTCCCTGAAAATCTGAATGGACTAAATAGAAACCAATGACTTTATGACAAAACAAGAGATATTAAAACAAAGTAAAAAACTGAAAAATATAAGAAAATGTGCAATATCTCATAGCAAAAGCAATTGGCCCAAAAAATAAGTCAAAGAGGAAAAAAATTAAGAATCCTCAAACTACCTGAATGCTACGACAAATGAAAAACCCCAGACATTATGTTTCAGGAAGTCCTGAAAGAAAACTGCCCAGATGTCTCAGAACCAGAAGGCAAAGTATAAATGGAAAGTATTTACTGTTTACCTCCTGGATGAAAATTTCCAGGAACTTTACAGCCAAAATCTAACTCCTCCAGGTCAAAGAAAAAAATATTGCAAGCAATCAGAAAGAAAGAATTCAAGGACTAAGGAACTATAGCAAGGATCACATACAATTTAGCAGTCACCACTTTAAAGCAGAGGAGAGCTTGGAATACAATATTCCAGAAGCTAAAGGATACAGAGGAATTGCAAAGGACATCTTACCCAGAAAAAAAAGGAAAATGCATCTTTAATAAAAGAGGAATCTTCTATGCATTCCTGATGAAAAGACCAGAGCTGAGTAGAAACTTTGAAGTTCAGGGTGGCTGGGTGGCACAGTGAATAGAGTGTTGGCCCTGGAGTCAGGAGAACCTGAATTCAAATCTGACTTCACACACTTAACACTTACTAGCCATGTGACCTTGGGCAAGTCACTTAACCCCAATTGCCCTGCCTTCTCCCCTCCAAAAAGAAAAAAAAAGAAACTTTGAAGTTCAAACATGGGAGTTAAGAGAAACATAAGAAGGTAAACAGAAATGAACAGTCATAAGTGGCTAAGCAAGGATAAACAGCTTACACTCCAATATGTGAAGATAATACATGTGTCCCTTCTGAACCTTATGATCATCAAGGGTCATATTTGCTGTTGTTCAGTAGCTTCCATAATGTCCAACATTTCATGACTCCACTAGGGGTTTTCATGGCAAAGATATTGAGTGCTTTGCCATTCCTTCTCCAGTTCATTTTATAGACAAAGAAACTGAGACCAAGAGGGTTAAGTGACTTGCCCAGGGTCACACATCTAGTAAGTATCTGAGGGTAGATTTGAACTTGGGTCTTCCTGATTCAGTGCTCTATCCAGTGCCCCACCTAGCTGCCCAATCTAGAATCATAATGAGAGAGAGACAAGGCCTGGAATTACTCTGTTTTGTCTTGATGATCTTAAGTGAAAAATGGAAAGAGGGCAGAAAAGTAATACCCTGGGGGGGGGGGGGAGGGAAAGGAAATTTATCTCATAATGAGAGTGAACAAGTAGATATCTATTCAAAAAAAGAAGGGGCTAGGGTAAGTGGCTGATACTTGAAATTTATTCTCATCTGAACTAGTGAAAAAATGGAAGAATACATATGCACATACATACAGAAAAAATAATTTATTTGGAAATAGGAGGAAAAGAAGGAAAAAATGGGATATATATATATATATATATATATATCCCTAAGAAAATGGCATATGATATACAAAACTATATATAAGAATATATACACCAAATACATCTTATCCAGAATGCAAAAATATTTCTAATGATATATAATTATAATGATAATAAAAATATTTCTCTTATTGAAGTGTCAAAGAATAGGGATCCGAAGCAGGATGCCCATAAATTGGGGAATAACTGAACAAGTTGTGGTATATGAATAAGATGTAATACTATTGCCTTTAAGAAATGAAAAAGGATATGGTTTAAATAAAACCTGGGAAGACTTACATGAAACGATGCAGAGTGAAGTAAATAGAAACCAAAAGAACAATATACGATGACAACAAAATTATAAAGACAATTTTTAAAGAATTGGAAACTCTGATGAGTGTTATGACTAACCACAATTCAAGAGAACTAATAATAAAACATATTAACCACTTCCTGATAAAGTGCGAGACAAATACACAGATATATGTGTGCATACATATATGCACATTTTATATATATTTACTATATATAATACTATATATCAATACATAATTACTATACCTATGTGTGTATTTGCATGCCTACACACAAAATAACCAACTTTAAAACATGTACTTTCCTTTACATGTTTATAACAAGGATTTTCTTTTTCTTTTCTTTCCTTCTTTCAGGGGGGGAAGAGAGAGAAGATAGACTTTTGCTGATTGAAAATAAAGTACATATATATATACATATGTATGTATGTATGTACAGATATACATGCTGTGTGTGTACATGTATGTATAATCAAATCTGGAATCAGAAACTCCATGTAAGGAAAATTCCTCTCCCAATGAAGATGAATAGCTTCTGTCTTAGAGAGTTGCCTAGGGCACTGAAAGGTTAAGTGACTTGGCTAGGGATACCCAGCCTATTTGCATCAAAGGTATAAGACTTGAACCCACATCTTTCTGATTTCAAGACTGGGTTTCTATACACTTCCCCGTGCTGTATCTATATCGGTATTATTGTTGTGGTTGCCATAGAAAACAATACTAGAACTTGGAATTACCCACAATAACCTTTTGACTTAGGTATTAAGGCATGATTGTTTGCATATTAGAGATGAGGAAACTGACTTCATTGAGGTCATTATTAATAATAATTATGATAATATCAAAATAAAAGCTGATATTTCTATAATGCTTTAATATTTGCTAAGCACATTAACCTCATTTGATCCTCACAGCAACCCTCAATCGGTCAGTCATGACTGTTAATAGAATAGAATTTATTAAGTGGTTTTTATGTGCCAGGTACCGTGCTAAGCACTTCGGAGACCAAAAAAAAGGGTGCAATGAAACCAGTAACAACCCAGTACCTGTTCTCAAGGACCTCACATTCTAATGGGGAAGACAACATGCAAATAGTTGTAAACAAACAAAATACAATACAGAATAAAATGGAGGTAGGGTCAGAGAAAAGGTTCTAAGATTACAGATGACTAGGAAAGACTTCTTGCAGAAAATGGAAGTTTAGCTGTCATTTGAAGGAAGCCTGAAGGCAGAGCTAAGGAGGAAAAGATACAGGCCCAGAAAACAGTGAAAATACTGGGAGTTAGGAGAGAGAGAGAGTCACATGTAAGAGACTATGAGGAAGATACTATTTTTACCGTCATTTTATGATAAGGAAATGTGGGCTCAGAGAGATTATATGATTTGACCATGACCAGATAAATTTCAGAAAATCTGAAAAGACTTACATGAACTGATATAAAGTGAAGTAAGCAGAAGCAGGAGAACATTATACAAAGTAACAGCAATACTATATGATGATGAATTGTGAATGGCTTAACTATTCTCAGCAATACAATGATACAAGACGATGCCAAAGGACTCACGAAAAATGCTATCCATGCCTAGAGAAAGAGTTGATGGCATCTGAATTCTGATGGAAGCATACTATTTTTCACTTTCTTCATTTCATTTCTTTTTTTTTGTCCTTTGGTCTTTTTTCTTTTGGTTTCTTTTTTCACAACTTGACTAATATAGAAGTACATTTTACATGATTGTACATATATAACCTATATCAAATCATTTACCATCCTAGGCAGGGGAGGCATGGAGGAAGGGAGAAAATTTAGAATTCAATATTTTTAACGAATGTTAAAATTTGTCTTTATATGGAATTAGTAAAAAAAATTTTTAACTATTAAAAATAGCTATCCATCCCTCATTCATAGCATCTTAAGTTGCCTACTTCCCACTTTATGCTCTATCACAAGGCTTCTCAACCTGGGATCCATGGAAATTTTTTTTAAAACATTCTAATAACAGTATTTCATTATAATTGGTTTCCTTTACAATTTCATTTCATTTATTTTATTCATTTGAAAATATTTCGAGGAGTCCATTGACGTTGCCAGCCTGCCAAAGGGGTATATGATAACAAAAAATGTTAAAAATTCTTGATCTAGCCTGTGTCCAAAAGCTTCTAGTCCCTCCTACAGTGTTAACTAATAACTAAAAGGTTTAAAGTGTGGTCATCAGGGCAATTTGTGTTTTAATTAGGCACTGCTGACTCTAAAGAATGAAGCTATAATGAATCAATCAATCAATCCACAAGTATTTACTGAGCAGCTGTACTGTATCAATCATTATTCTAGGGCTGTAAAAAATGCAAAACCCTAGGCTACTGATTGTCTTCCTTCAAAGGACTAAAACAGAAGTCAGATATTCCTGACTCAATCTGCGTTCAGTTCTTTTCCTTTCTTCCCAGTTGAGAACTACAAGTACACTCTTCATACTAAGGGCATACCTATCTAAACTGGTGCTGAAGAACTCAGACCCAGGGTCATAAATGAATAGATTTAGAAATGGAAGGGAGGAGACCTTAGAGATTATCTAATTAGATGTGATTCAATTAATTTTACTCCTTGAACAAAAAAAGAGTTACCTGGGAAAATGCTTGGTAATGAGAAGAAATCAAGCTTTCTCAACCTGTTTTCCACCCCAAAATTTTGCTTTTCAGTCATTTTTCAATCATGTCAAACTCTTGTTCACCCCATTTGGGTTTTCTTGGTAAAAATATCGGAATGGTTTGCCATTTCCTTCTCCAGCTCATTTTACAGATGAGGAAACTGAGACAAACAGTGCTAAGTGATTTGCACAGGGTCACACAACTGGTAAGTATCTGGAGGCTGCATCTGCACTCAGGAAGATTAATCTGATGATACCTGATCCCAACTAGCTGCCCCACCCAAAAATTAGTAGGGAGTAAATGTCTTTGAGTCCTTCAAGAGAGTGCTGGCCAACCATGAAGCAGAAAAGATTTCAAGTCTGGAGGTCTGGGATACATGCAAACTGTCCCTGTGGAAGACTTTCATGTACCTATTGGGGAAGTATTGCAGTCCCAAGTATAAGCATATTTCTAGAAACTCAACAAGTCTCAACAAGGTTGAATATCCTTAATCAAGTGCTCTTAATCTGAGGTGTTTTTTAAACTTTTTTTTTCTAATATTTTAACAACCGTATTTCAATATAATTGGTTTCTTTTATAATCCCATGTATTTTATTTTACACTTTTAAAAACATTAATCTGAGAAGGGGCCCATAGGCTTCATCAGACTACCACAACGGCCATGACACAAAAATGGTTAAGAACTTTTGACCTAGTGAATCACAGCCAAAGCTGTGAGCTCTGAGAAGAGAGCTATACACCAGTTATCTCTCTCTTTCCCTCCAGATTAAAATAGAAACTCTTAGGCTACCACTTCTAGTTCAAAGGGTACTCAGAGAAGCAGTGGGTCCTCCAAGAGTCGAGAAAAGATATGATAGCTAGTGAGTCCAGCAAGATGGACTGCAAACTGGGGCAGAGGATGAGGGAGAAGGGGGCAAGAAGACAGAAAAGAATCCCAGAACTCTCACCTTCTGGGGTGGGTAGAAAGGGTGGGTTTAATTCCCTAGGCAGCAATATTTGATCTAATCTAAGTTTTCTAATCAAAGAAAGATTTCCAGGGAAGAACCAGCTTTAAAGAATGGGCTCAGAGGTATATAATTTTAATTGGATTTAAGATCTTTCCTGCCCATTAATAGGCCTCACTGGAGCCCACAAAGAGAAGCTTGCTTAGCGGAGGCTTGCTTGTAGGAAGGCTTTCACACCTTTTGCTAATTTCTAATCAGGCAATGAGTCAAGAAGGTTGTGATGCCTTCTGGCTCTAAGAAATGTGTGTGTGAGTGAGTGTGTGTGTGTGTGAGAGTGTGTGTGTGTGTGTGTGTGTGTGTGTGTGTGTGTGTGTGTGTGTGTGTGTGTGTGTGTGTGTGTGTGTGTGTGTGTGTGTGTACTCTGAATTGGTATTTTGCTTTGAGGGCTCTCTTATGAGAAGGTTCTTGTGATTCTATGGTCAAGATTCTGAGTGGCTATATGTTCAGAGCTCCCTGACTGCTCAGATGCAAAGGCTCTCTCAATCCAGGGATATATGTAAAGTATATTGCAATATTGCTTTAATTCAGGCAGTCAGAGCCCTGTCTGTTGTTCTTAATTTCTCTGCTTGTATTTTCTCCATTTGTATTTTCTGTTTGTATTTTCTCTGAAGTTCCGGATACTGACTTTTCCCCTGAACTAGTGAACGTAATTAAAAAGATTGTTGACCTCTTAAACAGCTATCTTTCCTAGTAAAGCAGATCTAAGAACCTGTGCTAGCAGCCATCCTGGGTATGCCAGTGTGGTTGCCACTACAGTGTGTCATCATGATGTTCAAGGGAGAGAATGGGTGTTCTGGAAATCTTAAAATATTAAATTCCAGATATTATTTATTAGCCTCCATTCTGATGACTTCATTCCCAGAGCCTTCTACTGTACATCTGCTGAGCTCAAGCAATATTTAATAAGTAAAAAGGGGTATGACTCATAACACCCTAATACAGCCGTGTTAAATGTTTAACAAACAGGCTCTTCATGCACTTATACTTTTAAGTTTAATCTACATTATTAATACTCCCTTAAATCCTCTAGACAATTAACAAAACAATAAATCAGACTCTAATTTGTAGTGACTGCCAATTTCTGAAGTGTAAATTCTCACAGTGAAAATTTAAGAGTCAACTTAGTTAGATTTGGGTACAGCACATCCCTGGGTGGGTTCACAAGTAACTCCCAAGTCTGAAAGAGCCCAGGCTTGAGAATTCCCAAGTTTGGGTTAATGGATCAAACCTTTTAGAGAGAAAAGGGAATTTCCAAAAGCAACATTCTTCTTAAGGAAAGAAGAGGACCACCCTACACAGTTCTTGTGTACCATCTTACTTAGAGCACAAGGCCAGTGAGCTTCTCAAATAGTGCCAGTGCAATGAAAAAGAGATTATTTATTTAGCAGGCGTCATAGTATGCTGTAGCAGCAACCACACTGGCATACCCAGGATGGTTGCTAGCACAGGTTCTTAGATCTGCTTTACTAGGAAAGATAGCTGTTCAAGATGTCAACAATCTTTTTTTGATTACATTCACTAGTTCAGGGTGTGTGGGACAAGAATGACCCTTGCCCAAAATAAAATAAGCAGAGATATCTCCAAGTAGAGACAGGAAGGATTTATTTAATTATTTCTTCTTGCAAGAAGGCCGGTCTCGCTACTAGAGGCAGTCTAGTAAGAAAGGCAAAATACAAAATGCAAAGCTTGGTTACATACTCAAAAGACCACCCCTTTTACCCCTGCTTTGTTCTGTCCTGTTCCCGTTAATTAGGAACTGAGGCGCACAATCTCAATCATGAATATCTACTGGCATTTGCAGATGAAATGTCAGTAATATCAAAAAGCAGAAAGTACATGTCTAGTGGGTATGAAAACAGACAAAATATGTCATCAGTATCAACTTAGATATGAAAACAGAAGGTAAATATTCTAACAATATCAATATAGATATGAAAGCAGACAACATTTTATGAATCATGGGGATTTTAGGACATGGTGACCTGCCCGGAGTTCAGCAACAGGATTTCTAGTTTTATATTTGTACAGGTCAGTGGAAACAAGTCTGGAACATTTGGGCCTATGGTTAAATTTGCAGGATCTGTGCTTTCCCCTACTACACTTAGCTAAGCTTAGCAAAAACTCTAATTTATGACCAGGGAAGTAAGGCAAGGGTTCCAGGTTCCCAGCCCAGGTTACTAAGTCTGTGGTACTTTATTACAATTCTGTTCAGATTTCTGGAATGTTACCTGAGAAGTTTTCACTTTTATTCAAGGGGAAAAGTCAGCACCCTGAACTTCAGAGAAAATACAAGCAGAGAAATAAAGACCAACAAAAAGGGCTTCTAACTATCTGAGAAATTAGCACATATCAATAGACAGATCTAATTCTCTAACCAAGGCAATATATACATAGTTACCAGAGAGAGAAGCACCAACATCTGGGTTTTTCAAATTGGGCAGGTGGGGGGGGGGGTGTTCCTTAACAAGTACCCAGAGTCTCATCTGTTCAAATCACAAGAACACTCTTCCAATGAGTGAACCCCAAAGCAAAATGCTAACTTCAGAGTATATATACCCTTTTTAGAGCCAGAGGGCATCACAACCCTCATGACTCAGTGCCTAATTAGAAATTAGCAAAAGGTGTGAAAGTCTTCCTATAAGCAAGGCTCTCCCCTAAGCAAGATTCCCTTAATGGGCTTAACTGAGGCCTATTAATGGTAGAGGAAGATCTTATATCCCATTATCATTATATATACTTACCTTCTAGTGAGACTCTAAAGTGAGAGAGGATACTAAGAGTCAGGGGAGAAGGGACTTTATATGGCTCTATAGGAAAAAGGGACTCACATGAATGTTAAAAGATGGCCATGATGGTACCGTAAAATTCAGTTTTCTTTTGGTGAAAATGATAGGCTAATTGGGTGCTTTATGTGCTTACATTATTTATGAGGTACTGAATTCTTTGCATGTTCTGAACTTTCTATGAGGTGAATTAAAGACTAATATATACCTAACATGCATCTTGAATGCTTATATGAGAATTGGAAACCCTTTTTATCTGCATTCAGGCAAACCTAGATATAAGTATAAAGGGAGGTTGTCTGCTGAAAGACAGGAAGAAGGATGAAGAAGACTTGAGAAGAGAAGTTTCATAACAGCCACAAGTGAGTGTTCTATAACAAATGCAGCTGAGAGTCTGTTAAGGTAAAATAACCTTCTAAAACTTTAGTTTCCTCATGTAAAATGTGGATTAATAATCCCTACAGTAAGTAATTTATGGGGTTGTTGTGGAGATTCACATAACATAATATGTTGTGCATAAAGTATATCATATCAGCAATTGCTATTAGGAGGTGACTATATGTGTTTTTTTTTTAAGCAATCGGGGTTAAGTAACTTGCTCAAGGTTACATGGCCAGTTATTCCTGGGTGTGGTGCTGAGTATCTGAGCCTGGATTTGGTCCAGGTCATCCCGACACTGGAGCTGGTGCTCTTACTCGCTGAGCCACCTGGCCGCCCCTAGGTGACTATATCTTAGTAATGGAAGATGTGGCTAGAAACAACAGATTTAGACTAAATTGTGAAGGTAACTAGCATTTATTAAACATGTATTTTTTGCCAGGCATTGTGCTAAGTGACTTACAAATATCTCATTTGATCCTCACAACTCTGGGTTTCATGTTGTTCAGTAGTTTCAGTGGTATTATGACACCATTTGGAGTAATGGTTTGCCATTTCCTTCTCAGTTAATTTTACAGATGAGGAAACTGAGGCAAACAAGGTGAAGTGACTTGCCCAGGGTCACACAGTTAGTAAGTATCTGAAGCTGGATTTGAACTCAGGTCTTCCTGACTCCAGTGTTCTATCCACTGCACCAACTTGTTGCCAACAGTGCTATTGTGATCCCTATTTTATAGTTGAGAAAACTGAGACAGAGTTTAAGTGACTCTCCCAACGTCTCCTAGATAATAAGTGCCTAATGTTGAAATTAAACTCAGGTCTTTCTGACTCCAGGCCTCTGAGCTGCCTCTGAAGGACCTTGAGAGTCATTTTTTTTTTAAAGCAATTGGGGTTAAGTAACTTGCTCAAGGTTACATGGCCAGTTATTTCTGGGTGTGGTGCTGAGTATCTAAGCCTGGATTTGATCCCCAGGTCATCCCGACACTGGAGCCGGTGCTCTTACTCGCTGAGCCACCTGGCCTCCACTGTCAATTTTAGGAGGTTGAACTTTTGAAGACACTGGGATTTCTGCAAGTTTTGGGGTTTTTTGATTTATTAGTTTGTGACCCAGGGAATGAGCTGATTTAAATAGTGTTTTAGGCAGGTTGTCTGGCATCATCATGAAGACTAGACTAGATTAGAACAGGACAGCTGGAAATAAAGAGATCAGGTACGCTATTATTGTAATAAACAAGCATAGTGATAAAGGTCATGGTATAAGGTGGCAGTAGGAATAGAGAGGAAGTATGAATGTAAGAGACATTTAATAGGAAAAAACTGAATTTTTTTCAAGTTTTGAGTATAAAAGACTAAGTAATCTCATTTAAAGCAATATGAAAAATGAAAGATAATTGGATTTGTATTTAGAGGCCAGGGCCATCATCTGCCCATTCATCTGTTTATAAAGTGATGATGTTTCATGGCCACTGTGAGAGATGTTTCTATTTAGTCCCTAGCACTTAGTCTGACTTTGGCTGAGATTCATAAATGATATGGGCAATCCAGAAACCCTGGATTCTCTAGTGTTTAGGCTTGCTGGTACAATGTATTCTATTCAGAAATATAGAGAATGTGGAGTCAGTTCAGAGAACCACTGGAAAGATGATTGAAAGCCTGGATAATACAACCAATATAAATGTAATGAAATATTGTTGTATCATAAGAAATCACAGAGGGAAACAAACCACGATATATGAATGCAATGGAATACTATTGTGTTGTAAGAAGTGATAAAGGTGATGGTTTCAGAAAAATGTGGGGAAGATTTATATGAACTGATTCAGAGTAAAATGAGAAGAACCAGAACAATTTATATAATAGCAACAACACTGGAAAGGTAAACAACTGATGGTGAAGACAAGATGATAGAGTGAAAGTCAGCATTCTTAATTAGTTCCCCCAACTTCCTTCACCACAACCTAGAAAATGTACCAAATCAAATTCCAATCAGGAAAACCAAGAAAAAGTCACAGTGAATCAATTCTTTTCCGGTCCAAGGCAGCTTAGAAAGACAGACAGAAGGGGTGGCCAGGTGGCTCAGCAAGTAAGAGCACCGGCTCCAGTGTTGGGATGACCTGGATCAAATCCAGGCTCAGACACTCAGCACCACACCCAGAAATAACTGGCCATGTAACCTTGAGCAAGTTACTTAATACCGATTGCTTTAAAAAAAAAAAAAGACAGACAGAGAGGTCTGTCTAGAAGATAAAAAACAACACTAGTACAAAAAGCAATGGAGTTGAAAGAGAGCCCAACACACCCTAGTCTAGCACTGGGAACAAGAACAGGTTCCATGAGGAAGATGGTGTGGGGAGGGATCCTGGCTGAGTGCCAAGTGCAAAACAAATTCCAGAAACTTTGTGTGTGGCTCTCAGCACAGGAGTAGAGTGGTGATTCAGATTCTAACCTTTAACCCAACAAACAAGCCTGCAGTAGAAAAACCAGGGCAGATCAAAACCAAAGGGGAGGAAATAGTTGAGTCAATCTGAGCCTGCATAACCTCCCAATAGGCTAACAATGACTGAGTCCAGAAACTGTTTGCTGGAACCCAACTCTATTTAAGTTAAAAGACCCAAAGTTGGGTCAGAAACTCAGAGATGAGAGACCATTTTGCAAGCAATGAAAATTTGCAGGCCCCCACACTGAATTGTGAAAGCAGCAGAAGGACATAAAAAGAAAGAAGCTCAGACCCAAGTCCCCTTATAAAACTACTGTTGTTGTACAGCTGTGTCCAACTCTTCAAGATCCCATTTGGGGTTTCCTTGGCAAAGACATTGGAGTGTTTTGCCATTTCTTTCTCCCGCTCATTTTATAGATGAAGAAACTGGGGGTAATGGGGTTAAGTGACTAACCTAGAATCACAAAGCTAAAAAGTCAGATTTGAAAAACCAGATTTGAACTTATAAAGATGAGTGTTCCTGACTCCAGGCCTGGCACTCCATCTACTGTGCCAACTACCTGCCCCTAAAACAGAGCAGAGTGTAATAGAAATGCAAATTTAAAGATCTTCCCTGCCCCTAGGCTAAAGTGCACTTGGAGCCTGGGGTGGGAGGCTTGTTTTTCAGTAGATACTTTTTGATTGGCCAGTGGGTCCAGAAGGTTGTTACATTCTCTGAGCCAGGAGCAGGCTATATAAACCCTGATTTGAGGTTTGGTTTTGGGGCTCACTTTGAGAAGTGTTCTGTGATTTGATCAGATGACACTCTGGGAAGCTGTTGTTGAGAGCCCCCCAGCTTTGAAAAGCCCAGATGTTGCAGGGGCAGCCAGGTAGCACAGCGAGTAAGAGCACCGGCTCCAGTGTTGAGAAGACCTGGAGATCGAATCCCGGGCTCAGACACTTAGCACCCACCCAGAAACACCTGGTCGTGTAACCTTGAGCAAGTTACTTAACCCCAATTGCTTAGGGGCAGCCAGGTGGCTCTGGCTCCAGTGTCGGGATGACCTGGATCAAATCCGGGCTCAGATACTCAGCACCACACCCAGAAATAACTGGCCGAGTAACCTTGAGCAAGTTACTTAACCCTGATTGCTTTAAAAAAAAAAAAAAAGCCCAGATGTTGATTTGGTATGGATGTAATGGTTAGACAGTTTGGAAATTTGTCTACTTGATCTGTTTTTCTGTCTTGATAATTCTGTCTGTATACTCTGAAGTTCGGGGTGCTGACCTTTTTCTCCTGAACTAGGTAAATGATACATATTTGACTGATTAAAGTAAGCTTGTTAATCCATTTTGAGTTGCTTTCCTTTAACAAAGCAGATCTAAGAACCTGTGTTGGCAGCCACCCTGGGGACGCTGGGGTGCTTGCTGCTACACAGAGCCCAACACTAACATAAAGTTCAAAGTCAAGAAGTATACTGGAAGAAGGACCAAAAAGAAAATGAATGCAGCCATAAAGTGCTACTTTTGTGACA
Source organism: Petaurus breviceps papuanus (assembly GCF_028583685.1). Lineage (NCBI taxonomy): Eukaryota > Metazoa > Chordata > Mammalia > Diprotodontia > Petauridae > Petaurus > Petaurus breviceps. Next base: position 1,413,865 of record NW_027187277.1, read on the forward strand.
GGGAAGTTCAAGACATAAACACAGAAGAAAGCAATGACTTGAAAAATATTTACAAGCAAAGTCTCAAAGAAAAATACAAATTGGACACAAACCAAAAAAGATTTCTTAGAAGAGTTTTTGTTTGTTTGTTTTAACAAAAATAAATTTTCAAAAATCAAATAAGAGCAACAGAGGAAAAATCAGAAAAGAAATGAGAGCTATACAAGAAAGTTGTGAAAAAAAGATTAATATTGCTACTCATAGGGGCAGCTAGGTGGCGCAGTGAGTAAAACGCCAGTCCTGGAGCCAGGAGGACCTGGGTTCAGATCCGGCCTCAGACACTTAACACCACACACACACACACACACACACACACACACACACACACACACACACACACACACACACAACTAGCCATGTAACCTTGGGCAAGTTACTTAACCCCAATTGCCCTCCAAAAAAGGAGAAAAAAAAATATTGCTACTCATAGATAGTCTAAAACAATATAATAAAAATGACAACACTACCTTAGTTGATTTACTTATTTAGTATTGTATCCATCAAATTACTGAAGAATTACTTTATAGAGATAGTAAAATGCATAGCAAAATTGATCTGAAGGAACAAAAGGTCAAAAATATTAAGGGAATCAATGAAAGAAAAATGGGAAGGAAGGGCGACTAGCAGAAACAGATCTCAAACTATACTACAAAGTTGTGATCATTAAAACTATTTTATACTGGGTAAGAAATAAACTGATGAGTGGAACAGTTTTAGGTACACAACATAGGAAAGCAAATATGTAAAGTGAGCTACTGTTTGATGAACCCAAAGATCCTAACTATTGGGGCAAAAACTCACTACTTGACAAAAATTGTTGAGAAAATTGGAAAGTAATCTTACAAAAATTTGGCATAGGTCAACATCTCAAATGATATAATAAAATAAGCTCAAAGTGGGCCTGTGCCTTTGCCATAAAGGGTGATATTCTAAACAAATTAAATGGAGCATGGAAGAAATCAACTGTCAGATCTATGGATAGGACAAGGGTTCATGACCAGACAGGAACTAGAGAGGTTTACAGGAAGTAAATGAATAACTTTGATTTCATAAAATTAATGTTTTTACAGAGACAAAACCAATACAGCTAAAATTATGGGGGGGGGGGGTAGGAAGTGGGGGTGGGGAGGGGGATCTGCAGCAAGTTTATTTGATAAAAGTCTCATTTCTAAACCATATAAGAAACTGAATCAAATTTACAAAAATATGAGACACATTTCCTTGTTGATTAATGCCAAAGAAAACAAATAGGCAGTTTTCAGACAACAAATTAAAACTATCAATAGCCATAGGAAAAAATATTCTAAGTCACTAATAATTAGAGAAATGCACATTAAAACAACTCTATGATACTACATTATATCCATCAGATTTGCTAAAAAAAAATTTTTTTTAAAGGAAAAGGAAAAAGACTGAAGGGGATATGGGGAAATAGGTACTAATGCACTCTTGGTGGATCTATGAACTAGTCCAACCATTCTGGAAAGCATTTGAGACCCTCTGACCCAGCATTACTGCTACCCCCAAAGAAAGAGGAAAAGGGTCCATATATTAAAAAAAAAAATTATACCATTTCTTTTTTTGTGATAGAAAGAATTGGAAACTTAGGTAATGCTCATCAATTGGGGATTGGCTGAATAAATTACATAAATGGGATAGAATACTATTGTGCTACATAGCACATTTCCGTGCCATATAAAGTAAAATCCAGAGTAAAATTAGCAGAACCAAGAGAATAATTAAACAATGAAGATAATCAGCTTAGCAAGGTCTACTAACTGTGATCAACATAAACAACTACAATTCCAAAGGACTCAGGATGAAACTTAATATGCAGCTCCAGATAGAGAAGTGAGTACTCAGTAAAGACTGAATCCTATTTTCTTCTCATTCTTTATGTCTCATGCTTTTTTCCCCATTGGAACATGACTAATGCATAAATTTGTTTTATATACCTATACAGATTTGTAATGGTTTTTGGTTTTCTTGCCTTCTCAATTGGGGAGAAAGGAGAAGGGAGAAAGTTTGGAATTACAGAATTTGGAAAACAAAATTGAATTAAAGAATTAAAATTAAGCAATTTTGAAAGACTTAAAACCCTAATCAATTCAATGACCAACTACAATTCCAGAGAACCAATGAGAAAGCATGCTAAGGCCCTCTAGTCCCATGCAGCTAGGCATGTTGGGCCTAAAGTCAGGAAGACTTCAGTTCAAATCCAGTGTTAGATGTTTGACCCAGGGCGAGTCATTTTAACCTGTCTTCCTCAGTTTTCTCAGCTGTAAAATGAGGATAACAATAGCATCTACTTTCCAAGGTATTTGTGAAGATCTAATGATATATTTGTAAAGCACTTAGCATAAGGTCTGGCACATGATTCCCCCTCAATTTACAGAAGTCCAGTGATTTGTCCCAGGTCACACAGGAGCTGTGTTTGTTCAGTCATTTAAATCATATCTAATTCTTCATGATCCCATTTGGGGTTTTCTTGGCAAAGATACTGGAGTAGTTTGCCATTTCTTTCTTCAAGTCATTTTACAAATGAAGAAACTGAGGCAATGAGGATTGAGCGACTTGCCCAGGGTCACACAGTTAGTAGGTATCTGAGACCAGATTTGAACTCATGAAGATGAGTCTTCCTGACTTCAGGCCCAGCACTCTATGCACTGTGATATTTGCAAAAGCACTCTATCAAAAAAAAAAAATCAGTCACCAAGTCCCTTAGTCCTAGGATCAGACTTTAGAACTGGAGAAGCCATCTGTGGTAATCTAGTCAGACCCCCTCATTATACTAATAAGGAGACTGAGACCTAATCAGGATATATGACTCACTTAAGGTCACATAAGCAGCAGAGCCATGTCTAGGTTCCCTGATTAAAGATCTAATCCTTCTTCTAGGCAGCTAGTTGGCATCAGGAATAGAGTGCCAAAGTTGGAGTTAGAAAGAACTGAGTTTGAATCCTGCTTCTGACCCTAAGTAAATCATTCAATTTCTTTCAGACTGTTTCCTGGCCTATAAACTGAGGATAACAGTTGCTCCCTCACAGGGTGGTTACGAGACGAGATAACATATCCAAAGCACACTGCAAACCTTAAAAGGCCATCTAATGCTATGTATTTCCATCTCTAGAAGAGAGCTCTAAATTCCTTTCTAAGTTGTAACATTGAGCACAACCCCCACCTTCCCATCCCTTCCCTTAATTGATCTGTAAGCAACAACTCCACCTTCCTTTCCCTTCCATTGATCTGTAAGCAGGCATTTTAGCATAACTTTTACCTTTCCCTCTCCTAATTGATCTGTGGGTGGCAGTTCAGCCTAGGGAAAAACCCCGCCCCCTACTGGGTATTCCCATCTCCACCCATTCTGGGTTCCGTGTACCTCAGCCTAGAAAAAAACGAAATTTCAAATATATGCTGAACAATCACTTGATAGTAGTTTCAGTTTACATAACCTGACTATTGTAATCTCTTTAAAAACCGGCATACTGTTCATGCTAATTTACTATCTGATTTGGGTATGTGACCCCAGCAGTCCTGCAGCAATAAAATCCACTTCCAATTTTAATCTCTGGGATCTTCTGTCTCGCTCCATTATGCCCAACATAATTGGGGGCCCCAACAAATAAACTGAAAATTCTCTGTAGTTTCAAAATATGGCACTAATCTTAAAGTAATAATTGTACTAATTTATATTAAGTCAGAATTATCTGGTCATCTCTAGATCTGAACTGGAAAAACAAAACTCTTTTTTAGATTCTGTAACTACATGAGGCATCTGGAATTTAAAAGTGTTGCTTAAATGAAATAGGTCACTGGGATACAAGGAATTGTATGTTAATTATGATTCTTGTATAGTTTGTATGTAAGTTTTCTTGGTTATCTTGGTGACATGTACCTGACTTAATGTAATTATGTCATTTTGTAAAATTGTGAGAAAAATTTCATTGTATTAACTGAGCCTAGCCCTGTGTGGCTAAGAAAACCGAACTATTTTTTTGAACCTAGTCTTGCATGGCTAGAAAACTGGACCTTTATATGTAAAATCGTGTTTCAGGGAGCTCTTGTATTGTACACTTGAACTCTAGTCATCTAAGGATCATTCCCTCAACCTTGGAATCTGAAAAAGGCGACATAAGGTGCAGACAGCTTTCCCAAGAATCTGGACCTCACCTCTATTACAACAGCTTCTTTCCTGGAGAAATTCAACTAGAGGACCAATGGAAAAACGTGGCCCCCTCCTCTTCCTTGAGACTATGGCCTTGATTATAGGAAGTCGCTATTAACTGTTAAATTGCTAATTGTTATGGGTCCCCACTACCAGCCCTTGGGAACAAAGCTGACACACGAACAAAAGATGTGGGAAATGTTGTGCCCGGTTTTCCCCACAACCCCCCTTCCCCCAAGGAAGTGAGCAGACTGCCAGGTCAGCTCCGCCCTCCCCCACTGGGTCTCTGCCCTTTCCCCAGTCAGCTCACCTGCATAGAAGTTGGGCAGGCTTCTGGGGCAGGTAGGCATTTCAAGGTGTGTACTGACCAGTCACGACTTACATAAGGCCCCCTTTATAAGCTAAGGTTCTGCCCCAGATCGGGGCTGTTGCCCGCTGCTACTGCTATTGCTGTACCTGAGACATGGGTGGTGCCGGCTCAGCCGGCCACGTGGCCTGATCAGCCACAAAATGTAGTACTGTACCTTGATTAATGCGAACAAGACCCAAGTAATACTTTTAGAATGGACCCTTTATTAAAAAGGCCATGTGGCTGATCAGGCCACGTGGCGGGCTGAGCCGGCACCATCCATGTCTCAGGTACAGCAATAGCAGTAGCAGCGGGCAACAGCCCCGATCTGGGGCAGAACTTTAGCTTATAAAGGGGGCCTTATGTAAGTCGTGACTGGTCAGTACACACCCTGAAACTTCCCCAGAAGCCCACCCACTTCTATGCAGGTGAGCTGACTGGGGAAAGGGCGGAGACCCAGTGGGGGAGGGTGGAGCTGACCTGGCAAGTCTGTTCACTTCCTTAGGGGAGGCGGGGTTGTGGGGAAAACAGGGCACAACATTAAATCCTCAGCCTAGGGTGTATTTGATGTTGAATGTCAGGGAAATGGAGGGTTCTGATAAAGAGAAAGGAGACCAGCTGTACTCCAACCCCAACTCCAATTGAACAAGGAACAAAAAGTAAGGGAATTAAAATATAAACTCATGGATTACTTTTAATTAGGGATTTTCAAATAATTGGACAAGGGAATGAGAGTCAGGGCACAATTGCCTTCGGAGAAGACTATTTAAGATCTAGCAGATTCTCTCTGGCTTGGAAGTATGAAGGTGGAGTCCAGTTCTGAGCAGCAGAATGGATTAAATCACTCTTTAGTGTCCTCCCCATCTTCCTTTTCTCTTTTCTTTTCATTCTCTGGGTATACCTTTTAGAGCTAGACTCCTGTGGGGGCTCACAGTTGTGCACCTTTTACAAGATGAAGGGCTACGTGGCCAATCTCTGTTATTTTTAGAATGGACTCAGCCAAGGGAAGCTGTGGTATGAGCAGTGACCAGATCATTGCAGGGGTGATCATTCCAAAGCCATGTAGGCAATTTCTGATTAAATGATAGCCAAGGCAGAGACCAAAAATTGTTTCTTTAGCTGAAGAGCTGCATGGCTGATTTTTAATTAAAATGAATTAATATGGTGCTCTCATTTGTAAAAAACCCAAATGAAAAGAAGGAAATACAATGAGGCAATTTAGGGGAGGAAAATAACCCTTGGTTGCCAGCTTAGCTCAAGATTCCCCTCTCTTCTTGGAGGGGAAAAAACATAACCAAGATCTTTTTCCCCGTCCTTTTCTCATCAAATAGCCTTAAAAGCCTTTTAACATAGCCCCATGTAACTCTACTTTAGGGCATGCAGATTGTATATTGAAATCTTTGTATTTGCATTTCCATTTATTTTTTCTTTGTTCTTTCCTTTGGCTAAGTTAGTCCCAGGAAAGCCAATTCTGTGAGTGGGGGAAGGTGGGGCAGTGAAGAAGAGCCTGGAGCATACATGGAGGGCAGAGGAGGAGGAAAAATAGTTCTGGATGTCTCTGGAGAGTCATGCTCTTTGGCAAAGAAGCAAGTCCCTGACTGCAAATAAAGGGACACTGAAGGAAATTGTAGAATCTTTTTTATTAAAAAGTGTTCAGTGAAGGTATTAATCAAGTGTGCCTTACATTTAGTAAGCACTTCCTATGAATCCTGCTGCCCTCTTCTATAGAAAGCATTTTTACCTGGAAACAGTGCTGGACTAAAATCAAGAAATCCTGGGTTCAAAATCTGCCCCTGCCCCTTCCTAATGATATGACATGGGCAAATCAACTTTACCACTTTGAGCCTCTGCTTCCTCCATTTTACATGTATGTAAAGTGATTTGCCAACTTTAAAGGGCTACATATCAGTTATTGTGGTTGTTGCTGGTACCCATCACCAAAAGACCCATCACAGGAAAGAATAATAGTGGTAGAGAGCATATACGAAAACCTTACATATGATGTCTTATTTGATCTTCACAACAACCCTAGGAGGTAGGTGCTAATATTATCCCCATTTTATTGATGGGGAAATTGAGGATGAGAGAGATTGATTTGCCCTGGGTCACTCAGCTACTATACTTGAAGAAGGATCTGAACATCTAAGTGCCTCAAGCACCTTTGATGTTTTTATGAGCGCTTATAGAATAGCTATAATGTATGAGATTCTCCACTGTTGTTTTTATTCCACAATGAAATAAAATGGAATTGCTGAGCTTTCTTTTCCTGAAGACCATTTCTTCTCAGGGAGCTTCTCATTGATTCCTTCCCCCAATGCCTATGTACTCTAACCTAGACTCATTCTCTTCTTTGTTTACTACATATGCAAATAGGAATTGAATATAAATCCCTAAAGGATAAAATTTGACCCTTAGTGATCAGTAAAATTCTCTCTGGACCATTTTGTGACAAGTTTACTGTGCTTTTCTCCTTGCTATGTTCAGGTGTAACTTTGCAGTACTCTTTCATCTCAAATAAATTCTTCAGCCATTAAATTAAACCTATTGAGAGTGAATGGAAAATACCATAGACAAGATGTTCAGACATTATCATACTTTTAAAATAACCTAAATGGAAAAAAAATGATGCTTGCCAAAAAGGATCTTTTTAATATGCAACAGATTTAAGGTATCTTCATAGATTGTTTTATTTCATATGTCTCTCAGTAAAGACATTAACTCAAGAAAAGGTCAGCAACTACTTAATGCAACACTTCATTTATCCAGTAACCTCAGCTATCTGATATATGTCAGGAATGTGTGCACCTCAAAAACTGTGTGCAACAGAAATTCTTACCCAAATAATACTCAGAGGTTTCTCAAGGTAGGAAGCCGAAAAGAATGGTTTAATATGATCTCGAGAAAGGGCCACCCTCCTGATAAATGGTCAGGGAGAAGAAGCAATTTACAAAAGGAAATGGCAAAGTTCTAAAGCCCTAAGGAAGAATTATCCCCCACCCTGCTCCTGACCCTTTTCTTCCATTGGCTGGAAGTTAGGTGTACAATCTAAGCCCAGCAATCTACCTCAAGTACCAGAACAAGAAAACAGTAGATCACCCAATGTACATTTGAGAAAGCACTTCTGTCCTTATTTGGCATATCTTGTGCTGAGGTGGCACTGGGGAGTGTCTCCATTTAAATCCCAGATTCTTGCAAGGTCAGGTGACTTCTAAACTTAAGCCCTAGTGGATTCTGAAGCCACTTTAGTTGATTTTTCAGAATGGGGAAACTGCAAATGGGGTCACTGCAAATTATCCCTCACAGGAACCAGGAAGGAAGAAAAACAGATTTGGTTAAAAACAAATTAGATATTACAAAGTAAATGTATTTTAAAGATAAGGAAGCCCCTCGGACCCTATTTATTCTTAATTTGAACATAATTCTAATTCATATCATGTCAACAAGCATTTATTAAGGGATTACTAAATGCTGCACTCTGTGCTAAGCATGGGAATACAAATACAAGCCAAACAAGACAGTCCCTTGCCCTCCAGGAGCTTAAAATCTAATAGTAGAAAACAATGTGCATTAGGAAGCTGAAAAGGGAGAAAGGTGTAACAGTAGCCAGTAGAGAAAATCCTATGGAGATGAGTCTGCATTACAGGTTTGAGAGGAATAAAGATAGGGCTGGCCTAGATCTCCTTCAAATGGTGGTTTGGGAAGAAATCCAAGAAAGAGGCCACGGGGTTGAAGAGGGTGCTTTGAGAGTTAGAAATAGTCCAGGGAAAGAGAACTTTTGGGGCAAAGAGGTTGATATGGCATGGTACAGAAAGTGCTATAGAAATGAATCTGCAGTACAATCTGGAGAAGAATTCTAATGAGTTTGGTTATCTTCTTCCTAGTCCTACAATTTAAAATGATGCACAGGTACAGCGTTAGGGCAGATGGTATAATAATGTGTGTCATTAGTAGCACTTAAGAAGAGGTCACAGATAACAATTTGATCTGCGTGAGGCTGGAAAGATGTACATAAGACATCATCCTTGAATGGTTGAAATAGTTGAGGCTGCTGAACAAAAAAGGTGGTCACATAGCTGTGCTGGAAGAAATATTTCCTCTTCAAGTTCATGTGATAGGTAACTGCTACTGAAATAAATTTACCACACAACAGAAATTTATAGGTAAGTCAAACCCAGGTTTTATTATTATTATTACAGATAGGTTCAGGTCTCAGATAAAAAAATAAACCTGAATGATGATTAGGATTCAAGCCTTCTTATAGACAAAATTACATCAGAGCAATAGAGAAATCAGTTTCTTACATACTGTATTCTTACACATTTCCCTTAGGCCATAAAGATTAAACAAAAGATAGATTCATAATCCCATGCTTCCTGCACTGTCTTAAAAGTTGAACACACTTATTTAAACAGTCATAAGCTCATATATCAACAAAACTAAACAGATAGCATACTTAGACAGAGGTTGCCAAAGTGGACAGTACCGCCCCCTGTGGGGCAATGGTACAATGGAGGGGGAGGGCCAGGGAGGGGGAAGGGGGGGCAGTAGTAGCCTCGGGTGCAATTGGGGGGGCATTGAATAAAAATATGGGGAGTGTGGAAGCGTAAGGAAAGAAGAAAAGAAAATTTTGAAAAAATGCTTCCTACATGTTTCATCTGTTGTATAAAAGAGTTAAGCCTGTAATAATGATTACATTATTTTCCAAATAAATGCACAAAATGAAAGTTACTGATCAGTGGTCAAGTCTGCTGATAAGTCTTAAGAAGATAGCATTGGCAGGTGAGCGTATCATACATTATCAGGAAGTCCAGCATGCGTTGGCAAGAATATATGTGTGTAATGACTTGTTTACAGTATGATACTACACAGTTACATAACACAATATTGCATCATCAAAATTTTAATACAGAAAAAAGTCCCACACATTTTGCAATAAATTACTAAATTTAAGATGTCATTTTTTAAAAAATTACATTTCTTTTGAAATGATGCAAATTAAAAAAAAAAACACTAAAGAGTTCAAGAAAGTATATTATCTAAGAAATACTTAAGGCCCTAAGAAATTTTCGAGTTTGATTACTTTTAGTTATTTTTGACAGTGTGATAAATTTGAAGCCATATCACAGAATTGTTTTAATTTGCATTTCTCAGATTACTAGGGAAGTTGAACAGTTTTTCAAATGTGTTTATTATGTAATACTATTCCCAGCTGGCTACACTCTTCTGAATTTCTCTACCAAACTACAGGGGCTTCTTCAAACTCAAGGAGCACCTCAGCCTTAGAACTCACAGCTCAGAAGTACTCTCTGCCCCTGAGGCTCCTGCCAGGACCTCAGGGGCACACAGTTCTAGCCATCTCTTCATTTCCACCAGACTTCACTCCTCAGGAGCTCTTCATCATGCACCCACGAAGGGTACCTTCTCCTCCCTGATTTCAGTTTCTTTTTATGGGTTGTCTTCTTAATTAGGATACAAGGTCCTTGATGGCAGGTGATACCTTTTTGCTTGTATTTGTATACTTACCACTTAACACAGTGCCTGCTACATAGGAAGAGCTTAATTAATGCCTGTTGATTGACTAACTGATATATCTACCCTTGTTTAAAAATTTTTTTAATTTAATTTTAATAAATTTATATTTATATAAAATAAATTTAATTTAATTTAAATTTAATTATTTTATGGTAAGACTAAGGCAATAAGCTTTTATTTGCTATGAACAGCTTCCCTCATCTGATGTTGATTTTTTGTTTTCCATCCAACAAATTTTGATTAAATGCTTACTATATCTCAGTGCCTACTATGGACAAAGAAATTATTTTTATTGCTATTCTTATATCTTTTTACCCTTTTAAAATCTTTTAAAATAACTGTTACATTTTAAATAGTTTAATAAATTATATTTTAAATAATTCACACCCATACAGTTAGCTAATATGACAGAAAGAAAATGAAAAATGTTGGAGGGGATGTTGAAAAATTGGGACACTAATGTACTATTGGTGGAATTGTGAACTTATCCAACCATTCTGGAGAACAATTTGGAAGTATACCCAAAGGGTTATAAAACTGCACATACCCTTTGACCCAGCAATACCACTACTAGATCTGTATCCCAAAGAAAGGTAGAGAATTTGTAACTCAAAGTTTTTTTTAAATGAATGTTTTTTTTTAAATTTTTACATGTAATTAAGAAAAATAAAATAAATTTTTTAAAAATAAAAAATAAATTTTAAATGTTTTCAAGAAGGTTTCACTTTTATACTTCCCAAATATTCCTCTGCATCTTATCAAATAACACCCTCCCATGATCAAAGTAAGAACCTAGAAATCATCCTCTACTAAGTTCTCAAAGAAAACTGCCCTGATGTTTTAGAACCAGAGGGCAAAATAGAGGTTGAAAGGATCCACCGATCACCTCCTGAAAAAGATCTCAAAAAGAAAACTCCTAGGAATATTATAGCCAGGTTCTGGAATTCCCAGATTAAGGAGAGAATATTACAAGCAGCCAGGAAGAAACAATTTGAATATTGTGGGAAACACAATCAGGATAACCCAGGATCTGGCAGCTTCTAGACTAAGGGATCAAAGGGCTTGGGATATGATATTCCGGAGGTCAAAGGAGCTGGGATTAAAACCAAGAATCACCTACCCAGCAAAACTGAGTATCATGTTTCAGGGGACAATATTCAGTGGAATAAAGGACTTTCAAGCATTCTTGCTGAAAGAAACAGAGTTGAATAGAAAATTTAACATTCAGATACAAGAAGCATAAGAAGGTAAACAGGAAAAAGAAATTATAAGGAACTTATCAAAGTTGAACTATTAACATTCCTGCATGGAAAAACTAAAATTGTAACTTATGAAACTTTTCTCAGTAGCTGAAGGGAATATATATATGAGGGTATATGGGCATATGAATACATATGTGAATGTGTATGTACATGTTTACAGGAATACATAGACAGAGGTCACAGGACCAATTTAACAGGGAGGGATGATACTTAAAAGGTGAAATTAAGAGGTGAGAAAGGAATATAATGAGAGGAGATGGGGAGAGACAGAATGGGGTGAACTATCTCATATAGAAGAGGCAATGGAAAATGGTTAATATGGAGGGGAAGAATAGGAAGGCAAAAGGGAATGGGTCAACCTTATTCCCATTGAATTTGGCTTGAGGAGGGAATGAAGTACACACTAAATAGGGTATCTCACCCTACAGGAGAGTAGGGGGGGAAGGAGATGAGAGGGTGGATGATGGGAGGGACTGCAGGCTGGGGGGGAAGGGAAGTTGGAAGCACCCACTTTTGAAAAGGGACAGGATCAAAGTAGAAAATAGAACAAGTGGGAGGTGGGATAGGAGGGAGGGAAATATAGTCAGTCTTTTACAATATATCTACTATGTTATTGTTTTGCATTAGCCACACATGTACAACCTATACTGAACTGCTTATCTTCCCAGTAAGGGTGGGTGACAAGGGAGGAAGGGAATGAATCTGGAATTCAAAGTTTTAAAATCCAGTATTCAAATATTTATATATATATGTATATATATATATATATATATATATATATACTATTATATATTATATATACTATTATTAATACCATTTTACATGTAATTGGGAAATAAGATATACAGGCACTGAGGCATCCAGTGATCCACTGGAAAAGTCAAAAGGGGTATGGGAGAAAATATGAGAGAGAACAGATTGGAGGAGGGGATATCCTGTGGGACTGCTATTTTGGGGCAGTGGGTAGGGGAAAAACGGGGAGAAAATTTGTAACTCAAAATCTGGCAGAAATGAATGATGTAAATCAGAAGTTAATAAAGCATTTGAAAAATAAAAAAAAATAGCACCCTCCCTTGCAATAAGTTAGCTCAGGTACATAAAACAAAATAGAGTATTGGTGGGAGGGGAGGAAAGAAATTTATGTATTCACTGTTTCTGAAAAGGCATGTGTCATTCCATCCCTACTGCATGCCACCTCTCTACCATGAGGCAGGAAACATGTTTAGCCATCAAGTCATCTGAAGTCATGCAAATCCACCATTTATTTTCCCTTTTATTTTAAATGTTTTTGTTTTATAGAAGTTATAACATTTTATATAGTTGAATATATCTTGTCCCCAAAATTTATTTTTTTTAATTTAAATTGTATTTGTATCTTTTTTTTTTACACCACTTTCATTCCCAAATGTGTTCTTTCTCCTTTTCTTATGCATCAAATTGTCCCTTGTAGGAAAAAAAAAAAGGGGGAAAAAAGACAAAGAATGTACAGGGGGAAAGCAAATCAGTAAAAACAACTAATGTATTAACTAGGTGATGCAGGGAATAGAGTGCTGGTCCTGAAGTCAGGGAGACTCATCTTCCTGAGTTCAAATCTGGCCTCAGACACTTACAAGCTGTGTGACTCTGGCAGCATATATGACATTCCACACTTATAGTCCTCCAGTCATAATTCCTTCCACTGTTTTTTTTTTTTAATTTTGCAAAGATTTCCCAAACATTAATGTTTTCCATTTATTTGATTCTATTTCTGGGATCTCTCTTCTATTCCAAGGAACTATTGCTCTATTTCTGAGCCAGTATCAGATAGCTTTAATTTTTGTTACTATTTTATAATGTGAATGTACAGGAGCAAGAGTCCACCTTAGCACATCTCAAGAATTTTTAATGATGCCCCTAACATCAGCTAAAATAAAATCCATTTTTTTGCTATTTAACTTACTTTTCATTCATGTGTCTTCCAATAGGTTGCTAGATTAACTAATACATGCAATGTTCAACAAGTGAAACAAGTAGAACAATCAGTAGATTGTAGTTAAGATCTCAAGCATCATGCCATCTTTTAGTTATGTCCCTTTTTCCTATAGAGGATATTGAGATCATTCACAAACGTGAATTGAGATCATTCACAAATAAAATCAGGTCCAAACAAGAATAATTTCTAGGTTGTGTTTGCACTACATATAAATGACAGGTTAGGCAAGTTATGCAACTGTTACCAATGTGGCAATTTTTAACTAATTAACTTGTAACCAATTTGGGAACTAAGTAGATAACTATAAATTATAAACTAGTAAAATTCTCTAGTGCAGTTACAAAAATTTCTAGCCGAATTGGCACAAAGTAAGGGATACAAATACTTTTGAGTACCATTCAAAGATTTCAATCCAATCCGAGTTTGTGTTCAAGCTTGGTAGTAAAAGGAAACTGAAAGATACTACAGTCAAAACTGATTTAAACAATACTTCTGTGGCCTCATAAATAGATTATCTCCATTATATGAATTTGTCCTTCGGCTATCAAAGAGGAATATGCAAAGTAACTTTTGTCATTTCATTCTTTTTCTGCCCATACTATGTTCCAGTTTTCCCAGCAGTTTTTGTCAAATAGTAAATTCTTATCCCCAAAACTGGGGTCTTTGGGTTTATCAAACAATAGATTACTATATCATTGACTTCTGAATCTTGTGGGCCTAATCTATTCCATTGATCCACTCCTCTCTTCCTCAGCCAGTACCAAGCAATTTTGATGACTGCTGCTTTATAATACAGATTGAAATCTGGTATAGCTAGTCCACCTTCCCTAGCATTTCTTTTCATTAATTCCCTTAATATTCTGGACCGTTTATTCTTCCAAATGAATTTTGTTACTATTTTTTCTAGCTCTATAAAGTAGTTTTTTGGTAAATTGATTGGTATGGCACTAAATATATAATTTAATTTAGGTAAAATTGTCATTTTTATTATGTTAGCTTGACTCAGCCACGAGCAATTGATATTTTTCCAATTAGTTAGATCTGACTTAATTTGTGTGAAGAGTGTTTTGTAGTTGTGATCATAAAGGTCCTGGGTTTGTTTTGGCAGGTAGATTCCCAAATATTTTATAATGTCTACAGTAACTTTAAGTGGGATTTCTCTTTCTATCTCTTGCTGTTGAATTTCATTGGAAATATATAGGAATGCCAAGGTTTTATGTGGGTTTATTTTATATCCTGCAACTTTGCCAAATTTATTTATTGTCTCAAGTAGTTTTTTACTTGGTTCTCTAGGATTCTCTAAGTATATCATCATATCATCTGCAAAGAGTGATAGCTTGGTCTCTTCTTTGCCTAATTTGATTCCTTTGATTTCTTTTTCTTCTCTAATTGGTACTGCTAACATTTCTAGTACTAGACTGAATAAGAGGGGTGATAGTGGACACCCTTGTTTCATGCCTGATCTTATGGGAAATGCTTCTAGCTTATCCCCATTACATATAATATTTGCTGATGGTTTTAAATAGGTGCTACCTATTATTTTGTCATCTCATCCTTAAGGGAAAAGTGAAAAATGTTTAAATATGTTCATCAAAGAAATATCAGGGCTCCTATAATTCTCTTCTTGGGGTGATATTCCATTTTCTGTGACACTTTCTTTGTTCAGTCATTTTTCAGCCATGTCCAGCTTATTATGACCCTATTTGGTGTTTTCCTGGCAAAGATACTAGAGTGATTTACCATTTCCTTCTACAGCTCATTTTACAGATGAGGAAATGAGGTAAACAGGGTTAAGTGACTTGCCCAGGGTCACACCGCTTGTAAGGCTGAGGCCAGATTTGGACTCAGGAAGATGAGTCTCCCTGACTTCAGGCCCAGCATTCTATCCCCTGCACCACGAGTTATTTTGCTTTATCAACTCCAAGATTTGCTTAAGAGTTTAGAAAAATATACTGAAAATCCACTACAGAGTCACAACTTGGGTTCATTTACCTTATTAATTGTAGCATTTAATGAAACAAAATACATGAAACATATTCAAATGAGGAATATATCTAAAAACCACGTAGGCCTGATTAAAATTGCATATCAGATCTTCTTCTATAGATCCTAGATTATAGTTATTCTTTCTTTTTGTGCTTTCTGGTTATGGATTTGGCACATATACATACATACATATACACACACACATATATATACATACACACACATATGTGTGTGTATGTGTACACACTCACATAATACTTACAGGCTCACTGAGACTATCTAATATTCATTTTCATATATCTAATCCTAAAAGGAATTAAGTTATCTAATTAAGCTGTTAATTAAGAAGATTCCTGCTGGGTAAACCATAGGCTACCAATGGCATTTTTAATCTGTTTTGCACTGAACAGACGTGATTTTCTAAATCAAGAGAGCTCAAAGTTACTGCCCCTTCTGCTTAGTGGCTGACACATGAGTCTGAAGGACATGCAGGTGCCTTTAGGCCAGTTTGATCCTTTGCTTTCAAGGCTATCTTTTTTTCCCAATTTAATTATACAACTATACTATGAAATCTACTCAGTACCTCTTAGAAGTGGTAGGGTTGATGATGTAGCAACAAAGACCTTCTGTTATTCCTGTATCCTTTCCCCACTTCTCCCCAGACCTGCTTTCTTCCCTCCCAAAGAGGTAAGAAAGGGAAGGAAATATAGAGCCAGCCCAAAATTCAGTGTTTATTAAGTGCCTTTTTGTGCCAGACACTCTGCTAGACATAAAGACAAAAATGAAACAGTGCCTGACCCCAAGGAATTTACATTATAGGTAGCAAGAGGCATGGAAACAGTGAAGTAGCTGCATACATAAAGACAGACTGCTGGACTTGGAATAAGGAAGACCTGAGTTCAAATCCTCCCTTCAATATTTACTTGCTATATGATCCTAGGTAGGTCATTTTACTTCTCATTCCTAGTTGCTTCATCTGTATAAACAACACCTATAAATATGATACTATATATCAAGTCCTTTGCAAACCTTAAAGAACTATTTAAATGTTGCTCCTTCATCTCTTAACTTGTCCCTACCTCCCAAACCCATCCCAGGAACAGCCTCCAAAAACTCAGCAGCTCCCGACACCAGGGCCCAGGTGCCCTCTGGCATTTAGAGAGTGCATCATAATAATTCCTCAGGTTTGCAGCTGAAAATGTTGCTTGTAGTTTCTTTTTTTTTTTTTTAAATAAAAGAAAAAAAACTAAAGCAATCGGGGTTAAGTAACTTGCTCAAGGTTACACAACCAGTTATTACTTCTGGGTGTGGTGCTGAGTATCTGAGCCCGGATTTGATCCAGGTCATCCCAACACTGGAGCCGGTACTCTTACTCGCTGAGCCACCTGGCCGCCCCTAAGCAATTGGGGTTAAGTAACTTGCTCAAGGTTACACGGCCAGGTGTTTCTGGGTGGGTGCTAAGTGTCTGAGCCCGGGATTTGATCTCCAGGTCTTCTCAACACTGGAGCCGGTGCTCTTACTCACTGTGCTACCTGGCTGCCCTTTTGCTTGTAGTTTCTTACAAAGGATAGGATGCTCAGGAATCTGCTGACTAAATACCATCATTTGCTGCCTCCTGAGTCAAATACAACGTGACTCTGAGAAATGAACGGTACAAGCAGAATGACAAAATCTACTTTAGCAGATCTCCGTCATTAAAATGATGTAATCTAGGATCATAGAGGCCGCAGAGGCCATATAACCCAACCTCCATGTGTGTCTATGTGTGTACATGTTCACACGTATGTGATAGGAAGAGCCACCCATTCAATAGGTGACACTACATGTCCTTTGACGATGTGCAGCACATATATAAGGACATGATTGGATCCACAATATTATGTAGGGTTAGATATAACATTTTATGATAGCGATCAACTATATAAGAAAGTACACTGAAGGGTGGCCAGGTAGCACAGCGAGTAAGAGCACCGGCTCCAGTGTCGGGATGACCCGGGGATTGAATCTGGGCTCAGACACTAAGCAACCACTCAGAAACACCTGGCCGTGTAACCTTGAGCAAGTTACTTAACCCCAATTGCTTAGGGGCAGCCAGGTGGCTCGGAGAGTAAGAGCACTGGCCCCAGTATCAGGATGACCTGGGGATCAACTCTGGGCTCAGATACTTAGTACCACACCCAGAAATAATTGGCCATGTAACCTTGAGCAAGTTACTTAACCCTGATTGCTTAAAAAAAAAAATGCACACTGAGACACAGATAAATTCGAATTCAGAGATTCAAGCAAAAATAATGAAAGACTGTAACTATTGACCTAAGAAAAGCAGCACTGGCCAAATCAAAGCAGAGATATGCTGTACAGGATAACTTATTTATTTATTTATTTATTTATTGCCTTTTGGAGGGCAATTGGGGTTAAGTAACTTGCCCAAGATTACACAGCTAGTCTGTGTGTGTGTGTGTGTGTGTGTGTGTGTCTGTGTGTGTGTGTCTGTGTGTCTGTATTAAGTGTCTGAGGCCAGAACCGAACTCAGGTCCTCCTGACTCTGGGGCTGGCGCTTTACTCACTGTGCCACCTAGCTGTCCCCGGGATAACTTATTAAAGATTAGGGATAGTGTATAGACTTGACAGAGTCAAATTCAAACTTTCTTTGCTCTAGTTTGCTGCCAGATTAATCTTCATAATTCATAGTTCTGGTCATGTTACTTCCCTGCTTAAAACCCTTCAAGGTTTCTCATTGCCTAAAAGTTGAACCCAAACTTCATGATGTTGAAGGTTCTTCACAAACAGATTCAAATTTGCTTTTCCATCTTCATCTTGTGTTATTCCTCCAACGAGCTTTTCCAATGTTCCCCATATTCCAAATATTTTCTGTATTTTTCTATTCCCATGCCTTTACTCATGCCATTCCCTATAAATGGAATGTTCTTGCTTAAAATCTGCAGCTCTCAAAAATTCTACCTTCTCTGAGGAAATTCTAAACCAGAGGTGGAAAACCTATAGCCTTGAGGCCACATGTGGCCCTCTAGGTCCTCAAGTGTGGTCCTTTGACTGAATCCAACACTAGATTTATTCTGTGACATTTGATTTCAGTCAAAGATCCACATTTGGGGACCTAGAGAACCACATGTGGCCTGGAGGCCCCAGACTCCCCACCCTCAGACTGACCCTACCCTGAGAGCCAGGTTCAACCACTGGCTTCTCTATGAAACCTCCCCTTATCACCCATCTGATATTCTTTCATATCCTTTACAATCCTTTTCTATTATAATTATTTGTGCATGTGACTTATCTCCTACTAGACTGTAAGCCATTTTTGGTTAGGGATTGTATCATTTTCATTTGGGTCTTCCCCATCACTGAGCACAATGACTAACTCATCATAAACAATAAATGTGTGCATGACCCAATCACCTGTGCAAAGCTAGAACTATTAAGACTGACTATTTCTTTCCAAGCTATTTATCCTGATTATATTTATAACTGATTATAGGCTCCTTGAGGGCAGGACCTGTATTCTTCTTGTATACCTAAAATCTAGCACTGAAACTGGCATACATCTGGCATTCAAAATCTGTTTATGAAATCTAAATGAATCTATCCCAAAGCTACAGATCATAGCTGCTTCGCAGTCTTACCAATGAGATCATCAACAACCATTTCTCTTTACCCATCTCTCTTTCCTTAACTTTAGAAAAGCTAAGTTCACTCCCATTTTCAGAGCCTGAATTAGAAAGTCATGTTACTGTTCAGTCTCTTTTTCCTTGAAATAGGATGTCCAAATTGTTTCACCAGATATAAGGAAAGAACACAAGAAATAGAACCAATTTTTATTGTCATTAAAATCACCGTCCACATTGTTAGGAGGAGGGAGAGGAAGACAACCAAATGTATCTTTAGACAAAGATTCAGACAATAAAAAGTATAATCAGAGAAAGACTTTTTTTCAACCCAGTGGTGTACTGCCTCTGGAGTCAAGGGTTTTTTCTTATGAGATAAGCAAACAATATCCCTCAGTAATTTAATATGCAACTGAGTGTTTATGTAAAAGGTATCGCCTAAGAAATGTATTAAGTGATATGTGTCCATTGGAGTAGTGATTGGAAAAAAGCATTTAAAAATGTCAGAGTCTAGGAGAGAGAACTGGAGATATCAGGGGTCAGAAAGTTGCCCAAGGGCCTAAGAATCTGCACCTGTTTTGCTCTGTGGTGCCTGACAAGCCATTAAACCTTTTTATTCCTCATGCATTTGCATCTCCAGTTTATAGATAGCTGTCCCTGTTGGACCACTCCTGTCCCCTGGCTGTCATCCTGGGGTGTTGTAAGGCTAAGTGACATTATATTTATGAGCTAGATTTTAAGCTCCTCCTGAAGAAGGCACTAAATAAACTCCCAGTACTTTGTGAATGCCAGGCTTGTATCAGTCACATCAAAGCCTATCTCATAAAAGGAAAGATGGAAATTTCAGCCCAATACCAGGCACCCAATGGAAGGATGCTGACAAGTCATGCAATCAGTCCCTCAACAAACTCCCACCCTACCAGTCCCAGAGGATACTCTGGCCTTGGAAAACAAATTGTTCAGGGTACCTTCAGGCTTCTCACTTACAAAACAGGGATAATATAAAAATTGCTTCACAGGGACATATTAGAAAAGCACTTTACAAACCTTAAAATGCTATGGAAAATGTGAGTTATTTGTTAAACCTTGTCAGCACTTCTCGGGAATAGCACTCAGCATAAGATTTGGTGAGATCTGTCCTAGCAGCTCTACATAAAGATCAATTATCATTAAATACCATTTATTTTCTAAAAGGCAACAAAGTGAAATGGAGAGGGCATTGCTCTTGCAGTCAAAAAGACCTGAATTCAAATCTCACCTCAGACACTTACTATTATGTGACCTTGGACAAGTCACTTGACCTCTTAAGGCCTCAATTTCCTCTTTCATAAAAAAGAAGGCTGGATT
Source organism: Petaurus breviceps papuanus (assembly GCF_028583685.1). Classification (NCBI taxonomy): domain Eukaryota; kingdom Metazoa; phylum Chordata; class Mammalia; order Diprotodontia; family Petauridae; genus Petaurus; species Petaurus breviceps. The sequence continues at coordinate 1,434,137 of NW_027187277.1, forward strand.
CAGTGACCTCCAGGTCCCCTTTATCTCTAAATCTATCATGCTATGGTGATCATCATCACAGCTATCATTTCACAGAAATATATGTAGCATTTTACCATATTCAAAGCAATTACTTTTTTTTGGGGTGGGGAGAGGTTGGGGAGTAACTTTAGTGTTTCAGGCTATTTGATGTATTAGTTGCCAAATCCCACTTTCTCACTGAAGCTATATTCCTGAAGCAAACTCTACCCTTTACTCCAAATTGTACGGGGTTATATATTCCTGTGTCTTACTTAAGGCCTATTGTGTTCAAGACTCTTGACAAACATATGAGCTATAGTAGCAGAATGGTAACACTTGAATATTTGAGTAAATGTATATATAGTAGAAGCTGTGTGACATTATGGATAGAATTCTGTTTGTGGAACCATGAAAACCAACATTCAAATCCTGCTTCTGACACTTATGACTATGTGACCTTGGGCGAGTCACTTAACTTGTATGTGGCTTGGGCAACTCTACAACTTCACTATCAAATCATAGGGGGTTATATTGTATGTTAATGGAGTGATATCTCAAACACTGGGTTATCTGGAGGACAAAATCACAGTCTCTATGCCTGATGCAGGTCTATGTGGCATGATATATAAGAAATGATGGTATCTAAAGAACACTGGCCTTGAAATAAAAAACTCAGGTTCAAGTCCCAGCTCTACCAACTAGCTACATGTCCTTTGGCAAGTCATGTAACTTCTCTGGCCCTCAGTTTCCTCACCTTCTTTGTCTAGTAGGCAGAGATAACAATACTAACTCTACCTCACAACATTGTTATGAGGAAAACACTTCATATAAACTACAAACATTATGCAAATATGAGTTGTAATTAAGTCCCCTATTATTGGGGAAATTATCTGGCTTAGGACTATGTTTTACATTAGCCAAAATAAATATCTTGCAGTATGAGTATGCCACAAAACAAAAATTAATAAAGAAAAAGTAGTCAAACATTTCAGAAACTGTGTGAGCCTCTGGCCTCTATCTTTCCAGATATATGATCATCAGAATCCCATAATAAGCAGATGAAATGATGTATCTTATTTTCACTGTTCTCATTCAAATACTTTCTGTGACCTGCAGGAAGACATTCATTTTGAGTTGAATCAAAGACATCCTGGAGAAAAACACAATTCAAACTCTCCATGCATTCCTAAGCCAGTATTAATTAAATGGTGAAGTTCAGTGTCAAAACAAAGAGTAATTCAAGTACATAAATAGAAGCAGATGAAGAAAATGAATTCATCAGCATCATGAATCCAACCCAGTTTCATAATGAAGAATAAAATAAACTAGTGTCACACTGGAATCTATGACTGATAAAATGGAAAGGTAGCCCTCCTTCAGCAGGACATCTATTTGCAAAATCACGTGGGGAAAATGCAGTAATCCTTGCCCCGTTTGATGTCAAAGTTTTTCTTCTGATAGTAGTTCTTTCCCAAATTCAGTCATGACTGCCCAGTTCCAAAAAAACAAACAACATAAGAACTGGTAGTGCATATCAATATGCTATGGATTGCTATGGACATCTCAACCAGAGATGAATATTGAAATGTATCCAGTTTACCAAATTCAGAACCCTTATCAATGCTTCAGATGAATAAAAAAAAACTGCTCACAATATTTACTCTGAAGATTTGATTTTTTTTTTGAGGTCTTAGTATTTCTTTTGTCATTTCAACCCTATTTTTCTTCATCCCATATACAATGAATTAAGGTAGAAAATAGAACATGACATGTAAGTTAACTACTTTAGGACAGTTAAGTTTTATCCTTGACATGCCCAGGCTGAAGAAAGATGATTCAGCTAAAAGAGAATCAGCTAAAAGCTAAAATCTCAACTTAAAGATGCTGAGATTTCAAAATCATGTTTCTTTTTTTACTCTAAGTTCCTCTGCAAGGAAACTGATTTTTTTTATTCCTTTCTTTCCTATGGATTTTTACATGAAACTTTGAAATAAATCAATATATCCAAAATGCATAGGAATCAAGGAATCATCCTTTTATTTTTAGTGTCTTTATTTTTTAATGAGAAAGGGAAAATGAAATGAGATTATAATTATAAAACTATAAGGGGCCTTGGCTTTCCCTGCAATCAGAGGTCCTCATGATGTTGAGCTGGAAGTCAATGAAAAACTAAGTTCCTAAATGAGAACTTGGAAATATTTTCTTGACATCTTCTGTTTTCAGAAGGTAATCCTAGAATTGGAGACAGACACATCTAAAATAGCTTAATGGACAGAAACTAGACAGAACAAGGCTTTTGGACTTTTCTTATTACATAAACACAACCTTCAGGTCATAGGGTGAGGTACTAGACAATCATTTGAAAACCTGGTCTTTAGATTTTCCTAAGGCCTCCATGTCTCTGGGCTAACTTTTCCTTCTGGGTCATGGTATCTATTCTTACTCAATTTATTTATTTATTTTTTTTAAGCAATCGGGGTTAAGTAACTTGCTCAAGGTTACACCGCCAGTTATTTCTGGGTGTGGTGCTGAGTGTCTGAGCCCGGGATTCGATCTCCAGGTCGTCCCAACACTGGAGCCGGTGCTCTTACTCGCTGAGCGACCTGGCCGCCCCTAAGCAATTGGGGTTAAGTAACTTGCTCAAGGTTACACGGCCAGGTGTTTCTGGGTGGGTGCTAAGTGTCCGAGCCCGGGATTCGATTTCCAGGTCTTCTCAACACTGGAGCTGGTGCTCTTACTTGCTGTGCTACCTGGCCGCCCCTCTTACTCAATTTATGTGATAAATTCCAAGTGTTTTTCTTTTCCTTTTACTTTTTTTAAACAAAAGAACAAGGCCTTTTTTTACTTAGTTACTATTGATTCTAACATGGTGATCAATCTCACGAGCTGTTATTCCATCCTGATAGTATCCAAAGTTGAAGGCCAGAGTTTGATTTGAAAAATCACAATCCCAAAAGTCTCTCCTACATTGTAAGCAAGTGTTTAGGAAATTCTGTGTAATGATGACTATATACCATCAAACACTGTATGTATCCTACAGTACAGCAAAACCTCCCCAGTCACCAGGAAGGTATCTTCATCCTGGGGACCTGTAGGTTAGAGAAACTGAATTTTTTATAGGCACATATGGCTTCACCCTTCTGCAAAGTACTAGATTAAAATGGTACTGTATCACTTAGATTTTGATAACTACAAATGAAGAAGTAGAATTGGTAATGGCAGTGATCCATCATAGCAACACAACCACAGCAGGGTTTGGGGGTGGTTGTGCTTTTTTTACCTTTAAGATACTTACTCTTCTCTTTAAAAAAAATCATTTTGAACAGTCCTAAAGTCCTGATCAGATGGTTATTAGATTCAAAATGCACTGAAATTATGAAGATGCAATCAAAATACAGCCCATCTCTGTAGATAAACAAGTCGGAAGCAGTGGTAGGTTAAAGTCCAGTCTTGCAGATTTTCTCATAAGCCTATCAAGATGGGACAGGGAAAAGGATCATCTACCAAAGCCGGCAGGACTCTGTACCCCTGTTCATCGTTGAATTGACAGGACAGTTAAAAGCTTTCTGGAATTCCTCAAAGTTACTTACTGCACCATTAACTCTGAAAAAAAATGACAAAAACATTTATGACTTACTTCATAAATATCATTATTTACTGAATAGAGTCACTGATGAGAGCACAGGAGAGAAACACTGGCCCTAGAGAGAGAGGCCTCAGGTCAAATCCTGCCTCTCACTCTTACTATCTATGAGGAGCTTGGGCAAGTGGCTTGATCTGCATGGGCCTCTGTTTTCTTATCTGTAAAATGAAGGAGTTGGACTAGAAGGTCCTTTCCAGCTCTAGATCTGTAATCGCATTGGAGTGTCTATCATAACTAAAGATTATCAAGGGCACTGATGTCTAATCTTAGAGCTGGGAAGAATTTTAAAGATCATCTCGTCCAACATATTCAAATTATGGGCAAGAAAAGTGAGGACAAATTAGGTTATGTAGTTTATCTTTGTTTTTGTTGTTCTGTCTTTTCAGTCATGTTTGATTCTTAATACCCCCATTTTGGGGGGGTTTCTTTGCAACATTGGAGTGGTTTGCCATTTCCTTCTTCAGATCATTTTACTGATGGGCAAATTGAGGCAAACGGTTAAATGACTTGCCCAGGGTCACACAGCTAGTGTCCAAGGCCAGATTTGAACTCAGGAAAATGGGTCTTCCTGACTTCAGGCCCAGCACTCCATCCACTGTACTACCTGACTGCCCTTGTAACTAATCTAAGGTCATACAATTAGTTAATGGCATAGTTAGGGCTAAAAGTCAAAACTAATAGACCATAAACAGGAACCATGTCCCATCTAAATTTTTTCTGTCTTGCAGCATTCAGCAAAGTGCTCTTTATAAAGTAAGTCATTAATTGCATTGCTGAATGAAATCTCTTTACTGCCATTCCATTGTTCTTTCCACCACTCCATGCACATACTAAATCTCAAATTACTGAATATGTGCAATTTTAAAATAATCTATATTTGGCATTTTTAATTTTTTAAGCTTGTAAAATAATACTTTCCATTAACTGACCTTTAGCTTGAGGGTTCATTGCTCTATACAGATACCTTGCATTGTTGTCTGTCATACTCAAGTGCATAAGAGAAGAGTGTGGCAGGTCTCAGCCGGAGATGGTTGTTACTGACTAATGGTGTGGGGGTGTCAGGGAAGGTTTTGTGCAGCACATAGCCTTTGCATTGGGTTTTCCACAGTCAAAGAAGGAAATTTTAAGCATAGGAAACATTGATGGACATATTCATAAATACTGCTCAACAAATTTGTTGAACTGTATAGGCTCATGGTTTATTTAACCAGACTTCTAATTAGGGCTATTTAGCCCTTCAAAGAGTTTTCTTACCCACTATATAGTATTTTTCTTTATCTTGATGATCTTACTTCCCTGGTGAGCTCCAGATACTGCCTACTTATCTCTTTAATTAAAAGTTCCTTTTAAAAGAGATATTTTGGGGCAACTAGGTGGCACGGTGAATAGAGCACCTGGCCTGGAGTCAGGAGGACCTGAGTTCAAATGAGGCCTCAGACACTTAACACTTACTAGTTGTATGACCTTGGGCAAATCATTTAATCCCAACTGACCTGCCCTCCCCCCTCCAAAAAGACAAAAAAGATAAAATAAAAGGAGTATTTCTACTTCATAGTTTACCCAAATTATGACACTTGCACATCTGTGATCTCATCCACTAGGCTACTCCCTCCAAAGTTCATCCATACCTATTTTCTCTATCTTACTCTTCTGAAGTCTTTCCAAAAGCCCTCAAAAGAAATCTATCAAACATACTGGGAGCTCTAGATCTCTTAACGTTGCATGGACACCAATGGTGCATATCACCCCAATGGCTAGCACAGTTCTAGGACCATAACAGTACTTAATAAGTGCTTGTTGATTGATTGATTAATTAATGTGGGCGATCAGTTGACAGCTCATGCTTTCTCTGATTACTACAGATATTACAATACTCCAATGTGACCTCATCAATGTAGGTATTACCTCCAATGATACAGATTACAATTTATACATGTCTGACCATCCTGTGTGACTCCTATAAGTTTGCCATAGGATAATTCATCCAGTACCCTGAAGAGCATGTGTTCTCTTTACAATGCATGAATGCCAATGATATTTTTGCAGTTATGACTAAAAAGCAAGAAATAAACTGTCCATCACCCCTGTTTTATTTCTCACCCAACTGTACTTTCAAGGAGTTGCCCAGAGATCCTGAAATCTAGATTATTGATCATTTTTTTTCTATAAGAATTATTACCTCCAAGTATTCAAATAAATGTAATAGCATGTCTCTTAGGTAAAATAGCCTGACCATAAGTTATTTTTCATAGTATCACAATATAACCTAAAATTCATAAACAAACATTTGTGATTATATAAAATATCACATTATAGGCAACTAGCTGGTAGTACATACAGTAGTAGGTTCTAAAACCATTTTTTCTGAGCAATTAATCAAGTGTGCTTTTTTTTCATCTTTATCCTTTATCAGTGGGAGCACACTTTAGTCCATTACATGCAGTCAGCCTTTCAGGATAGTTTAGCACAGTGGGAGAGTATTTCCAACACAATGATTAGATTTTTATGTTGGTAGGGAATTTACAGTCAACTTCTGAAAAGTTTGTTATGGTTCATTTACTAGAGAGAATGAATAAAATTCCTAAAGCATAGAGGACATTTTGGAACACTATCCCTCCAAAATATTAAGGATAAGATAGCGAGATTCAACATATAGAAAGCGAATATTGAATAAATTTAGATATTCAAATTAAACTACTTTCTGGCCACAAAATATGCCTGAATTATTTCACCTTCATGTCTTTGTTCATATTGTTTTCTATGCTTAGATGCTGAGAATGTTCTTCTTTGACTGTTGAAATCTTATCTAATTAAAAAAAAAAAAGCCCAACTCAAACCTGGCGTGCTGCATGAAGCCTTTCCTGATGCTCTTACACAATAATTCAGTAACAACCTTCTCCCTCAGATCTAACCAAACACTTTTTTGGACTACTTTAATGCACTGAACTATAATACACAATAATACATGATGTCTATATATCTGTCAAAGCTCTCTACTTCACTAGGATGTAAGCCCTACAAGGAAAAGAATTTTATCTCATCTAAACTGTGTATTTCCTCCTAGCATCAAGCATATTGTTATGCATACAGAATATCTGTTGAATGTTACTGAATGAATTGTGCGGTTTTTAGATTCCTGACAAGTTCCCTGTCTACTGTGGGGAACCTATAATTTTTTTTAAATTACAATCTAATGCAGAACCAAATAATTCTAAGCCTAATATTGGGTTTTTTAATTCTAATTGGAGACAAATGGAAAATGCTTAAATTCATAGCTTGTAAAAGATTCTCTCTCCCTTATATCTTGATAGATTCTGTCCATAAATCACAAAATGGACATTAGAACAAGGAGTAGCTTTCAACTTTATGATGTAAACTGTGATTATTATTATCAGTCACTATGTAGCTTTACCAGGGCATATAGTTCAATACTGCAAACATGGCAAGGTACACAGTAAATAATTATTGAAAGAATGAATGAATAAGTGAATGAATGCAGTTTAAAATGGATTATTTTTCAATATGATTAACCCAGACTTAAGTATCTCAGGCCTTCATCCATTTCCAGTTTAGAAAACTGTGTTATCTGCCAGTGACACAAGTTGAGGTGTTCTGATTAATCAAATACTCATAACAGAAATTTCTTGTAGGTAAAATACATGAATTACAAATTTTTAAAAAACTACAAAGTATACCTATATGCTAGAATAACTATAATCTTTCTTTGATAACTTAGACATCACAATGGCATCATACAATACTTTGAATATTCATTTTAAATTAATATGGTATTGATGTGGGGTTATTAGATTGTAAGTTCCATTAAGACAAGCATCCTATTTCATATAAATTCTGTATCTGATAGCATAATCCCTTGTACACAATAAGTGCTTAATAAATTATGTGTCAAATTGAAATGCCTGTTCATAGAAGGATTATTTAATACAATGTGGTACTATTAATTTGCAGTGGCATTCTATGGAAAAGTTGCTTGCCTATTTTTTGAGTAAGATTGTTATCTGCCAAGTAAGGTATCCTAAGTGATTCATCCATCATTCAGTCAATAAGAATTCATTAAGTATATATAATGGGCCAAACCATGTGATAGACAGTTGGAGATCCAAATAACAAAGAATAAAACAAGCACTATTTAAAAGAACCTTACATTCTCAGACTTTGTGAGGACCAGTTACTTTGTAAGTCATATAAGGAAAAATCATGGTTCACATTACCGAAACTGTGGAGGGCTGTGAGCACCAATCTGGATTTGTTCTCTCGCGGCTTCTGGTCGATAGGAGTTGCACCTCACCTGACACAGAGAATAATTACATGGATTAAATTTCTCTACTGGTGACATAGTTTTATAGTACCAAAATCATAATTAAATGTCATGCAGCAGAATAATCATGTAGCTGATGACCGACAGTTGTTTAAAATGTTCTACATTTCCTTCGAGAACAGGAGGATCCTCAGAGTAGAAAGTTTTGTCAGGCAGAACACTTCTACTTTGAATTGATTATGAAAAAGACGAAGTCAAGTCTTTCAAATTAGAGAAAAACATATGCTAAGGTAATTTTTAAAATTCACTTCATCGAAACATAAATTAGTACAGTATCTGTCATCAACTTTTAAACATGGTAATTCAATTCAACATTGAAATATCTTCAGATATTGGATGAGATCATGGAAAATGGTCTGACTTTTGGACCTGGTTCATAGTCATTCTCTCCCTTCTTTATCGTTCCAACAGCTTTAGAAGATCTAATGTCTGTATTGATGATACTTTTAACACCCTGTCCTCATAGTTTCTTTAATTTCTCAATTCCATTAACTTCTAATCCCTCCCCAACTTTGACAAGCCTTCCACTCATTGTTCAAAATTGTTCCATCTCCAAAGTCTAAACTTAGAAACCCACTCTATAGTCACCTGACCTTCAATTTCCCCCTCTCTTATTCTTTCCATACACGTTATTTGCATTCATCATTACCCTCAGTCCTTTAATTCCTACTGATTTTCCCTACTCTGACCTCCCTTTCTCCTCCATCCAGTCTTAACCCTTAATCATTTCAATAATACCCTCTTCTTCATCCTTGAATCTTCTTCCCTTTTGACCCTCCATTCATTATCTCTCTGCTAATTCTCAAGATTGGGTACCTCTTCCCAATCTCTCACTCTATCCCTACTCTCAAACTGTCAGACACTTATGGAAAAATTCATGAAATTATACTAATTGTTGGTAGGGAATTTCTCAGCCTAGGTTCCTTCAGAGTCCAAGGAGAATATCACCCACCAGCAGATGTAAAAGTCAAATAAAGTAAGAAGCCAAACTAAAAGAAAGAGAAATCTATTTGCACACAAATGAAGAAGACTTGCTAGTAGCAGCAAGTCAAGTCTTTCAAGTCTTCCTAGGGTACATATTAGGTTTGTATAGCTTTTTCAGATGTATTTAGAATACACCACCCCCAATCAGCCACATTCTATGGCATTTGAATGGACCAATGGAATACAGTCTGTACTTAAAAGAAAGTTGATCTGGAAAGTCTCTAGATGAATATCGGGTGCAACATTTGTAGAGTCCAGCAAAACTAAAGAATACCATGTAACAGGGTTTTATGTATTCAGCTTAAGCAAAATGGAGTTAGTTGAGTCACACTTTGTTATTCACTCCACAGCAGAAGAGACAAATCTATCAGATTCTGTTGTTTACTATACAGAAAAAAAAGAGAGAGGGCTAATTTTCAATACTGGTAGTCAGTCAGATAGCACATTATGATAACAAGGTTGTTTTCCTCCATTTTGGTTCCATTACAAATTCATGATATTGAATGTTAACTGGGCCCTGACTGCTACTAAATCCTTTTCTTTGTCTATTCTTTCAAACACATTCTTCACAATGGCTGTTCCAAATCTTCTTTTCTCTAGTCTCCAACTCTACCCCCCTCATTCCTCACTTTGAACAGACAATCTTAACTCTTACTCTACTGAGAAGTCAGAAGGCATCCACCTTGAACTCCTTCAATTCCCTTCATCCACTTTTCCAAACTTTGCATGGTCTTTACTCATCCTCTCTTCCTTTCTCCCAGTCTTAGAGGAAGAGGTGGCCTTCTACTTTAACAAAGCAAACCTTCTACCTGTAGCCAAGGTCACATCCTTACAATCTCCCTCAGGAACTTAATCCATTAATCATCTCTTCTTATTGTTATTTTCCTGATCCGAAAAAAGGAATTATTATTTTTATGTATGTCTTCCCTTCTAATTAGAACATAAGCTCCTTATAACAGACTGTGTCTTCCCTTTATCTTTCTATCCCTATTACTATATGGCATAGTGCCTTGTCTACCTCCTCTCAAGATCCTGATGGACATAGCCCAGGACCCTGAACCCAAAAACTCTGGGAAGGTTGGTCAGTTATTTTTCAGTCATGTCCAACTTTTTATGACTCCATTTTCTCTTGGCAGAGATATTGAAGTGGTTTGCCATTTCATTCTCCAGCTCATTTTACAGATGAGGAACTGAGGCAAGTAGGTTTAAGTGACTTGCCCAGGATCACACAGGTAATAAATATTTGAGACTGGATTTGTACTCTGGAAGATGAGTCTTCCTGACTTTAGCAGTCTATTCACTGTGCCACCTAGCTACCCTGGGGAGAATAGCCCCTCCCCCCCCATACTAGCTTTTCTTCCAGTGTGGCTGTAATGCAAATGTAAATTTTAAAGATCTTCCCTGTCCCTAGGCTAAAGTGCACCAGAAGCCTGGGGAGGGAGGCTTGTTTTTCAGTAGATACTTTTTGATTGGCCAGTGGGTCAATAAGGTTGTTACATTCTCTGAGCCAGGAGAAGGCTATATAAGCCCTGATGTGTAGCTTTGTTTTGGGACTCACTTTGAGAAGTGTTCTATGATTTGATCTGAATTCTGGGAAGCCGTTGTTGAGAGTCCCCCCGGCTTTGAAAAACCCAGAATGTGGAAACCCAGATGTTGACTGGGTATGGATGTAATGGTTGGACAGTTTGGAAATCTGTCTACTTGATGTTTCTGTCTTGATAATTATGCCTGTATACTTTGAGTTCAGGGTGCTGACCTTTTCTCCTGAACAAGGTAAACAATATATGTCTGACTGATTAAAGTAAGCTTGTTAACCCATTTTGAGTTGCTTTCCTTTAACAAAGCAGATCCAAGAACCTGTGGTAGCTGCAAACCCTGAGGACGCTTGGGGTGCTTGCTGCTACAGTAGCCCTATAGTCATCATTGAGGCACTGACTTATCATAATCCCAGAGGAAAAATCCACTATTTTTTACCACTTCCAAAACCTGCCACTCACTAACTGCTACCAATCAGCAAATGAGCTCAAGGGCCTCAGAGAATGCTAGTGCCCCTGAAACCACTGACCTTGCCAGCAGCCTAACTCCTATACCCATCATTGAGCAACACCAGTGAAAATGAAATCTGGCAACTGCTTCTGCAGGTGATGAAGTCACTGCTTGAACACACAAAAATAATCAGCAGTCCTTGCCACTGTCAAATAGTTCAAAATCATAAACAGATGTGATTTTTTTTGCTTTGGAAACATTAAAAAAGATTGATTACCAGTTGCTTTGTCATTATACCCTATGGACTATGGGACCTTTCCATCTGACTTGCTGTTGAAACTTCCTATACATGTTACCTTCCCAAGTAGAATATGACCTACTTAAGAGAAGGGACTATATTTTTCTATTTGATTCCCAGTGCTTTGCACCTAAGCATTTAATAAACATTTTTTTTTACCCTTTTACTCATTCATTCATTCCTTTCTACATAGTAAGTTTGGCCAAATATTTGTCTAGGCTCTAAATCCCAACTTCACCACTTACTGTGCCATCTTGGGCAATTTCTTTAGCTTCAGTTTCCTCATCTGGAAAATGAAGACCTAAGGGAAATGTTCTTGTTTCCATTCAAGTATTAAAATATTGATCAGAGAAGTAGTCTTTTCAATATTGGTAAAGAAAAGAAAGAAATTGAATAGTTTTAGTAGAAGATTAAGTGACTATTATTGTAGAATGTCAATCCAAAACACTATTTTAACATATTATAACCTTCATTTGTTCAAGATCCCTATAAATGTTACTAAAAATTGTGCCTGAGTAGAGAGCTGTCTGATGGCATGGGTGAGGGAACTATGGACAGTTTGGATAAATCTCCATCTAAACTATAAATGCTTGTATATAGAAAAATATTAAATTAATAAGAATTATTTCCAACAGATAAATTTAAAACATAGAATACAGCATTAATATTTTACTTTACAATATGAGTTTTGGAAAAAGAAAAAAGTAGAAATGAGATGTTATAATCAATGAACTAAAAGATGGCAGAAAAAGCACTGTTACCAGTTGTACCAATGGGAATCATGGGAGAACTCTGCCAAATCTTAGCTGGGACCATTCCTTGAAGCTCCTCAAACATAAAAAGTACACTGTTTTAGACATGGTAGGTGACTAATAAATAGTTGCTGAATTGGTTCAATGAATGAATCCCCAAGAATACTATAAATTAATAGGCTCCTACTATCTAGTTGGGGAAAGGAAAATAGCATATATAAAGAAATTAAAGAACAAGTACAGTGCCTCCCACAAGAACACTGAGACCTTCATAAGCAAACAAATAAGACTCAAAAAAAGTATTGTGTTGTTTAGGTTAAAAAAAATGTATGAATAATAACCTTGGTTAGGATTCTCTTATTCATCTCAAAAGATAAGACTATCAATATAACATCTCTAATATTCATTTTCAGTATTCTAATCATATAAATTAATTTTAATACATTTGACTATTTACAGTTTCAAATAGGTGATTTTTTAAAAATTACATCAGGAAAAATCAATGAAATTCCTGTTCATAAAACTGGGCAGACAGTGCAACTCTGAATTAGGTTTTTAAAATGCCACCTTGTAATTCAATTGTTTATTTTTTTCATAAGCTAGCTAAAGCAAAATTTGTTTCTGTCTTCCTCACTATCTTTTATGACATTTGGGAAATTTCTAAAAGAATATGTTGTGTCTTTTGCCACTTTTTACTACTTTCCTGGAAGAAAAATTTCCTGTCCAATTCTTTTATAAAAATAACTTCAATCCAATGTGCTAGGAGATTTTCAAAGTAACCTTTCAAATTGAAATTGATTTACAACTGGCCCATCTTGTCAGTGAGGGTCTCCCTAAGGCAAATTGTTCATTAGTAATGCTCTGTGTCATATAAGATCATTCTTCTTTTAGTCCAAATATCTTAGTTTTTTAATCAAAACTAGATTGTGGGGGTATGTTGAGAAGGCATTTCAAATGTAGATGTGTTGTGAATTATCACAGACAAATTATAAATTAATTTATTGCTTCTATGAAGAGAAATTAAGAATCTAGTTATAAATTACAGGAACTTTCAACTTTTCCCACTCTATCAACAAATAACTACTTTCCTCTAGAAGGTTCAAATCCATTGTACTTTTTTTTTTCCATTTTGTCCTATTACTGATCCAAAACTTATATAGTCAACAATAGTCAGCCAACAAGTATTTATAAAGCACTTACTCTATATCAGGAACCATGCTGAGTACTGGGGTATACAAAGAAAGTCCAGTATAATCCCTTCCTCTAAAGGAGCTCATTTTCTGAGGGGAAGAGAACAACTAATGAATTAATTATAAGTGTAAGGGCTAATTTACAATGAAGTTTCCCCATTCTGAAAAATCAAATCTACAGTGGCTTCAGCATCCACTAGGCCTAAGTTTAGAAGTTACCTGACCTTACAGGAATCTGGGACTTAGAGCAATGGAGACAGTGCCACCTCAGCACAAGATATGCCAAATAAGGACAAAACTGCTTTCCTGGCCTTGCATTGGACACCCACATGTTTCCATGTCCTTTGTCTCCAAGATAGATTCCTGTGCTTGGGTTGTGGGCTGGCCTCCCTACCAATGAGAGTGAAGGCCAGTTGCGGAGTTGGTTTTCTGCATTAGAAGGTTATATACGGGGGGGGGGGGGGGGGGCAGAGCCAAGATGGTGGAGTAGAAGCACAACATACCCGCGGCTCCAGCTTCCACCTTCCCCAATCCATGTAAAAAGGGGACTCTAAACAAACTCTGGAGCTGCAGAACCCACAAAATGACACAGAGAAGCTAACCTCCCACTTAGGACAAGCCAGCAGGCGGGCAGGAATACAGCGCAGCACTCTGGGAGCCAAGCCCAGCCCCACTCCGAGGCTTTAGCCCCAGGGTGGGCCTGACCAGCTGCTGGCCGGAAGGACTCCAAATCAGCAGCAGCTATGGCCATTTCCAGATTTATCAACACATAGATGCAAATGACAAAGTGAGAGGTCAGTGCAGTCTGGACTTTGGGACCTGTAAGTGGGAGTGCGTGGCTTTTGCCCCCCGGGGTGAGAAGCCACTGAGACGCTGGCACAAGCCAGCCAGCGCCACTTGGCAGCTTCAGCTCCTGGCCTGCAGAGTGTATGGGGACTAAGCACCAGTCCGAGGGGTAATCGCTCTTGCTTTAACCTTCTTGGATCTGGATTGCAGTCTAGGGTGGAGGTCCTGGGGTGTGTGTCCAGCTTGCCAGAGCATGTGGAGACCTCAGAGAGGGCACCCATCTAATACCTCTGGCAGCTGAGAAAACCCCAACGTCTGGGATGAAAGCTCCCCTGTCTGGTGGCAGAGTTCTACTGGGGCAAAAAGCCCAGGGGTCAAGTGACTGAGGGGCGACATGACCAGGCAAAGGAAACAAAGCATATAGAAGATTCCAACATTAGACTCCTATTTTGGGGACAAAAAGTAGCAAAGCATGGAATAGGAGGAAGACAGTGAAGTCAGAACTCCTTCACCAAAATCTTCAAAGCAAAATACGAGCTGGTTACAGGTCATAGAGGACTTTAAGAAGCATATAAGAGAAGTGGAGGAAAAATTGGGAAGAGAAATGAGAACAATGCAAGAAAATTATTAAATGAGAGTCAACAGCCTGACTGAGGAATGTAACACCTTAAAAAACAGACTGACTCAAATGGCAAAAGAGGCTCAAAAAGGCAATGAGGAGAAGAATGCCTTAAAAAAGCTGAATTTGCCAGATGGAAAAAGAATCTCAAAAGCTCACTCAGGAGAATCATTGCTTCAGAATTAGATTAGAAGAAATGGAAGCTAATGACTTTATGAGAAATCAAGATGCAGTTAAACAGATCCAAACAAATGAAAGAATAGAAGGCAATGTGAAATATCTCATGGGAAAAACCACTGACCTGGAAAATAGATCCAGGAGAGATAATTTAAAAATTATTGGACTACCTGAAAGCCATGATCAAAGTAAGAACCTAGAAATCATCCTCCAGGAAGTTCTCAAAGAAAACTGCCCTGATGTTTTAGGACCAGAGGGCAAAATAGAGGTTGAAAGAATCCATTGATTACCTCCTGAAAAAGATCCCAAAAAGAAAACTCCTAGGAATATTATAGCCAGGTTCCAGAATTCCCAGATTAAGGAGGGAATATTACAAGCAGCGAGGAAGAAACAATTTGAATATTGTGGAAACACAATCAGGATAACCCAGGATCTGGCAGCTTCTACCCTGAGCGATCGAAGGGCCTGGAATAGGATATTCCAGAGGGCAAAGGAACTGGGATTAAAACCAAGAATCACCTACCCAGCAAAACTGAGTATCATGTTTCAGGGGAAAATATGTTCATTCAGTGGAATAGAGGACTTTCAAGCATTCTTGATGAAAAAACCAGAGTTGAATAGAAAATTTGACATCCAGATACAAGAAGCAAGAGAAGCATGAGAAGGTAAACAGGGAAAAGGAATCATAAGGAACTTATCAAAGTTGAACTATTAACATTCCTACATGGAAAAACTATAATTGTAACTTATGAAACTTTTCTCAGTAGTTGAAGGGATTAGAAAAAAAATATATATATATGTCTATATATGAAGGTATATGGGCATATGAATACATATGTGAATGTGTATATATGTTTACAGGTATACATAGAGAGCACAGGACCAATTTAACAGGAAGGGATGATACTTAAAAGGTGAAATTAAGAGGTGAGAGGAATATAATGAGAGAAGATGGGAAGAGACAGATTGGGGTAAACTATCTCATACAAAAGAGGCAAAGGGAAAATTGTTAGTTACAATGGAGGAGAAGAATAGGAAGGCAAAAGGGAATGGGTCAACCTTATTCCCATTGAATTTGGCTTGAGGAGGGAATGAAGTACACACTAAATAGGGTATCTCACCCTACAGGAGAGTAGGGGAGGAAGGAGATGAGAGGGGGGATGATGGAAGGGAGGGCAGGCTGGGGGGGAAGGGAAGTTGGAAGCACCCACTTTTGAAAAGGGACAGGATCAAAGTAGAGAATAGAACAAGTGGGAGGTGGGATAGGAGGGAGGGAAATATCGTCAGTCTTTTACAATATATCTACTATGTTATTGTTTTGCATTAGCCACACATGTACAACCTATACTGAGCTGCTTATCTTCCCAGTAAGGGTGGGTGACAAGGGAGGAAGGGAATGAATCTGGAATTCAAAGTTTTAAAATCCAATATTCAAATATTTATATATATATATACTATTATATATTATCTATACTATTATTAATACCATTTTACATGTAATTGGGAAATAAGATATACAGGCACTGAGGCATCCAGTGATCCACAGGAAAAGTCGACAGGGGTATGGGAGAAAATATGAGAGAGAACAGATTGGAGGAGGGGATATCCTGTGGGACTGCTATTTTGGGGCGGTGGGTAGGGGAAAAATGGGGAGAAAATTTGTAACTCAAAATCTGGCGGAAACGAATGATGTAAATCAGAAGTTAATAAATCATTAAAAAAAAAGAAGTTTGTATAACCATGGACTTGCTTCTTGGCTGGTGCTGTCTTCCTGGCAAAGACCATTTGAGTGACGTGGGGGGGATGGGGGGGGGGGAGGGTTGACGGGGGGGGGGGGAGGAATCCTTTCTCATGAGGAAGAATAAAGACCTTTTCTGATCTCAGACCCAAATTCTGAACTTTTCATCCCACACACGAGATATATCATAGTCAATGGAAAGTAATCTCACAAGAGAAGTCACTAACAGTTAGAAGACCAGGAACAGCCTCCTTTAGAAAATTGTATTTGACGTAAGGGCTAAGAATCAGACCCCTATGAGAAAGCCAGGGTTAAGGGGAAAAGGATGAAGAGAAGGCCTACAAAAGAGACAAAGAAAAAATAGTCAGAAAGATATAAAGAGAATTAGATTTTAAAGAGTCATGGAAATAAAGGAGACACCTAGAGTGCTGAATGAATGGAGTAGGAAGACTGAGAAAATGTCTTTTTTCATACGACTGCTTAATAAAGTACTATGAAAGGTTTTTTTTTTCTGATACATATTGCTATCTATAATCTCATGGTTCATTATATTTGGGGCTCAATTAAAGAAATTGTAGCATTTTTAGCCTGGAAAAGAGAAGATCAAGGGCACATGGTAGCAGTACTTTATATTTGAAAATTTATCATATGGAAGAGTAATTAGGTTTAATCTTGTCTCCAGAAAGCAGAAATGTAGGCAATAGGTAGAAGCTTGAGGGAGACAGCCTGAGGTATAATGGAAGGAAAAATCTCCAAAAATTAAGTAAGACTCCTTTTTTTCAGTAATAGCTCTTATTGGAAATTATGATATGCCAGTAGAGGAGGATTTTTATATAAGTATAGATACAAATAGACAGTCTCTGGGGTCCCTTCTAGTTTGGAAATTATTTAATTCTATGATTATGAACAGAGGTATAGGCCTGGAAAAATGATTCAAGAAGAAGCTTGAAAATTGGCTAGTATGAGGCCTACTGACATCAAAGCCTCTGCCTTCTTACAGACTGAACCATTATGAAGCTGCTTCTTGGTCTCCCCAATACGCACACACATCTACAAGAAAATTTCACCCCTATTAACACACAAAAGTCATTGTCCCGAGGCCCAGAAGACGAGTAGCGTGCAGAGGCAGGCCTGGAAGGCCAGCAGCACGTGGAAACAGGCCTGGAAGGCCAGCAGAGCACAGCCTGCAGTGGCAGGCCTGGAAGAGACCTGATCAACTGGGGTGGGGGGGGGGGGGGGGAGCAAGTTGTCCCACCAACCACAAGGGCCACTAAGAGGACTGTCACCAAAGGGCTGGGACTGGAAAGAACAAGGTAAAAATCAAATGCAGGGCCCCTGTCCAGGACAGCAAATACTTCTGGGACTACCATGCCATAGGCCAGAAATTTAAAAAAAGAAAGACCCTATCAGGAACTCCAAAGACCAGGATGGCAGAGTGATCCCTGCCTGCTCCAACCCCCTCCCCCCCCACTGAAAACATAGTAACTCTTGCCCCAGGGCAAAACCCCCAACAGTAAAGGCTTGGGATCCCTAGAGGAAGAGCGTGTCTAGGGCCCTGCCTCAAAATGGGTAGAAAGCAGACTACAAAGACTCTGGAGTCCTACTATCCTCAGAGGGAGGAATCAAACTCAGAGGGAGACAATGTGGACTCCACACCCACAGCTGAAACATCAACAGGGAATGGGTCCCAAGCACAGAAAGCTCTCCTAGATAAGCTCAAAAGGAACTTTGAAAACCAAATGAGAGAGATAGAAGACAAAATGAATAATTCTTTCAAAACCAAAATTGCAGAATTAGAAAAACATTATAATGAAGAAAACAGGTCCCTAAAAAGAAAAGTGTATGATATGGAAAAGGAGCTCCAAAAAATAACCAAGGAAAATAATTTGCTAAAAAGTAGAATCAACCAAATTGAAACAAATAACTCTATGAGGAACCAAGAATTAGTCAAACAAAAGAACAAGAATGAAAAATTAGAAAAAAAGGTAAAATACCTCAATGGAAAAATAACTGACCTGGAAAACAGATCCAGGAGAGAGAATCTGAGAATCATAGGTCTACCAGAAAATCATGATGAAAAAATGAGCCTGGACAACATTCTGCAAGAGATCATTTAGGAAAACTTCCCTGAGATACTAGAACCTGAGGGTAAAATAGAAATTGAGAGAATCCACTGGACACCTGCTGAAAGAGATCCCAAACTGAAAAGTCCTCGAAATGTTGTGGCCAAACTCCAGAACTACCAGGTAAAAGAGAAAATACTTCAAGTGGCCAGAAAGGAAAAAAAATTCAAATATCGAGGGTCCACAGTGAGGATTGCACAGGATTTGGCAGCCTCTACACTGAAAGATCGGAGGCAGTGGAATACAATTTTCTGGAAGGCAAAAGAACTTGGGTTACAACCAAGGATCACCTACCCAGCAAGACTGAGCATATTTTTCCAGGCAAAGAGATGGTCATTCAACAATATAACAGAGTTCCAGACCTTCCTGATGAAAAAGCCAAAGCTCAATAGAAAATTCAACCTCCAATTATGAGATGCAAGAGTGACATAGAAAGGTAAAAAAGGAAAACAAACACACACACACACACCCTGCTATTTAGTAAGAGCAAACTATTTATAGACAAGTAGAGAGTCTGAGTATAAAATACACAAAATAACAATTAAACATAAATCCTCGGCATTCTTATATATTTCCAATGAAATTCAACAGCAAGAGATAGAAAGAGAAATCCCATTTAAAGTTATTGTAGACATTATAAAATATTTGGGAATCTACCTGCCAAAACAAACCCAGGACCTATATGCCCACAATTACAAAACTTTTTTTCACAAATAAAGTCACATCTAACTAATTGGAAAAATGTCAATTGTTCATGGCTGGGTTGAGCTAATATAATAAAAATGACAATTTTACCTAAGTTAAATTATATATTTAGTGCCATACCAATCAATTTACCAAAAAACTATTTTATAGAGCTAGAAAAAAATGGTAACAAAATTCATTTGTAAGAATAAATGGTCCAGAATATTAAGGGAATTAATGAAAAAAAATGCTAGGGAAGGTGGACTAACTATACCAGATTTCAATCTGTAATATAAAGCAGCAGTCATCAAAACTACTTGGTACTGGCTGAGGAAGAGAGGAGTGGATCAATGGAATAGATTAGGCACACGAGATTCAGAAGTCAATGACTATAGTAATCTATTGTTTATAAACCCCAAGACCCCAGTCTTGGCAATAAGAACTCACTCTTTGATAAAAACTGCTGGGAAAACTGGAATATAGTATAGCAGAAACTGGGCATAGACCATTATCTAACAGCATATACCAAAATTGAGTCTAAATGGGTGCATGATCTAGGAAAAAGGTTGATACTGTAAGCAATCTTGGAAAACAAGGAATAGTTTACCATCAGATTTGTGGAGAGGGAAAGACTTTATGACTAAACAAGAATTATAGAACATTATAAAATGCAAAATGGATAATTGTGATTACATTAAATTGAAAAGCTTCTGTACAAACAAAGCCAATGTAAACAAGATCAAGAGGGAGGTAGGAAATTGGGAAAGAATTTTTACAACCTATGTCTCTGATAAAGGGCTCATTTCTAAAATATACAGAGAATTGAGTTAAATCTATAAGAATAGAAGACATTCCCCAATTGATAAATGGTCAAAGGATATGAACAGGCAGTTTTCAGAGAAAGAAATTAAAGCTATCTATAAGCACATGAAGAAATGCTTTAAATCACTATTGATTAGAGAAATGCAAATCAAAACAACTCTGAGGTACCACATCTAACCAGTCAGATTGGCTAAGATGACAAAACAGGAAAATGACAAATGCTGGAGAGGATGTGGGCAAACTGGAACACTAATGCATTGCTGGTGAAGTTGTGAACTGATCCAGCCTTTCTGGAGAACAATTTGGAATTATGCCCAAAGGGCTATAAATACTTTCATATCCTTTGACCCAGCAATACCACTCCTAGGGTTATATCCCAAAGGGATCATAGAAGTGGGAGGAAGACCCATATGTTCAAAAATATTTATAGCAGCTCTTTTTGTGGTGGCAAAGAATTGGAAATTAAGGGGGTGCCCATCAATTGGGGAATGGCTGAACAAGTTGTGGTATATGCATGTTATAGAATACTATTGTGTTATAAGAAACAAGGAGCAGATGGACTTCATATTTACCTGGAGAGGCTTATACATACTGATGCTGAGTGAGAAGAGTAGAAACAGGAGAAATTTGTACACAATTACAGACACAACGTATGTGTGATGACCAGCTTTGATAGACTGGACTCTTCTCAGCAATGCAGTGATATAAGTCAATCCCAAAAGACTCATGATGGAGACAGATGTCTACATCCAGAAAAAGAACTAGAAAGAACTGAGTTTATATCTGGATTGAAGCAAACTACCCGATCTTTTTCCTTTTTTTCTTTGGCCGTATGTCCTCTTTACCATTTTTCATTCCATTTGATACAATCTGTCTTTATAACCTGACTAATGTATAATGTGAATGTATTTACAGATCCTATACTTGACTGTATGCCACCATGGGAGGGGGAAAGGAAGGGGGACAAAATGTGAAACTCAAGGAATTGTGGAATTGAATCTTCTAAACTAAAAGTAAACAAACAAATTAATAAAAAAAAAAAAGTCATTGTCCCTTCAAGTGTCAGGACAAACTGATTCACATGGCAATAGTCATAAATAAACTGTGACAGAGCAATACTCCCACAGATATCCAGTTCCACTAAGAGTTGGTTTGTTTTGTCAGGACTCAAGTAACTCAGAGAGCTAGGAGAAAGCCTAGGGAAATATAAGCAGCATGGGGGGCAGGGAATAAATAAAAATTAAATGTTAAAAAAAAAGATATAAAAGCAGCAAAGCCTGCACAACTTAGTGAGCTCTTTCCAGAAAGATACACCATGGAAATATCAAAAAATGAGGTAGGG
This sequence comes from Petaurus breviceps papuanus, assembly GCF_028583685.1. NCBI lineage: Eukaryota > Metazoa > Chordata > Mammalia > Diprotodontia > Petauridae > Petaurus > Petaurus breviceps. Next base: position 1,455,620 of record NW_027187277.1, read on the forward strand.
GGAAGGATAAAGTCAATGTAAGAAAGCATATAAAACACCTGGAACTATTGTCCAGTTGTTTCAATTGTGTCTGACTCTTCATGATTCTATTTGGTGTTTTATCCCAATATCTTGGGAGAGATATTGAAGTAGTTTACCATTTTTTTCTCTAGCTCTTTTTAGAGATCAGGAAACTGAGGCAAAAAGGTTAAGTGACTTGTCCAGGGTCACAGAGCTAGTTAGTGTCTGAGGCCAGATTTGAACTTAGGAAGATGAGTCTTCCTGACTCTAGACCCTGCACTCTATCCATTGCATCGCCTAGCTGCTCCAATGGTATCCCCAACATTGGGGTTCAGAACCATGGACAGAGCTTGTGTGATATCAACAGCCACTGCAGTCCAAAGCAGTTTGTTATGCTGCAAAAGAAGTTAAGAAAATCAAACACTGAAACTCTATTTTGTATGTTGTAATGAGTTAGTGGAAATTTGAAATTTATCTCATTTAATTTTTTTTTTTGGAATTTTAGTTAAGAAAACAAACCTAAGCCACACATTCCATATTTAAAGCTTTCTTTATCATGCTACTCACATGAGCATAACTCAGAAAGAAGAGTTGATTGTTGGTGAATTTAACACCTGGTAGGAGGTCCTCTTCCACTCCTTGCCTCTTATCATTTATCCATTTCCTATAAGCCTAGAGGGAAAAATAGAATGATGCTTGTTATTTTTGCTAGTAACCTCAGGGTCATAAAGCTATAGATCTGAAACTAAAAGGGATGTTAGACATAATCTAGTCTTAAGTGACTTATCCAAGGTCATGCCAGTAATAAATAGTAGCAAATCTAGGATTCAGACTCAGGTCCTGTGACTAAAAATTCAGCACTATTCCCACTCTACTATTTCCCCTCACTAATAGGTATGTCCTGGTTAGAAGAAATCTGCTATGCAAAATTCACCATCTTGCAAATAATACAATATATAATATATTATGAGGAATTTAATGGCGGAGGCTCATGGAAAGGTTAATCTACATTGTACCTCACCAAGGAATCTAGGATCACTAGCAAATTTACAAAGGATACCAAATCATCAGAATGAACATACTTTAAAGGACTAAACAGCTATAAATAAAAGTTCTTATTTAAGCAATTAGAGGAGTTTGTCAGTGGATATAGAAATTGACCTTGGAGTCAAGAAGAACTGGATTTGTCTTGTCTATGACATATTAGCTATATGACTGAACAAATCACTTAACCATAGTCACTTTTCATGAGCAGAGGGAATTTCCAAATTGTGCAGGAGTACCCTGCACAGATGAAATCATACATATAAAGATTAAATAACTAAGTAATTAGCATTGTTCTTACCAGGGAACAAAAACTAAACACAAATGAACCATCACAACTTTTAGCCTATGAGCATGGGAATTTTAAATGAGAATAATTATAACTAGATAAAGAAATACATTCCCTCATTCATATTTATCCCCAGGTGGAGGTATTTAACGCAATATAACACTATTAATGAAACAGGATGGATTAGTGGATAGAGAGCAAAACTTGAAGCTAGGAAGGTCTGAGTTTAAGTCCTATTCTGACATATATATATATATATATATATATATATATATATATATATATATATATATATTGTGTGCAAGTCACTTAACTTCTCAGTGCTCTAGGTTACTTTCTAAAACTTTGAATAGTAGAGAATCTGCCAATCTGAATTGTTATAAGGATTCCCTCACCTGGAAGTCCTCTATATCAATGAATATAGTTCCAGTCCCTATCCCTATATATTCTGATACAATTTGCTTTTATTTGATTTCATTAGTGTGGTTATTCCCTCTACTCCCATACAGATCACAACCCCTTAATACTTTAGTAGAAATTCTTTCATGTATTACTATGCAAGAAAAAGGGTTTTACTAGGGGAGGGGCAACTTTCTGGTATGAATATCTCTAAAATTATCTAGACTCTAATAGTTAGCTCTGACAAGAGACTTATACTCTGTTTCTAGCCCTCTACTTGAAGTCCTTCCAGCTTGGGAGGATGTGACAGAGATTGTAACCTGCTAGTAAAAGGAAATAGAAGCCTGTGAGAATCCAGAGTCACCTCAATGACACAGTATGACATTGTGGCTGACTTTCATGGAGGAACAATATTTAACTATACTTTTAATGTTACCACTAATGTACTACCTGGAAATTCTACCTTATCCATTAAATATATATCATTGTTAATTATGATTTTGTACCAGAAGCCAAGACTATATGGAGATATGTATATGTATACATTCATATGTGTGTATGTGTATACACACACACACATTTTTATAATGGAAGTCAGTGAGAAAATACAATCCAGTAAACTTTCTTTATGGCAACCATCTTCAGAATACATATAAAGTTCGGCACACCTGTATAAATTTCATATAATACTTTTTAAAACATCATGGAAAACACTATAATACATACCCTAAAAGCTTCTCTCAAGCCTCCATTATCTGCAATATTTTCTCCCAATGTCCTCTTCCCTTTCACCTAAAAAACAGGAAGGGGAAAAAAGGATCCCATTAGACAGCTTCACAGTCAACTATCATTCAAGCTAAGGCACAATATATTAAAGCAAACACCAAGGTAGGCATGTTTTAAAGGGAAAATTATGTCTAATAAATCAAAGTAAGTCATCATATATTTTGTGATTGCAAACTAAGCCTTGGAATGTACTCTTCAGTGTAATAATTTATGTCTTCTCATGCTACTGCCTTGCTTCCCCCTCCCCAATCTCGCCTTCATGCCAATTTTGTAGGATAAAATAGGCTAAAATAAAATGTAACAAAACATCAAGAAGCTTAGACTTAAGGGAAAAGAGAATATCAATAAGACTGATTATTCTCTAATTATAGTTGATCATCCAAATAGTATTCTGAATGTGGGTGTGCATTGTTCTCCACAAATTAACAAAGCATACAAAGATGACAGAGCTTGCAGAGGTTACCAACCTTTAACCTCCATTAATTTTTCTTCCAGAATTTAAAGCAAGAAGCAGCTTGGCAATTTGAAAAGAACTCAAGAAGCCAGGAAGCCTTAGAATTGAAGTCCCAGATCTACTACTTATTAGCTCGGTAAATTGGGTGGAATATCACCTCTCTGTGTTCAGTTTCCTCTCATGTAAAATGAGGGAATCAAATAGAGCCCTTCCAACATAGCTCACATTGATAGTGTTTTAAGGTCTTTGCATCTATTATCTCATTTAATCCTAACAACAATCCTGTGAGGTAGGTGCTATTATTATCCCCATTTTACAGATGAAGAAACTGAGGCTCAGAAAGGTTAGTTGATTTGCCCACAGTCATGAGGATAGCAATAATATAGTCATAAAGGCTGAAGAAGAATTTGAAGCCACATCATCCTGACTCTACCACTCTCCAGTACGGGTAGTTCTACCCATCACCTTTCATTTATCTTTTTGATTAATTCTGTTGCCCTGAATCCAATTTAACCTGTCTTCTTGAGGTGTCACATTTTTTCAGAAACACTGGATCCAGAGCATGACTATGTCAAGATTGAACAGCCCTCCCCAAGTGGATATAATTTGTTGTTTGCACCCCAAGTTGGACTCCATGTGTGTCACTGGAAGTTGACAGGTACCAGTCAGTCTGTGTCATGCTGAGAAACTGTGTGTGCAGCTGAGACCCATGTAGGGAAGAAGACCCTCCTATCTTCATGGTCTAGCAGTTCCCAAGAGAAAAGAATGCTGCTTTGGGGCAGCTAGGTGGCACAGTGAATAGAGCACCGGCCCTGGAGTCAGGAGAACCTGAATTCAAATCCAGTCTCAGACACTTAACACACACACACACACACAAACCTAGCAACCTAGTCTTGTGACCTTGGGCAAGTCACTTAACCCCAATTGCCCTCCAAAAAGCAAAAAAAAAAAAAAAGAATACTGCTTTTACCATCACCTTGCTCCTCCCCTTTGGGAGGGGTTTTGTCCTTTTCCCACCTTTACTGCACCTTTCTCCTCTCACCCTTTAAGAAAGAGGCTTCTGTTTTCTCCTCCTTCCTTTGTTGTAGTGAAATAAAAATGCAAATTTCTGCATGGATTGTGAACTCTTTGCTCTGGCTTAGGCTTTCACATGTACGTTCACTTCTTTTGTATTAAACCTAATTTTCATATAGGTTTCATGAAGCTGTGATTGCCTGTTGACAATTCTTAGACAGACAATTCAATAAATTCAATTCAATAAACATTTATTAAGTGTGTATTATGTGTCAGACACTGCTCTAGGTGCTGGTAAAACAGTAGACAGTACTAACCAGAAGTTTCCAACATTTGTGGAAATCAATCACATGTGTACCATGCTCTCCATTTAATAACAGCAAGATTTTGTTCCCAGTTATAATCATGGAGAGTTAGTTATTTATCAGAACATTAAATTAGCCTGGATGAAAATATTTTGAATTTTTTTCAAGTCAAAGATACTCTAGGGCTAGGCTCCTGAAACTAAAACCCACATGCTAGAGTCCAACAGAATCAAATGAATCTAAATCCTATCCTCATTATGCAAAAATGAAAAAGATCTATATCATTTGAGTTAGCTTTCCCATTGCAGAGATGAATTTGTGCTGTGTCAGCCACAAATACTTTCATTCTCTCCTCACCGGGACCAAAAACTGCATAATGACTCTTCAGATGAAGTATAATCTGTGACTATTGGTTAAGGGACATGGGGGGTGAGGGGAGGATTAGAAGAGGTGGTAGGAGGAGGGAGGGAAAACATCCATCAAGTCGAATACCTTCATTTTACAATTTAGGGAAACTAAAGTCAAAGAAAGGAAGAGATTTGCTCAAGGTCATATAATAGCAAGTATCAGAGCCAGAATTTGAATTCATGCCCTCTGACTCTAAAATTATGTCTTTCTACTACACCACATTGACTCTACATATATTGTTAGTGTTCCATAAATGCTGAACACTAAATGAAGTGGAGGCAGAAATAACTTTATTTCTCTGAATAGGCTGATGTTTTTTGTTTCTTTTTAAACTACTGTCCTTCCCAACCTGCCAGTAACAAACACCCTTCAAACTCAAAGACTCTCTGAGTTAAAGGTGACCCTGGAGATTATCTGGTATATTCTCAACAAAATGTCAGTAAGTGGCAGCCAGCCTGTGCCTGAAAACCCTCCAGTAATGGAAAACTCACTATTGGAACAGGCAGCTCTTTTTGTTTCTTACTGCTCTATGGGTAGAATAGTCCTTTTCCTATATTAAGTAAAAACTTTGTCTTCCTATAAGGAAGGGGAAAAAAAAAAAAACACTTATTCCGTGTCTGCTATGCTGTGCTCAGTGCTTTACAAATATTATCTCACAATAATGTTATTATCTACATTTTACAGTTGAGGAACTGAGGCAAATAGAGGTTAAGTAACTTTAGTCCAGGGTCCCACAGCCAGTAAGTGTCTGAGGTCAGGTTTGAACATAGATCTTACTAACTCTAGGCTCCAGGCTCTATCCACTGCACCACCTTGCTGTCCCTCTAAATTTGCAACTTCCAGTCATTGTTCCTACTTATGCTCTCTGCTGAGCGAAACAATCTTTCTTCCATGAGATAAATCCTTCCAATACTGAAGACCATAATTATGTCCTCTTAAGTATTTTCTTCTCTAGTCTTAACATTTCTAGATGCTTCAACTTACCCCTTTCTGGCATGGTTTCAAGAATGGAAACAATCAGGGGAGGTTAGGTGGTGCAGTGAATAGAGCACTGGCCCTGGAGTCAGGAGGACCTGAGTTCAAATGGCCTCAGACACTTGACACACTTACTAGCCATGTGACTTTGGGCAAGTCAGTTAACCCCAATTGCCCTCCAAAAAGCAAAAAAAAAAAAGAGTGGAAACCATCCCAGTTGCCATTCTTTGGATAAGTTATCTTTTGTCAGTGTATCCAGAATTGCTGAAAAAGCCCAGAGAGGTCTGACAAAGACAGGATATTGTCAGACTATTGGCCCTCTCATTCTGGACACCATACCACTTAATGTGGTCTAAAAATCACATCAACTTTTGTGTGTGTGTGTGTGTGTGTGTCTGTACTTGTGTGTATATATTCGTCCTGTCACACAACTGTAAACTTACAGTTCTTTTTTTTCATATGAACTGCAATTTAGCCATGTAACTATGACCCCATCATTTACTTCTACAGCAGATGATTTTTTTTTAATCTAAGTGCAAGAATTTACATTTATTTCTACTAAAGCTAATCCAGTTGGATTCAATTCATCATTCTAGCATCTCAGAATTTTTTTCTGGATTCTGATTCTGTCATCCCTAATATTAACACCCACTCTCAACTTTGCTGAGAGTCTTCTGAAAATAGGATAAACTTCAATTTACAACATAAGATGAAATTTTATAATGTGAATAGTTTGGGATGGTAAATAGTTTTACATTCTCTACATAAAAGCTCCTGCATTAAGCTTTATCCTTCTACTCCCTAATAACACCATGGATGTATACACATACAACCACTGACAGAAAATAAAATGTGTTTCTTTGAGAATATGGGTTGTATTCTTATAAAAGCATTTTCATACTGTCAAGTAAGTTATAGATGACTGTTGCTGTTGTTGTGTCAGAATCACCCTTTTGGGGTTTTCTTGGCAAAGATACTTGAGTAGTCTGCCATTTCATTCTCCAGCTCATTTTACAGATGAGGAAACTGAGACAAACAGGGTTAAGTGACTTGCCCAGGGTCACACAGATAGTGTCTAAGGTCAGATTTGAACTCAGGTCTTCTTGACTCCAGGCCTGGAGTTCTTTCCATTGCACCATTTAGCTGCCTGCTCCATACATTTCTGTCCCCATCCCCACAATATCATGCTCTAACTTCACCAGTCCAACCAGTATCTCTAAGATTTTCAACTGTGTGGGAAAGGGACTACAAGGTAGAAAGATAACAAAGAAACATGGCACTGATAAGAAATTATTAGCTTTGATATTCTGCTCAGGGTGAAATAAGTTTGGTAAATAATTGATCACTCTGCTATCCTTGTTTCTGAGTTGTGACTGATAACTACACCGTTTTATATTGTTTACTTGTAGATCAACCAGTCTGTAGATTTTTCCCAGCTTCTTATTTTCTCATTTACCTTCTACTTCCCCATTAACATATTTCCCAGAGGGCAGATAGAGCAAGAAGGTGTAATGAAAAGTAAACTTATTATTTCCAGACTTATAGTCACATAGTTAGGATACATCAGGGAACTACTTAGAAAAAAATGAAAAACCATCTCTACCTGTCAATTAAGTTCCTCTTTTGCAACAAATTGGGGTTTCTATAATCATAAGATCATAGATTTAGAACTAGAAAGGCCATCTTGTCCAAAACCCTCATTGTACAGAAGAGAAAATTAAAGCCCAAGGCTGAGTTCCTGAAAGTGAGAATATATCTGAGTCCAAAGGAACCAAATTAATCCAAGTTCTAACCTTAATAAACAAATATATAGCTGCCTATCTACTCTCAGTGAGAGGTAGTGACAGAAGGAAAATGTGAGCTGAGGCCTCTCTCCAAAGTCAGTACTCTTTCAACTATATTGTTGCCCCTCATCATCACCATTACTATCAGTGCCAGCACCATCGTCAATATTTTATTTAGCATTTTAATGTTGTCAAAGAGTTTTATTGGATTTACACAACAACACTATGAAATGGCAACAAGAAGTATGTTTATCCCTGTAGCACAGATTAGAAAACAGGGTCTCAAAGAGTCTTCCGGAGTTTGGGGTCAAGTTGTTGCCTCTATTTTGATTTTCAGGATAATCAAAGTATCTACTAAAACTTCATTGTTTTGAATGCCATTCGTTTAGAATTGATTATGATTCGCAAGAACTAGCCTGTAGTTGACCTTTGGAATATGGATTTGATAAGCAAATTAATTGTGTAAATAAGATTGCTAATGTTTAACCTACTTAAGAAAGCAGAAATATCTTGCAATTTCGCAGCACCATTTGTACATGAACAGTGAATGTGTTTATTTGAAATGTTCCTTAACTGTTAGCATAGGTTAAAGATATATTTGAAAATAATAAAAACTACTTCCTTTTTTAAAGGGCTATACTACTGATATGCCCATTGATTCATAGAATTTGTTTTGTTTGGCTGTGTGTGTGTGTGTGTATATTTGTTTAAAAGAATTTTCTTTTTCTTCTACAATTGAAGGGATATAAAAGAAAAATAAAGCCTTATTAACTGTAAGTTTGAAAAAGAAATAGTTCTCCGTAAATACACATATACACATGAATATATATATACATATGTGTGTGTATGTATATATATATATATATATATATATATGAAAAAGTAAGTTGCCAAAAAAAAGGGTCCTGTATCAGAAGGAATTTCTTCACTAAGAATTTCCCTACATTAAATGAATCACAAGTCCAGTTCCCATACCATATAATTTACTAGCAAATGTTAAAAACTACTAATTATCTGTGTTTGGGGATTGTCTACTTTCCATTACTCTCAATAATAGCTAACATTTACATGGGACTTACGATGTGCCAGACACTGGACTAAGCACTTTACAATTATTATCTCATTTAATTCTCAAGACAACCCTGGGAGGTAGGTGATAAAATATAATCAAGTAAACAATAGGTTCATTATATGATCAACTGTCATTGAAAATGGGGAAATTACACATAGGAAAAATCATCTGGGCTTTGAAACTCCATAATTTTACTTACATTTAATCCAGCTTTCTTCCAATAATAGCTGCTATACTGGTTAACCATACATTTTGTTTTCTCTTTGAACTTTTCTTCAGAGTCAGTAGACCACCAAGGATCAAGGTTGCCATTCTTATCATATTTTCTGCCTAATTAAAAAAAAAAGTAGAGAATTTGGCTGTTACATAATAAAGCTAATTTCTTCCCTGTTCTTTGTGACCCATCCCTAGCCTACCTCCAGCCCCCACCACACACACACACACACACACACACACACACACACACACACACACCATTTTCCTGATTTATGGAAAGCTGTGATTTAGTTGCCCAGAACGACTGAGTTTGCATAACCTTGGCAAACGTGTCCCAGAGTGAGAATAGCCAGAGACAAGGACAAAGCAAGGTCAGAAGTATGGTGGCCCAGAGCCCTATGTTTGCTTGCAAAATGTATGCCTAGGGAGAGAAGTCTCCAGCAAACAATTCCATGTAGCCAAGTTCCTGAAGGCAGTAAGTTTATTTCTCTCCAATGTTGGGTTTAAGTTTGGAAATAATGTGGCAGGTTGTAGAGGAAATTGAATTTTTTTAATTTTTTTATCCTCTCTCCAAATGGATGTAGAATATAGCTTTAAAATAATAGAAATGAAGAAAAATGGTAGAAACCCAGAAGAGTAATAGGGAAAGTACAGATTTGGAAGGCAGAGGACCTGGACTTATGTCTTAGTTCCACTACATAATAACTATGTGACATTTGATCTCCCTGTATCAGTTTCTTCAATTTCATCATTTTCCCAAAGTAGTGTTAACACTCTACCTCAAGGAACTCTTGTGAGGATCAGCCTTTGTGTGATGGAAGGAAAGGAAGGAAGGAAGGAAGGAAGGAAGGAAGGAAGGAAGGAAGGAAGGAAGGAATTGTCAAGTTATCAATATGTGCCAGGCATAAGCAGATCATAATTATTATCTCATTTGATCCTCACAACTCTAAAGGTGAATGCTATTAGAATCTTCATTAAACAGATGAGGAAACTGAAGGAAACTGAGGTTAGTTGATCTACCCAGGGCCACATAGCTAGTAAGTGTCTGAGGTCAAATTTGAACTCAGGTCTTTCTGACTCCAGGCCAGCACCCTATCCACTGTTTGCCCAGTTGCCTCTAAAGAACACTATATCTGGAGTCATAGGCCCTATTCATACCTCTGTGCCTTCCTACCTTTGTGACCTTAATCAATTACTTCCCTCTCTGGGTCTCAGTTTCATCATTTCATATTTGATGACCTCAAAGGTACCTTCCAACTCAATCACTTTTTAAGCCCTATAAAAATATCAGCTATTACTCTTTTTGTTTACCTCTGCAAGCAGTCTAGTTAGTTCTGGATATTGTGCTTTTACCTAATGTGACTTGCACAGGACAGAGAACCAATGTCATTCAACCAGTGAAATTTCCACAGGATCCAAAAGAATAGCCCCAGTGAGTTGGCCATTCTGCTGCACTACAGACCCTGGTTCAATTCTATAGTAATATGTTTCTTCTAGTCTCCAGGAACTGGGAGGCACATTGAGTCTCTATTAGGCATCCCTTCCCAGTAACCAGTGGGGATTAAAGTGCCGTAAAGGGAGATCACTGTAAGACATAGACCTATAGCCAAATATGTACTATTTGGACATTTTTTCATTCCACTTATAAACTCTTCATCCTTTCCCCATTTGGAAAAAAAAAATCAGTCTTAATGCATCTGAAGTAGACTCAAGTGCCCTATTGAAAACAAATGGATATTTAATGGTTTAGATTTAATGATACAAAGAATGACTATGTCCTCTAAATATTTGTGTTAACTTGAGCCATTCAAAGTGCTTGAGGTAAAACTAAATACCACAAATAAGGTATCCACAACAACCATCTTGTCCCCAAATTTCTTCCCTCTTGGATTGAAGACACAATCCTTCTTATACAAAGGAAATTGAATGATTCAATTAACAAATATTTACTTGAGTGTTTACCATGCAAAGTCACTGTGAAGTGGCATTCCCACTATTACAATAACTGTAGTATGGTATAGTGAAAAGTATACTGGAAGTCACATAGTCAACAAGATACAGTAGTAGGCATTTCCTTCAATCCCCACGATCTCTCAAACCTCTCCAAAATAGGAATTTTGCACAAGACAAAAAGCAATGTCAGTCATCTCCACAGATTAGAACACCAAGAACCCAAAGAAGGTAAAAACTCAAGAAAAAGCTAACCTCTAACTACTAATGTCCCTCTCCCACCAGCAGCAGGGATGCATAACTACCCAATTTCAATAGAACTGAATTCTATTCCATGACCCCTCCCTTTCTCCAAGCACTCTGGCAATGTAAACAGAAGAAATTTGCTCAGGGCATGACAGCAGTATGGCAATGCTGTGTGCCACATCAGAACTTGGCCAGAGGATATAGGAACAGAGGAAATGGGACAAGACACATCTGTGTGTGGCTCTGTGGGCACTCCAATAGCCCTGACGAAAAGTGCCCACCACCCGGCCAGTTCTGTCCTCCCACCCCCCAAAAGTTATCTAGTGAGGAAACCTAAATTTGTGAACTGTTAATTGACCAACATAGTGGAAGGCCAAGATTCTTTGTGATCCAGGCCCTAGAGAAACCACTATCAGAGGAAAGGGAGTCAGAAAGGAAGTATTAGGTGAAAATAAAGGGAAAAAAAAAGACTGAAATTACCAAACATCTTAGAAAGACGAGAACTCAAGTAAAAACCTTGAGCATAAACAGATAAACCAGCAGGGGAGTGTAGCACCAATGCAATATTCACACTGCCAATGGCCACTGTAAACATCCGGGCATAGCTGTCATGGCAGGTGGCAAATACCAACATTTACACACAAGCCTAACTGTCTCTCTCAGATGTGTCCTCTCCTCCCACCATGTCTAACTGCTCTTACACATAATACGGTAACCTGTTAGTAAAACCCAGACCCTTCTATAAACTACCTCCAGCTTTCTCCCTGGCTTTATTGGTATTCTTTGCAAACATGTTTCTAAATCTCTAAATTTCTAAATTCTCCCTTCTATATCCTCAGTTCCAAGTTTTCATTGAGCCTACTTTTTAGACCACTCTCTTGCCAGGGAGGAATAAGGTAAATCCTCCTATCCTGGGATACCCATTTCTTTTTCTAAATCCCTTCTGACTCTAAATAGGGGTTTGATATTTTGTGATCCCACCCTCATCACCAACCAATATTCACAGCACCAACAGTCACTATAAATATACCTGCATAGTGCTCAAAAACAAAATATAACAGACTCTCCATATAGAAGACAGAAGCAAAACATTTATTTAGACACCAGAAAACCAAATACCAAAACCAATCAGTCAATTCAATCATAGTAGCAAAGAAGTTAATAAGCCATAATGGCACAGAGAACTACAGCATCCTTTAGCCTTCCCACAAACCAACATTTACTCACAAGCCTTACTGTTTCCCTTGGATGCATCCTCCCAGTTTCCTCTGGGCTCTGTTTACCCTTCAGCAAACTCCTTCCAGCACAAGCTCCATGTGATTACTTTCAGCCTATTAGGGGACAGGGTATATCTTCAAAGCAGGGAAGGTCTTCAAATTCCCTTAGGCTTATTAAAGGGCAGGAAAGTTCTTCATATTCCCATTACCATTATAGGGAGATAGCAATAGCAAAAGGAAATGTGACCTCCAGACAGGTAAAAGAGTTTAGGAACCTATGGATAAGTTTTTAAAAAGAAAGGAAAATGAAACAACACCCAATGAGGCAGAAGACTCTGTGGTTTCCTAAGAGAACACAGAATCAGAGAGGGACATTCCTGAATAATCTCAAAGAGAAATCAGATTTATTAAAATAGAAGTTGTGGCCTGCACAGAAAATATAATTGGCAGAACAGAAAACTTGAAGCCACAGTGGCTAATCTCACCAGGAAGCAAAAAGAAGATAACTAACTGGGAAAACAAAGGCACAGAAATGGAAGGACAATTTGGAAGAGATGTAAAAAACATTAAATGACACTAATAAGGAAGCATGTTCTCCATACAAGCAAAATATATTGATTTGAAAACAGGATATGAAGAGATAATTCAATGATTACAGGGCTCCTAGAAGAATACAAGTTGAAAAGTGCACTAGGTTAGGAATCTAGGAAACCTGAGTTCTGATTCTAAATCTTCCACCAATCAGAGCCCTAAATTTGGGCATGTGTCTTTGTGTCTCTGAGCTTCAATTTCCACATATATAACATGAGACATTTGGACCAAAATGGTCTTTAAAGGTCTTTATGGTAGACCAGAGGTTAGTATTGCAAAAAAAGCTACTTTCATAAAATTTTTAAAATAAAAAAGTCATGCTATACTACTATATGTATATAAGTTAATACCAGAGAGATTTTTCAATAGCTTCATTTATACTGTTTCATTTATTTTTCTTATTATATTTAATCTAGATGACATTATATAATAGAGACCAGATACTAATTATTGCTTTTAGATGTCACCTGTAATAGTAGAGAAAAAGTCTGAGAAGCACCCAGAGCCTTCCCCCTATTAGCACATCACTTCAATGAGTTTTTCTCACTGAATGATTGTCACCTCAGAAGGCAGGGAGAGCTATGAGGGGATGAGGAAGGGAATAGGAAAGGGTTGAGGTAGGTAGCAAAGAAGGGGGAATAATGGCAATTGCAAGGGGGTTGTTACCAACCACTTGGGTTAGATCAATAAATTGGGTCAATAAATAACCAATGTCTCATGTGGGGTGACCTTTTGGGGACTGTGTACTTAAGTCACTATCAAAAAAGGAGCATGAAAAATCAAGATCTGAGCTATCTCACCTCCAAGACTAATTCATTGTTCATGCCACCTAAGACATTTGTGTATTACTGAGATGAAATGATACAAACTCTAGATGTCATTGGTCCTCTTTAAAAATGAAGGACAAAAAACAACAGATAAGCAGCATTATATAGTAGGAAGATCACTAGATTTGGATCCACAAGACATGTATGGGTTTAAATCACAATTCTGCTATTTATTATATGTAAATTGTGCAAGTCATTTCACTGTATATTGAACAACCTTTCAAACTAGGTATTCCATAAATATTCCAAACTCAACAGTATGGTGTAGTGGCTAGAGTGCTAACCTTAGAGTCAAGAAGACCTGAATTCAAATGTGACCTTAAATACTCACTGGCTGTGTGACACTGAACAAGCCACTAGTCATGTGGTCTCTCTGGGCCTCAGTTTCCTCCTATACAAAATGAAAGGCTTGGACTTGATGACCTTTAAGATCCCTTATAGTTCCAAAGCATGCATTCTATGATCTTATACTCAACATGTTCAAACCAGATCTCATTCCCTTTCTCCCCAAATCCAAGAAACTTCTAAATGTTCCCATTTCTGTTAAGAATACCACCATTCTTCTGGTCTCCCAGGTTCATAATCTCAATGTCATCCTTGGCCCTTGATTCTCTCTCACCTTATATATTCAATCCATTATGAAATCTTTTCATTTATACCTCCATAACATCTCTCTATACATTATTTTCTCATTATATAAACAGCCACAATTTCTTCACCACCTCTCACCCGGATGATTGCAGTGGCCAGGTGCTAATTGACTCTCCCCACTCTAATCCATCCTTAAAATAGTGCCTCATTCCCTTAATCAATCTCAGTGGTTCACTAAGCTCTCTTGGTTGAAATGTAAAACTCCTTTGTTTTGCTTTTGAAATTCTTCACATAGAACACTATTGCACTATAAGAAATGACAACTGTGTTAATTTCAGAAAAACTTTGGAAGGCTTATATGAACAGATGCTACATGAAACAAATAGAATCAGGAGAATATTGTACATAGTAACAGCAAGGTTGTAACAATGATCAGCTGTGGAAAGACTCAACTACTCTAATGAATACAATGATCTAAGACAATTCCAAAGGACTCATGATAAAAAATGCCACCCGCCTCCAGAGACAGAACTGATTAACTCTGAGTGTATATTGAAACATACTTTTTCACTTCTTTTTTCTTGCTTTTTTTGCAACATGACTGATATGTCACAGATATAATTGATATCAAATTGCTTGCCTTATCAATGGATGAGAGAGGAGGAGAGAGGGGGGAAATTTGGGACTCAAAATTTTAAAAATGAATGTTAAAATTAAGCATAAATATTAAAATAAAAAAGAAACTTCACAACCCTGCCCCAATCTACCTTTCTAGTTTCATATATCACTCCTTTTCCTGAGAAACTTACTCTACTCTTCCTAACATAGAACTCGATCTCCCACACCCATTTTATATGTAAAGGTTTTCTTGATTCCCTCTAATTTCCAGTGCCTTGAAGAAACATTTATTAAGCTCATACTATGTGTCAGGCACTGTGCTAAGTATCATTGTGTTCATCTCCCACTTATGTATTTTCTTATTTTTTATTTAGTTATACACATGCATTTTTCATCCGATATTAGTCTGGTTTCTTGAAAGCCGGAACTATTTAAATTTTTTTTTTTGCATCCCCAGTACAATGTCTGGTGGAGTAGACAGAGTACATTTTGTTTTCCCACAGGTCCCCCTTACTCCCCTTCATTCAATTGAAATTTCTCTCTCCAAACTCACTAATGATCTCTTAGGTGCTAAATCTACTAATCTTTTCTGAATGTTCATTTTCCTTGGCCTCCCTTCCTGCCTCAAGTCTCTCCCAACTCTAGACCATCCTACACTCCCAAAGTGCAAATCATATCATGTAGCTTCACTATTCAACAAACTTCAGTGGTTCCCTATCACTTCCAGGATCAAAATTTTCTGTTTGAACTTTAAAACACTTCATAAACTGGAACCGTTCTATCTTTCCAATCTTCTTATACCTTACCCTACCCCACCACATACACTCTTATTATTCAGGAACACTAGACTTCTTATTGTTCCTCACATGACACTCCATATCCTGACATATTCATTGCCTGTGCCCCATACCTAGAACACTCCCTCCTCATCTCTACCCCCTCACTCCCCTGGCTTACTTCAAGTCTCAACCAAAGTCTCACCTTCTACACAAAGCCTTTCTCAGTCATACTTACTCTTCATGACTTCATTGAGACTGTCCTCAATTTATCCTGTATACATCTTATATATACATAATTATTTGCATATTGTCTCCACCATTAAACTGTGAGTAGAGTGAGAGAAGGGACTGTCTTTTGTCTTTCTTTGTGTCCCTCATACTTGGCACAGTGCCTGGAACATATCAGGTGCTTAATAAATGCTAGTTGAATGGATTGGAGTGCTTAGAGCTTGGTCAGGCATTACAGATGCCAACTTCTGAACATCTGAAGTCATTACCAGTTGACTTTCATCCTGTCATTGGATTTTGATGACTCAGGAAGAGAGAATGAGGCTGAGGATTTTGTGTAACTCTGCCTCACTTTAACCCAATTTATGCACAAATCACCCATGATGTCATTGGTCCTCTTTGAAAGCAAACAGCAATCAAATGAGATAATACACATAAAATTATTTACAAATTCTTTTTGCCATCAAAATACTAAATATATAAAACATGGCTACATATTATTGCTATTATCCTGTGAACTAGATATTGTTATAGGTAACTTTGTAGTTATATTTAAATATCAGAAAATATGCATATATGTCTATATAAATCAATGAATATATAATTGTGTTTAATATGTGCTAAACCCTGGAGGTATAAATACACAAGTGAGGCATCCCCTACTCTAGAGGAGCACACTTTCTAACATGGGACATGACATATATGGAAGGTCTCAGTCACAAGTCAAATAGAAAGGTCCCATGGTGCTTCAGGAACAGAGGTTAAAGCAGATGGTAATGTCTCTTCTTTAATGTTATTTCCACTGGTCAAATCTGATCAGTTTTTGATATCAAAACACTTGATAGTGCCAAGAACTTTGGTGTCAAGAACTTTCTTTTCTGGGTCTACAAAAGATGTGGGTATAGCACCTACAGGAGCAGTTGCCAGGCCGTGTCTCCATGAAGATTGCTTCCAAAGGATGATGGTTACAGGCACTGGGTTGGAAGGATTACTATTCTATTCCCAGGATTCTTGGGTTCAGGGTGCTGGATTATCTCCATCAGGGTCTGAGGGGATATAATAGTTAAGATGGTGGTGTCTTGGGGCAACTAGGTGGCGCAGTGAATAGAGCACCAGCCCTGGAGTCAGGAGGACCTGAGTTCAAATCTGCCCTCAGACACTTAATACAAAAGACTAGCCGTGTGACCCTGGACAAGTCACTTGACCCCAATTGCCCTACCTTCCCCTCTCAAAACAAACAAACAAACAAAAAGATGGTGGTGTCTGGCACATGCTGCCTCCTTTCTCCCCCTCAGAGAGCTAGGCTGCTAGTCCTGTCCCTCTTTCAGATAGTCTGCCCTGCCTGCCCTATGAGTGGCAGTTGCTTGGCATTTGATGGGGATAGCTGGACCCTTGTCCTCCCTCATGTAAGAGCTGTGAGGACTGGACTGGATACAGGATTGGTAGTCTAGAGTTGTGCCTCTCAGGGTTCCTGCACCTATCTACCTGCTGATCACACTTTGAGCAGCAATTGCTGCTACTTATGGAAAGGAAGGTGATTTCTCATGATTTCACCATGATTTCCCCCTTCATGATGATGATGAGGACATGGTAGTAGCACATCTGGGTTGGTGGTTTGGAGGACACTACTTTTGGGCTCAGGGTCCTGAGATGCCTCCACTGGCATCTGAAGGGACATGGTAGTCAAGGTGGTAGTGGTGGGTTGACTTGCCAAGACAGTCCATGATGCCTTACAGTGTAATGGAGTACAGAGAGTACTGGGTCTGAAGTCAAAGGCCTTGGCTCAGATTCCAAATCTGCAACTTGTTTCCTATGTAAGTTCAGACACATCCATTCATTTCTCTGACCCTTAGTTTGTTCATATACAAAATGAGGAGGTTGGACTAGATTAGTTCTAGCACCCATTCTAGCTCTGAATTTATTATCTTTTATGTGTACATGTACATATTTACACTGATTATACAGTAAACTAATAGCAAACTGAGACTTGGCAAAGACCTTAATTTAGAAAGATCAAGATCATCTGCTGCATCCCGGCTCATAGCCAGTCATTCTGATTTTCCTCCTGCCACTGGACTTCCATGACTCTGGAAGAGAGAGTGAAACTTTGCACAACTCTGCCTCCCTTCAATCCAGTTCAGGTACAAGTCAAGCTATCACCCTCATGACATCACTGGTCCTCTACGAGAACAAAGGACAAACAACAACAGCAACAATTTCCAATTTGAAAAACATGTAGTACAGTGAATATAGCATTAGGCCCAAAATCAGGAAGATCTGAGTTCAAACATCACTTTAATTACTGTTTGTCTGTTTCCTCAACTGCCAAATAGTAATCATAATAGCACCTGTCTCAGAGTGTTGCTGTGAGGACCGAATGACATATCTGTGAAGCACTTAGCACAGCACTTGGCACAATTTAAATGCTTATTAAATGTTTATTCCCTTCCCCCTTTCCCTTACCTTCTTGAAATTTCCCACCCACTCAATTTCTAGAGTCAATCATAAGTAGAACTACAATATTCATATTTATATTTCATTACTTTTGTTTTATGGGAGACTGGACCTGTGATCCCATTAAGTATAGGCAGCTGCAACTATTCTGCAACTTAGTCTTAGACAATGACCCAGGGGCACTGACAAGACAGATGACCTGGACAGGATCAAACAACCAGGATTTGCCTAACATCAGATTTGATTACATCTCTGATGTTTACTACCTGTGTGACTCTGAACAAGTCACTGAATCTCCCTGGGTCTCAGTTTCTTCATCTGTAAGATGAGAGTTGGATGGTCTCAAAAGTCTCTTCAAGCTCTGCAATCCTATAAACCAAGGTCTTTCTGATAGTTCTCTATCTGCTATAGCTGTAGATCAATTTAGTGTTTCTAAATAGTCCAAAGTGATACTAAAAATTATTTCAAAGTGCCCTAACCATTAATAATTATGGAGTAATAGGGAGTATTAAAAATAGTATATTAAATTATCCTGGGGTTTCGCAACACATTTTTCATGGCTGTTGTTGAAAGAACCACTGTAGTATACGATGTTACCTCCCTATAATTTAGTTCTACATTGTGAAAAAAGAAACTTTGCAATATTTTGAGCCTTTTTAGAAGGAAGGAAGGAAGGAAGGAAGGAAGGAAGGAAGGAAGGAAGGAAGGAA
>NW_027187277.1:1474586-1552616 GCF_028583685.1 Petaurus breviceps papuanus
GAAGGAAGGAAGGAAGGAAGGAAGGAAGGAAGGAAGGAAGGAAGGAAACGCTCATTTATTAAACACTATTATCTGGGAAACATGCTAATTGCTCTAGAAATATTATCTAATTAAATCCTCATAACAACCCTACAAGTAGGTGATATTATTATTCCCATTTTACAGTTGAAGAAACTGCAGTAGAAAAAGGTGACTTGACTTGTGCAGGGTCACACAACTAATAAGTGTATAAGATAGGATTTGAATTCAGGTCTTCCAGACTCTAGCCCTAGTACTGTATCCACGGCACTACCTAGCTGCTTGGGCTATAGGAAAGACATAGAACTCGCATTACTCCATTTCTAGTGAAGAATATTCTTCCCCAATAAAGGAGGGGATTGGAAGGTCAGCAGTACAATTAGGAATATTTTTCTCCAAAAGGCAAGGTAGATAATGTTTATGTATTTAAAAGGATGATGATGCTTTACGATTATTATCCTTTTGTTGTCATGTCAGATGCTGCCAATTCCTAATGTCTAACCCAATAAAGAATTATGAGTTATGTTCTTATTATTATTACACATTATTATGATAACATAGTCCTTTGCATTTGTTTTAATTCAATTTCCATGCCAAGAAAGCAAATAATATAAAACAAAGAACCTGGTCCACAGGGGTCAGTAAGTCCCAATGGGAACTCTACCTCCTTCACAAATATCTAAAAATCAACATCACACACTTAGATGAGACCTTCAGACTGTCAACAAAGAATGTACACAAACTGAATTTGGAAGTAATTCCTATAACTTCTGTTCTGGAGATGTCCATTCCTCTCTGATTATCGAGGAGTTCTCTGAATTTGACCACTGATCGCAAAAGGCAACAATCAACACCCATGACTTCAACACTGTTCTAAAAATGAGAAAACTTTAGAAGACAAAATATTACTTGCCATTATTATCAAATCCATGGGTAAACTCATGGCCAACAATGACTCCTATAGCACCATAACTCAGAGACCTGTAACATAGACATGTAAAGAAGAGAAAGTTAGGATGAATCTCAGAGACATATTCTAAATATCAAATACCTCCCTTCTTTCAAATCAACTATATTGAAGACAATCTAAAATAACCCATGCTCACAAAATAGGAGAAAAAACCCAGGTTTTTTCTCATTGAAACAGAAAAATCCAAAATGTAAGACAAATTTATGCCCATATGCATGGCACAATGTATGACACTATGTATGCCCATGTATACATACATACATGCATACACAAGCAAATACATATACATCCACACATGCATATATACATATATACCCATAGACACATTTTAGTCTAAATACCTAAGTCATCAGCAGGATTGGAAGGGTCCTGCCACTTACATTGCTATTTATTTTCTATCTGAGAATTCATCAGAAAGACACTATAGTACTAAAAATAAAATTGTTCTCCTAATGTAGTCATACAAAAAAGCAAGGATCAAAGATTAAAAGGGATCTCTATGTTGTCAGCTCTAATCATTCTCCTCTGGCTTATGTGACAGACAGGCCTGCAAATGCATGACACAGATTGTGAAGCATTAAACAGATTTCCATTAAGTTTTCAAAAGGAAGTGTTAACACTATTTCCTTCATCTTTGCAGAAGCCAAAAAAAATTATATACAATCACATCTAATGCACTAGAAAGCCATAAATGGAGATTTAATCATTCTCCAAGTGGCAGATTATATCTACTTCTTGACTGTTTTATTTGGTTGTCCAACCTTCAGAAGAGGACAATAAGAAGTTTGCTCTTAAAACTGTAATTCCTGAGATGTGTTCCTTAGATCAGGGGCTAAAGTTGTCTAAAATGCCATAATATTTTGCTGTGTACTGCCAGCACACCACCACAGATGTCCAAAGAAACTTGGATACAGACATTCCCATTGTCCCATGAGAGCCGGCAGTTAAAGTTTTGGAAGTAACATGTTATTACAGGACATAATGACCCTTAACATACTAATTGTTTGTTTCAACTGTACCCAAGGAAGTACGCTCAGATTTAATTTTTCCCCTTGATAGCCATTCTTTCCTTTGTGACTTCCTTCCTTCAAGGTAATTTGCATTTGATAAAAATGTTTCCTACTGTTTTTCCATCATTGCAAACCTTCATTAAAGGAATAACAGTAAAATTATGCATTTCAATCATGGAGTTATCGTGTAATTTTACATAGTGCAGGGTTTCAGCAGCAGCAGTAGGGGTATATCTCTTCCAAGGGCCTGGTATAGAGCTTTTCCTGGTCTCTGCACCAAAGATAGCCTTTTCTTCATTGGGTCCTGACTCTACATGAGTGACAGACTAGCTGAATTGAAGAGGCAGAGGAAGTGGCCCTGAAACAATTGTTCTGGAAGGGATGAGGGCGTGGGAGAAGAGGATACTCTAACAAGTCTCTTTTTGGAGCAACTAGTAGGAATGAATACAAGGATAGTAGTGTTACAAAACTAGAGCCAGAAAGACCTTTAGGGGCTATTTAACCAAATCTCATTTTAAAGATGAAGAAACGGAGGAGGCAGCGTTAGAGTAAGGACATTCTTGAATCTGTGTGTAACTCCTCTCTATTTCCAAAGAGCTTAAGGACAAGGGTTATAGGCAGACATAGATAGATGTAATAATAGATAGAATTAAATAGATAGCTATAATAGATATAATTAAATTATATGAGAATTTAACCCATTCAGTTAAATGCATATTCTCTTTTTCTGAACAAAGTCAGAAAATGTTTGAGATGAAAAGATGTTATAAAAACATGTTTCTAAAATCTAAATACAGTCATAAACTTCCTCAATAGTGACTTGCTGGCTAGGGGACGGATCATTCATTTCCAGCAGAGAAAATCTAGCTCATTAAATGTACCACTGGCAGCTTTTAAAAACCGGTTTGAACACTGTGTTCAGTGTTTTACTGATTCCAGGGCTGGTCCTGGGACTGAAAATAACATATCTTTCTAGCGCTTTCCTTCCAAATGGTCCTGTTTAAAAAAAAAAACAGTACAAAGATATCTGTAAGCTCTTTCTTGATATTTAGAATGTCCATGATTATTCTGTTTTAATGCTAAATATTTTGGAGGAGATGTCATTAATACCTCCTCAGGAATTAATTGATCAGATTGTTTCCCATCTTAGAGGCAGCTGAGATGAAATGGGACAAAAGACAAGGTGAATTTGGATTTTATTTTTTTTGGGGGGGGGTGGAGTGGGGGTAGGGAATTAGGAAGGAAAGGTTAAGATCATGGACCAAGAGGAACTGACCTGGGCAGAAGACTATGATGGGGAGGGAAAGAGGAGGGACAGCAGGAACACAGGCAGCTAGGTGACTCAGTGTAGAGTTTCAGACCTGAAGTCAGGAAGACCTGAGTTTAAATCCTGCCTCAGAAACTTATTAGCTGTGTGACCCTGGGCAAGTCACCTAGCCCTGTTTGCCTCAGTTTCCTCATGTATAAAATGAGCTGCAGAAGGAAATGGCAAACCACTCCAGTATCTTTGTGAAGAAAACCTCAAATAGGGTCACAAAGAGTTGGACATTACTGAAAGAACTGAATAAAAATAAAATAGAAGCTCACCTAATGACTAGAAGAGGAATTCCTAAAGTGTGAAGAAAGGCAGTGGTAAACTAGAAGTAGGAAGGTACCAAACAAAAGCTTCAAGTATACCTCATCATTTTGGCTGAAGTTGGCCCCAAGTCTTCAAATAAACACTAGCTGTGTGACCTTGGGGAAGTCCTCTAGCCTTGCTGGGCCTCAGTTTCCTCATCTGTTAAAAAGTGAGTTGGACTTGATGGCCTCCAAGCTCCCTTCCAGCTTTAAAGCTATGATTTTATGATATAATAAAGTATTGATATCAAACTAATAGAAATGGGGGCCACCAAACAGTACGTGAGGATCTCTGTGCACTAAATGACTTAGAAAATGACATGTTAACATTACCGATGTTCTACTGCACTGTTTTTTATTTTGTTCAATTATTTCTCATATATTAATAATGGCATAATATATAATTTATAATATAATCATATATAATATGACATGCTATATTAACAAGTAACATACTGTATGTTGATTATTTTGTTAAATATTTCCTAATTACATTTTAACCAGGATGCTGAAGTCACAATCAACTGTTGTTCTCCTGTTTGCAAAGCAGCCTAGGATTCTGGAGAATCCATTAACAAAAAAAAACCTCACATCTTCTGTGATTTCAAAAACAAAGTGGTACCATCAAAGCATCAAAAGATCATTTTACCTGGCAGGCAGATGCCCTGAGGTCTCCCAGACTTCTGTACTTCAGAAAAGACAGGAAGCATGGACAGGACAAGGGGGAACCATGCACTTAACTAGTGCCAGCTTTAGGTGAATCAGGGCTAAGAGTAGGGCCAAAGGTGCTAAATTGAGAGTAAGGAAGTTTCCTTTAAGTCCCGACTAAAATACACCTCCCGAGGAAGGAAGCCTTTCCCAATCCCTCTTAATTGCAATGACTTCCCTTTGCTTGTTCTTTCCTATTTATCCTTTATATGACTTGCTTTACACCTATGTGTTTGCATGTTGTCTCCCCCATAAGCTCCTTGAGGGCAGGGTCTTTTTTTTGCCTCTTTTTGTATTCCAGTGCGTAGCACAGTGCCTAGCACATAGTGGGTGCTTATGAAATGTTTTTTGAATGAATGAATAAAGATAGGATGCATAACTTTAACTCTCCCTTCTGATACTAACCTTGGGCAATTCCTTTACTTTCTCTGAGTCTCAGTAACCTGCTCTTTAAAGGGCTGATAATAATACTTGTGTTACCTCCCTTTGAAAACCATAAGGCACTAGGAAAATAGGATTTGTTTCAGCCAATTATATGCAATATCATTATACAACGCACACACACACACACACAAACAGACAGACAGACACACACACACACACACACACACACACACTTTTTTTTTAATCTAGACCGATGATTTCATCAGCATAGAGAGCTCCCAGGGATGGATTCCCTCTACCAATGCTGACAGGCAACTTCTGTGAAATGTATGGTTTTAGAGAGTTGCTTGGAATACCAAGAGATTAGGTGACTTGCTCAAAGTCTCATAGCCAGGAAGTACCAAAAGCAGGATCTGTATCTTCCTGATGTCAAGCCTAGCTCTCTACCCACTATTCCACACTCTCTCTCTATTTACAACATAGCTAAATCTCACCAACAATCTTTGCTTTTTCCCCTTCCTCCTTTATTTAGCGCTAAGACAATCTACCGTAGACACCAGCATCAAATATAAATGCCCCTTTTGGTCAGATATGAAGGCCTCTATTCATCATATGGTGCTATGAAGAGGAATGGATATAATGCTGGACTTTGATCCAGGAAGACCTAGGATCAACACTTGCCTCTGATATTAGACATATGACCTTAGGCAAGTTAGCCTCAATTTTCTTATCTGTAAAACTGTGACAACATTTATCGCAGAGTTGGCATGAGAATTCAACAAAATATTGTGTTTTATAAATTCCAAATCTTTATAAATGTTATTAATATTATTATTTTAGTAGGCAATATATTCATGGAATTCAAAATGCATTTGCTTTGTTCTTTTATTTTACCCTCTCTTTCTTGATCAATTATTTCATCCTTTAAATAAAAAAGCACTTTTTTTCTTTACTTACCGTGGATATGCTGTTCCCCAGAAGAAAGGCTTTTGGAGTTCCCCTGCTGGAAACCCTGGGAGAAGAAAAATGAAGTGAATTTAAACATTTGTGCTTCTTTCTATCTGAGTTTTGGGCTATTGGGCATTCCTAGTATTTAGGGAAGTCTCCTAACTTCCAACTATAATTCTGCAACTTCATTTGAAATAACCCTTTCAAAGCACCATCAAGATTCCTTGCTTGGAAGTTAAAAATGGCAACATTCCAGCCTGCTGGAACTTTCTCTCCTGGATCCTCCCATTTTAGGCATTTGGTTATCTAATAATTTTACTTATAGAGAAGACAATAAATACTTTTGCCCTATGTAAACAACCCTCCATTTCTATATGTACTTTGGGTTATTTTAATCACAATATTCCAAGATTAGTTTACCAAAGAAAGGAGAAAGCATCTGTAAAGCCCTTTATTCATCTAAAGCAGAAACTCTAGAATCAGTCACATTGAAGGATTGGTTTGATTTAGGGGCTTAAATTTTGTTTTACCTTTTTTTCAGATGGAGGAGAAATTGAACTCTATTCTCTTCCCTCTCCAGTCTTTCTTTAATTTTCATTTGACACCAATGGGATCAGAACTTAGAGGCAGCTAGGTGGTACAGTGGATAGAGCATTGGACCTGGAGTAAGGTAGTCCTGAGCTCAAATTCAGCCTTAGACATTTACTAGCAGTGTGATCCTGGGCAAGCCACTTAACCTCTGCTTGCCTCAATTTCCCCTTCTGTAAAAATGGAGATTAAAAATAGTACCTACTTCTCAGGGTTGTTGTGAGGATCAAATGAGATGATATTTGTAAAGCACTTTGAAAACCTTAAAGAACTATAGAAATATTTACTATTATCATCAGTATGTGAGGAGACGTTATTATTTTAGAACAACTCCATGAGGGGGAAAATCCTTCAAAACATTGCCAAGGCCTGCGCCATTTTAGAATAACATTTTTAGGACATTATTACCACCACTGATCGTATTACTGAAACATGCTACAAATTGAGATAACCCTGGCTTCCCCATTCTCACCAGGACAGCTCTGGGTGTGTCCTCCTCACAACTGTTCCTATGAACTTAATTATCTCCACAACATGGGGTTACTAAATGTGTCTTTATGGAGCCAACTAATGACATTGGGCAGAGTCTATATTTTTATTACCAGATAGATTAATTGATCTTACATAGGGGAGGCAGTGTGATGTAGTAGAAAGAATTAAGATCCAACAGTTCTATGACATACTAGCTCTGTGACCTTGGACAGGTCACTTAAAAACTCTCCAGACTAGTTTCCACATTTGTAAAATGATTATTTCACATGGTTATTGTGAAATTCAAATAAGATATATGAGAGATAAAACACTTTGTAAAACTTAAAACCTATGCCAGAAATGTTAGCCAGTATGGTTATTCCTATCAGTCTGGTTTTGTTAATAATGGTGCATTATGAGTGTTCTAGGTGTAGAATCTAATTTCAAAAGGCAAATTTCTTCAGTTCAGAATGTGCTTTGTCTTATATGTTCATGATCTCTCTATATCTCTTTATTTCTCCTTGTCTCTCTGTTTCTCTATCTCTGTTTCTCTGTCTTTCTCATTCTCATTCTCTCTCACTCTTACAATCATGCAGAAAATCTGTCAGTCACGAATATCTTCTATTCAACAATTCAACAAATATTTATTAAGTACCTATTGTGTGTAAGACACTGCCAGGACCAGGGATAGAAATGATGGAAACAAAAATGTCACCACTTGCTAGGAGTTCATATTCTACTGGATTTTCAGAGACCAAAAATTTCTTAAGGGGTTGTACCATCCCAGCTTTCATAATATTTACTGACTTCCAAATATCTCTGATTTCTGCAAATCAATGTCTCACTTCTTCTTTAAGCAGTGTGTCTGGGGGCAGCCAGGTGGCACAGTGAATAGAGCACCTGCCCTGGAGTCAGGAGGATCTAAGTTCAAATTCAGCTTCAGACATTCAACACTAGCCATGTGACCTTGGGCAAGTCACTTAACCCCAAATGACCTGCTTTCCCCCTTCCAAAAAAGAAAAAAAAAGGCAGTGTGTCAGAATTCTCCAAAGTCCAAAACAGATGAAAAGTCTCTATGCTTTAATGAAGATGCCCTTCCCCATTGTTTATCAACCGAATTTTGGTACAGGTCTTAATCAGCAGAAAGATAATAAGCTGGTCAGATTCACCCCTTAAATTGCATAGGCCTCCCTACATGCTACTACTGTGTGCAGAATTCTTAGACATTTCCAAACCCAGAGCAAAGAAATAACTGACATTTCCATGCCCTCTCTTTTCAGCCATTTACTATTACAGGTCTCAAAATCACATGCCTCTGCCATGACGTTACTCTGATCAGCTCTATCTGTTCACCTTGTCAGGTCCAAAGCACCCAATGCTGATAAAAAAAGAATAATCTGATGCCCCTCTGCCTGCTTTGCTTGAGTGAATGGATAAATGGCTTAAACCAGTTTTTTGGCAAATGCAGACTAGCTAGGATGAGAATTCCAAATCCCCACAGGGTCAACTCAATATCTTATCTTTTGGAGTAGATAAGTTGTATTAAGCAGAACTGGAAAATAAAAAATGAAGAGTGTTTTCCTTTTTCATAGTCTTCTCCTGCACTCACTCTATATATCTTTGTCCTTTTTTTTTTCTTTGACTTCAGATTTTCCCCACCACTTGTTTCATGCTTTTTCATGCTTTAATGCCCCCTTTCTCCTTGAGGTTCACTACAATTTATTGAATTCTCTCACCTACCCCCTCTGGAATTAAATACAAATACTGAAGCACAGAGAAAGAATATTTTCCTTTTGCTTGGAAAAAAAAGAAGTGGAATGTGGTCAATGTCTTCTTTCTCATTTCCCCAGCAATGCTGCTACACCGTGCCATGTTCTTAGATTCTATAATGAACTTAACCAAGAAACAGTGGCTAAGTATCTACTATGTGGCAGGCACTGTGCTAGGCACTATGGAGACAAAGACTAAAAAAGAAACATGCCTGCCCAACAACATGTACACACATCAGTATATACAATATATTTGTTGAGTTGTTTCTGACTCTCCATGACCCCATTTGGGGCTTTCTTGGCAGAGATACTGGAGTGATTTGCCATTTCCTTCTCCAGATCATTTTACAGATGAGGAAACTGAGGCAAACAGCATTATTTGCCTAGGATCATATAGCTAGTAAGTGTCTGAGGCCAGATGTGAACTCAGGAAAATGAGTCTTCCTGACTCCAGGGCCAGGACTCTGTCCACTGTGCCCCTTAGCTACCCAAGATAGAATAAATGAAACAAAAACTCAAAGCAAATATAAGTTAAATGTCAGGAAAGACCTTATGTGGGAGATGGTGCTTAAGCCAAATGCACAAAATCATCCTACATCAGCTCTCTAATAGTGTTAATTGTGCCCAGACATCAGGACAGTTGAACAACACAGTCATGGACACAAGAAATCTCCCTAGGAAAGCACAGTCTCTCACATGACTCCCAAGAAAAAGTGGTCCCCCAATCACAGCAGCATAGATTTACAACTGATCTTAGAGGTCATTTAGTCCAATTCTTTCATTTTACAGATAAGGAAAATAAAGCCTGAAGAAGTTAAGTAGACTCTGATCGTGGTGTTAGGGTGGCCAATATTTGAACTCAGGTTTTTGGATTCCAAATCCAATGTGTTTTCCACTAGACCAGGATGCAACATGTCTTTATAGCTCAAAGGTGCCTACCTTTCCTTACACAGATGCATGTTGCCAATTAATCTCCAAGTAAAGGAATTTTTAAGTGAAAAACAAAAGGGAAAAAAAAAACCTTCTGTTTCTGAGCAAATCTTTTCTCTGTGGGCCAAACAGAAGAGGTTGCAGAAAGGATTCCAGCATCAGTTGCAAGATGAATTAGGTGACCACTACCGCCCCTTCCAGATGTCAGATTCCACAATGTCACTCTTTTACGGAATTAGAATTCCAGTAAGTACATGAGCCCAATACTTAAAGGTTAGGTTCTAATTGACCATATGCAAAATATATGCCAACTTTTATACTGCTATAATAAAGCATCAGTGGGGGTGAGAGCATTTGATAGCTTCCTTCTTCATAATATACCTTTTGTGCTTTTAAAATAATCTATGTTTAGTCTGTCTCTCCAGCCCATGTTTCATAGAAATTGCTATCATCATCCTTTCTAAGGAGAGAGCTCTATGCCTTAACAGGAGAAACATGTTTAGTCTCTCTCACACCCCCTCCACAGGCAGCAGTGGCAGCAGGATTTTAAAATTCCATTCCTGGAGGGGGAAGTGGGGAGATGGCAGAAGGCATATTTTTATGCTAGAAGGAGAGAATGGAGTTGAATTGACCTACGATTCTATGAGAATCATTATACAACATCAAAGTATATTGATACATTTAATAGTATACTTACTCTCTGAAGTATCACTGTTCAATAGCAAACTCAGGATGTGTTTGATTATCTAACTTTTCCTTTTGAAAGCTTCTGCCATTCTGGTAGTATTGCTATTACTGCAGACTAGAGTCTGTATAAAGCATATATTTATGAAGTTCTTTGCCCATCAGAAAACATGGATGAACAAGAAACAAGTGAGAGAAAGATTGAGATACTTAAAAGCAGAGAATTTAGAGGCAACAACAACTTCTTTAGTGGAAGTTCTTAACCCAGGGTCAATGAACTTATTAAAAATAAATATATATCCTGATACCTGAATATAAATGTGATTGGTAACTTTTTTATCTTAATTATTTTATTTAATGTGGTTAAAATAGTATTTTGAGAAGGGGTCCATAGACTTCATCAATCTGCCAAAGGGATCTAGGACATTAATAAAAGTTAACTCCTGCTTTAAAGAATGGGGTATCTCTGTAAATGGACTTTGGTTCTTATTTCATATAAGACATGAATTTGCTATTTCCCTTCATACATCTATTTTAATTCTTTGACCCACAGATCAGGGACCAGAGTGTCATAAGTTCACAAAGGAAAGTCCTTTATTGTTTTATGTAGAATTGGGAAATTATGACTCCTCATCCTCTTACTCTTCCCAACCTTCTGTACCAATCACCTCCACCCCCCCCAAAAAAAAAATGCTTTGGAAAGATAGACGTTGTTGAGCTATAAAGGCATGAGGCATCCTAGTCTAGTGAAAAACACAATGGATTTGGAATCCAAAAACCTGAATTGAAACCTTGGCCTCCCTAACACTATGATCAGAGTCTACTTAACTTCTCTGGGCTTTGTTTTCCTTATCTGTAAAATGAAAGGGTTGGACGAAATGACCTCTAAGGTCAGTTGTAAACCTATGCTCTTGTGATAAGGAATAAGAGGATCAAACACAACTGAGGCAACAAATATGTCTAGAATTTAGAACATATTCCTCCAGTCCTAGAAACTCTTCATTAAGCTCATAACTATCACCTATTATTTGTCTACTGACCTATGAGATCCTAGGCACATAATTTAACCTTCTTATCTTCTCCAACTTGCTCATCTGCATAGTTAGAGCTAAAAGGGCTATAACCGTCTTTTGAAACCATTAACTTCTAAGGTTTTTCTGGTATTTGAGAGGTTTTATTATTGTTATTCACACTTACATGATACTAATTAGGATTCAGTCTTTCTCATTAAGTTGAATGTGTTCACACCTCCTTTTTACTTTTGGTTTTTGG
Source organism: Petaurus breviceps papuanus (assembly GCF_028583685.1). Lineage (NCBI taxonomy): Eukaryota > Metazoa > Chordata > Mammalia > Diprotodontia > Petauridae > Petaurus > Petaurus breviceps. The sequence goes on from NW_027187277.1 coordinate 1,485,956, forward strand.
GACTGACTAGATCCAAAAAGATGACAGTGACTTCAATGTTCACTGCCAAATCTCCTGAACCCAAATAGCTAGCTTTTTCTTTTTTTTTTCTTTTATTCTTTAAAAAGAAAAGCTGAAATTTAAAAAGAAAAAAAAAACAACCAGAAACCTCCAGAAGACCTAACCTAATCTTAAATTTGAATTATTTTATTCCTGACACTTTATTGTTTGGCTGCTTCAGAAGCATCAGTATTATTGAATTAATAACCTTTGAAACCTACTATGAGCCAAAAAAGCAAAAAGGGATGAAGATTGCCTCTCAACTAACCAACCCTAGAATCATAAAATGGGCTCTGAGGAATATTAAGGTGTACATAGTGAGGTTCATGTCAGCTATAAGGGCATTGGACTTAGAGCCAGCCTGTCCAAACACAGGCCAATCAGCCCCATACAATGCAAAGAAATATAAAGGGGTATTCAAAGCCTACCAATATAGCAACATGCTCTGAAAGGTCTATTAACAACACACTTATGATGTGAACTGCACTTAGTCATAAAAAGAACAAACAACAATGAACCCTATTAGAAGGCAGTTATGGGGGCTAATCTTTGCCAATTTCTATTAGAATCAATCAACAAGTATTTTTTTTAATTTTTTATATTTTATTCTGAACCTAAGAAATAAAACAAGTATTTCCATAGCATAGTAGAATAGAAAAAAAAAAAGATGATTGCACATGAAACTGCAATTCTATTAGGTACAACTTAGTATTCCTTTTAAATATGTAATAAAATTATCATGTAGAAAGTTACATGATAACAAGTATTTATTAAGCATTATGTACCAAGGTCTGGGAATACAAGTACAAAGAAGGAAACATTCCTATATGCAAATTCCTTACAGTCTCAAAGGAGAGACAAGAATTGCATATACAGGAGTGGCTAGGTGGCACATTGAATAAAGCACCAGCCCTGGAGTCAGGAGGACCTGAGTTCAAATGTGGCCTCAGACACTTAGCACTTACTAGCCATATGACCTTGGGCAAGTCACTTAACCCCAATTACCCTGCCCTCCAAAAAGAAAAAAAAAGAAGTACATATACAAGTGACTATACAGAATAAATATAAAGAGACAAATTTAAGATTGTTAAATATAAGGTAATTGTGGGAGGGAGGCAATAGTAATTTGGGTTGATCAGGAAAGGGTTTACATAGAAAGTGGTGCTTGAGTTTCCTCTTAAAGGAGAAGAGGGATTGTCTGACATAGGAAATGCATTTCAGGAACAGGGAACAGCCAGTATACCAAGGCACAAAAAGAGGAGATGGAGTGCTATGTGTGAAGTACAGAGAGAAGGTCAGCTTGGCTTGATTACAGAGTGTGGGAGTAGAATCAACTGGAAAGGTAATTTGGGTCCAAGTTGTGAAAAGCTTTAAAAGCTAAACAGAAGTGTTTATTTTTGAGAGGCAATTGGGAACCACTGGAGTGGGTGGTATGAAATGAGATGGTCAAATCTGTGCTTAAGGAAAATCATTTTGGCAACAGTCACCTAGACTATTACAGTAGCTTCTCAATTTGTTCTCCCTGTCCATACTCTGTCCTCTCTCTGGACCAATCCTTCATATAGCTGCCAAAATAATCTTCCTGAGCCACAGATAATGTCACTCTTCAGCTCAGAAATCTTCAGTAACTCCCTATTGTTTCTAGAATAAAATACAAAATCTTTAGCTTATTTACAATCCCACATTATCAGTCTTAATTCATATCAGTATCCTTCATCCCTTCTATATTGCAACCAAACTGGACAACTAGCTGATGCACAAACTTGCTACACCATTTCCTATTTTTATGTATTCATCCACACACCTTATATTTAATAGTCTTAAATTTATTCTCTCTATATTTATATTGTATATTTACTTGTATATGTACTTCTTGTTTTCCCACTGAGAATATAAACTCCTTGCATGTTTACTTCTTTAACCTTGTATTCCTAGCCCCTGGCATATGGTAGCTGGATAATAAATACTTATCATGTAACTTTCACATGATAACTTTATTATATATTCAAAAGGAATGAACTCCATGCCTGGAATGCACTGTGTCTTCATATTACAGAATCTTTATCCTTCTGTAAGAATCAAAATAAAACCAGATCCTTCAACAGATTTCCCTGATCCACACAGAACAAAATATTCCCTGACTCCTCAAATATTCCTTGAGTCCATTATATGGACCCTTCCTTTAAAATCCTCCTGTCCTTATTAGTGTACAAGTTTCATATTACTTCCCTCCTCCTCTAACTCAGAGATAAATATAAATTCCATAATGATGACAGGAACCGTTTCATTTTTGTCTCTGCATCTACAGCTTGACATTTTTTTCCTACAAATGAAGCCAGAAAAGGAAGGAAGGGAATAAGCAAGTTGCAGATAAAAGGAAGGATGTCTGAAAAGTATCACTTAGGCAAATAAAGAAGTTCATAGGACCATAGTTTGAGTGTTGTTAGGGACCTCAGAGACCCCCTTAATTTACAAATAAACAAACAAGTCTCTGAGTGGTTAAGCAACTTGCCCAGATTTACTAGTAAACATCTGAGACAATATTTAACCCAAGTCTCCCTGGCTCCAAGGCCAATGTCCTAGCCACTATGCCATACTGTCTCTAAATTGGTATACCCCAAAGTTTTGGACATCACATATTACAATGCTAATGATAATTATTTTTGAAAAAATTATCATGAAAATAATTACAGTTTATTCACCAACAGTAGTTTCTGAAGATAAAGTATAAAAGTTCTCAAATGAACTTGAAAAGATCTTCCAAATTAAATAAATATGTCCTCTTTACTCAATGACTTAAGTGCAATTGTATGAAATACAATTATACAATTCTAAATATATAGGAAAATATGATGCCAGAAGAAGGAATGAGAGAGGCCAGAGACTTGTCAATTACATAGAAGCCACATCAATTTACAAGTCTCTAAGTGTCTACTACTTGCAGGCACCATGATAGGCTCTGGGGATACAAGTATAAAGAATGAAATTCCTAACTCAAACTGAAGATACATTTTGATGGGAAACACAGCAAGTGCATATAAAGATATACGGAGCATAAATATAAGGTAGTTAAATACAGGTTGTTTGGGGAGGGAGGGTATTAGAAGTTGGGGGAATCAGGAAAATCTCATACCTCTATATCAAGAATGGTAGTTTTTTTCTCTAAGAATTGGTAGGTTCTAGACGTCAGAGCACCAAATATCATTGCTAAAAACAAAACTGATTATATTTTAGTGAACTAGAAAAGACCCATAACTAATGTGGGAGATATCCCTGATCATTTGTTTACATATACTCAGACCACTGACATATCAGAGCTAAACTCAGAATTAGCAAAAAGCTAAAAGAAAGAATAATAATAGGCAAAAGACATAATATACAAATGAAATAAAGTTCCCAAACTGCTTAAACAAGTAATTGGTCATCAAAATGGACAAGAGAAATAACACTGGCACCAATTAAAATAATTTTAGATTTAATCAATTGGCAAAATTAGTCGTTATAATAAGGAGCCCCAAAGCACTAAGAAACTACCTTAGTCAACTAATGTCTTTCAAATGGAGTGAGATGGTTGCCAAAGGCAATACTAGGTTATAAAATAAACTTATTTGTAAAATCTTGTAAAGAAGCAATGATAGACAATTTGAGCAGTGTCATATCATGAAACAATGGAACATAAAACCAGTTTAAAGAAAGTTTGGCAAGACACTCAACTAAGCAAAGTCATCCCAAGGGAGTTTATTTTTTTTTTTAAGCAATCGGGGTTAAGTAACTTGCTCAAGGTTACACGGCCAGTTATTTCTGGGTGTGGTGCTGAGTATCTGAGCCCAGATTTGATCCAGGTCATCCCGACACTGGAGCCGGTGCTCTTACTCGCTGAGCCACCTGGCCACCCCTAAGCAATTGGGGTAAAGTAACTTGCTCAAGGTTACACGGCCAGGTGTTTCTGGGTGGGTGCTAAGTGTCTGAGCCCAGGATTAGATCTCCAGGTCTTCTCAACATTGAAGCCGGTGCTCTTATTCGCTGTGCTACCTGGCCGCCCCAATCCCAAGGGAGTTTAAGGGCAAACAAAACAAAACAAAAACCAGAAGAACAGAAGGAGGACCACAACAGAATAAAGATTTAAAAGATTTATAAAAATCATTTCAACAAATAGTTTTCTCTGTAAAAATCTGGAACCACTATATTTAATTCCTAACATCTTGGTCCCAAATGTGTTTATAGGGGATGTATAAATAGCACTAAAGAGAACAAAGATGAAAAAAGAAGTTTGATTGGACCAAATATATAGAGGAGATCTATGTTTGAGATTTGATACACATTTATTAAGTACCTACTATATACCAGGTGCTCTGCTAAGAGCTGGGGATATAATAAGAGGCAAAAAATAGTCACTACCCTAAAGGAGTTTACAGTCTCAGTGACAACTTTAGGACATTTAGGGAATGATATATAATGCATAAGGAAGAGGGAAGATAGCTAATGTATGTGAAAATCTCAAACTTTATTAATATCCAAAAAAAGGCAACTAAGAGATCATCAATTACTACCGACTCATATACCTGTTTTCCCCTTTATATGAAATTGTTATGACTCAATTATACATGAATGGAGAACATCCTTTTTAAAAGATGGAACAAGTATAGAACAAGCTGGCCTTTGCAAATTGGTATTCAACAGTCAATCACATCTTTACTATTTCATCACTTACTTGGAGATGTAGAGAACATAAGACTTCACTATGGTTATTGTTTGACAGTTATGAAAAAGCAGTTCATAGGCAAAACACCACCTTGCTGGCTGTTTTTTCAACAAAGTGTTGCCCATTAATCCATTAAAATTGTTCAAGATTCCTTGAAAAGGGGGTCAGTGACCCTCTTCTGAGCATAAATAGGAAGAATATGCTCACTAAAGTGTTCACTACTGTGACAGAAGAGATCCAGAAGAGATTCTGTTTTAAAGACAGATTTCCTGTGGATGGTGAAATCCTCCACTTCCTCCTGTTTGCAAATGACATTGTTCCAATTGCATGAAGTGCCAGGATATTTGCAGGGTCTAACAGAAGGGGTTTGTAATCACTCGAGAGTTTGGTCTGACCATCCACATGGGAAAGCTTTTGCTGTTCGGGATTATTTGTTGTAATCAGATCTGAAAAGTAGCATTACTCATTAGAGCAAAGCAATCCTTTTGTATTGATAGACCATTTTATATTTGCATTATGAGGGGATCTTGCAATCACTCCTGATAATGATAATTTTCATCTTTATATAATTACTGGCATCTTTTAGAGGTTGTATGAATGTCAACCTCTTCTTTCACCAGAAAGTGCAGAGTTCTAACAGATGTGACTCATGTCAAGTGATACAGCAAGAGACAACTTGGCCATCTTGGCCATCTGCTATCTTCCTGCTGTTTCCTGCTGTATTACCCATCTGTTTAGATCTGATTTATAGGAAGCAGCTTCCTAAAACATCCCCCTCCTCGGACTCTCACTTTTCCATAGTATGTGCTTGGCTTGAAACCTTAAGGTTTCGATGAAAGTAATTCCCCCTTTACTAATTATGATGTTACCTCATGTCACAATGTTCAATACCTTATGTTCTACATTGATCTTTACCTTTGAGTCCATTCATGAAGACACTGATCATGCTACTTTTTTGTTAACTAATGTGTGTATAAATATTAAATTTGTTTTTATCTATTATATTCTCTATATTTGTGTATGTTTTTATTGTCTTCCCCATTAGAATGTAAACTCATTGTAATTAGAGATCATTAAGTCAGTACAGTACCTAGAACAGTGTCTGGTACACAGTTGGTGCTTAATAAATGTTTCTCAATTAATGCTACCGTGTTTCCCCGATAATAAGACACTGTCTTATTTTTTTTTTCTGGAAAGAAAAACACCAGAGGGCTTATTTTCAGGGGAGGGCTTATGTTGTCCTGCCTCAGCTCTCCTCCGTGGCACTGCTCTCAATGGCACCAGCAAGCAAATCACTGGGGAAGAACAGGATGACGTGCTCACTGCTGCAGCTCTGATTGGATGCAGCTCGGAGCGCGGCGTGCGTTTCACGGGGGGGGGGGGACACGGGGGACGGTGCATACAGAGGGTACCGTGTAGCGCAGGGGATCACCTTCACTACAGTAGCAATCTCAATAGGGCTTATTTTTGGGGGAGGGCTTATTTTAAAGGAATCTTACACAGTAAGGGGAGGGCTTATTTTCAGGATAGGTCTTATTATCGGGGAAACACGGTATGTATTTAAAGGTACTGATAGTGATTAACCAGTTACAGGCACAACTATGGTGTTCAGTTAGTAAGTACCTGTCGAAAAGTCTAGAATATAAGGAGCACGACTTTTTTTCTCCCATGCTATAGAGCATAAGGGAAGGGAATACATATTTTTATACGGTACCTACTATGTGCTTCTGGGAAAGCAAGAGAAGGAGGAACGAAAAATCCATTTTGTTTAAATGTATTTCTTTACGACTAAAATTACACAACTGAATTCTTTATAGATCATAACCAATCCTAGTCCAAGAGATGAGAGAAATATACTTCTCTCCCATAATTAAAGAGGTGAGGGACTATGGGTATGGAATATTACATACATTGTTAAGCACAGTCAATGTGTTGGTCCATTTTGAACTTTTTTTCTTCCTCAATCTTTGTTACAAGTGATGGTTTGATGATTGGGTGGAAATATATTCAGAAATGAAAGTGAAGTGAAGCGTAAATAAAAGATATCAGAATGAGACATTGTTTTCAACATGGCTGATGCCATGTCAAAATTTATTTGGCTAACTCTGTATGTTTGTTACAGATGTTTAGTTTTGGTTTTTGTTCTTTGTTTTTTCTGATAAGGGAGAGGGAGGGGGAGAAGCAGAAAAATAAACATCTGTTCATTTGTAATAATAAAATTAAATTTAAAATAAAAAATGCTATTAAGCATTAAAAAGGCTTTTTGTAAAATCATTTTTTTTTATGTTGGCTCTACCTATCTTGCCTGGGCTGGAATTTCTGTGCAACAGCTAAAGAATCCCACTTATGATCTGCTTGGAAGTTTTGGCCTGCTTGGTTTCTGACCTGGACTGGTTCACCCCATCATAGTCAGCCTGGTAGCCAGCTCCTCCCATGGTGGGGGGGGAAGGGCATTACATTGGTGCCCAACTTAGTTTGGACACCTGATCAGTTTTTGCTTGACTGCAGTTCAGAAATCCTGAAGTCCAGGAATCTATCACCTTCAGTCTCCTTGGTTTATCAATGATCACAGGGGTATACCACTGCCCAGACCAAAAAAAAATAATAATAATTTTTAAATACCCTTTTCAAAAAAAGAAAAGAAAGTGTATTCCCTCATTCTGGAACATAAAAGTTTGATCAAAAAAATTATTTTTCTATTTCATAAAAAAAAAAAACAGTGAATCTGGAATTTCCAGGTATCAGCCAAGGACACATGCCAGACATGATGTAAGAAGAAAGAAGTATTTGTTTTTGTAAAAATGGCAAGTTTTTTGTCCCCAGATTTTTCAATTTCACTCTCTGGCTAAGGGAGGCAAGTAAGGCTTTCAAATTCCCTTGCTAGACCATTTGGTAAATCAACCCACTTCTGTGAGCTGTATAGCTTAGGGTTTTTATTAAGGTTCCTTCGTAATTGTTTTCTTGGGATGGTTGGAAGTCTGCAACTGGGGATCCAGCTGCATCTCAACAGTGAATAGCCATCTGTGAAGAATTTTTTGAGGAACGTGCTCAAATGGGTTTCACCTCCTGAGACTGGTTTTGATGAGTTTTATTAGTAGTTTATGCACATTTAAGGTCTTCAGAACTGCCTTTCAAGCACTTAAGTATTTCATTTAGATTGCTTAATTAGTCTTCTAGTAAATAAACCTATTTTCCCTTTGGTTTCATCACTCTTTAATTTGAGTCCCTCTCCCCACCCCCACATAAAATTTCTAAATTTGCACAGTGAATTTTATTGAATTCTCAAGTTTAGGTCAACCTTTTCAGGGCTAAATAGGATGTGTGGCATAGACTACAATATGATCCTAATTAATTTTTTTAAGCTAGGAATCATTAGGGGAATTCCAAGGGACTCATGGAGATGACAGAAGCAGAGAATCATAGAGCTTCCAAGTCTGTAAGGACCTCTGAGGCCACTGAGTCCAAACTGTGACTGAACAAGGAACTGCTCTGCAACAAAGCAGACATTCTAACCTCTGCCTGAAAAGCTCCAATAAAGGGAATGCCACTACCTCCCTGGGTAGCCCACTCTGCTTTGAGGTAGCTCTAATTATTAGAAAGTGACAATGAGCCTAAGTTCACTTCTTTGCTACCACCATCCATGGTTCTTTGGTGACAGAGGCATGAAACCACCCCTACTCTCCTTTAACCTACTGCATACAGCCTCTCTCAGCCTCTAAGATCTTGTGTTCCTGGTAACAGTGAGACAAACTTGGATTTTCTTTCTTGGTGAAAAGGGTGTAATGAAGTGGTGGGGAACCTGTGACCTCAAGGCCACATGTGGTGGTATAATGAAAGAGTAAGAATACAATAACTATCATGAAAAATTATTATACTGCAACTTTGCATAGTACTGTTGGCTTTTTCAGATCACAAAATAACATATAGAGAACTAGAAAAGACATTAGAGATCATCAAGTCCATCCCCTCCCTCAATTTGCAGATGAGGAAACTGAGTCAAAGAAAGATGTAATGACTTGCCCAAAGCCACACAGATATTCAGCAAAAGAGGTGGATGTCAAGCCCAAGCCATCTGATTCCAAACCCACCACTCTTTTTATCTCAGTTTGCCAAGGATAGGTAACCACAATAGTATGTTTGCAAAGGTTGATTCATTAGATCCTCAAAATAGCCTGGTAAAGTCAGCCAGGATTACTAGTCCTGTTTAAGGGAACCTTTTAGACAAGTTACCGCAGTCTTCTGAATCCAGATATAATCCATGTTAGCAACATGATTGTAGAAATATAATGGACATATTTCCCCACACGTCCCCAAAATGTACCCTCCTGTTTCTGTTGGTATTTTCATATAACAATGCTTCTATTTTTAGTTTTGATTTTTGAGATGAAGTATCTATAAAATAATCCATTTATATGAGCATTCACATACTATAAAAACCAACACAACAAATAAGGAAACTACATCAGTGCAGGTCTGCCCCCTTCTCTGTGTCACCTTCAGCAAGTTACACAATAACTTAGATTGTTTATTCTGATTATTTTGTTTTGTTTTGTTTTTTTAAGCAATCAGGGTTAAGTAACTTGCTCAAGGTTACATGGCCAGTTATTTCTGGGTGTGGTGCTAAGTATCTGAGCCCAGATTCGATCCCCAGGTCATCCCAACACTGGAGCCGGTGCTCTCACTCACTGTGCTACCTGGCCGCCACAATTCTGATTATTTTTAAGAAATAAATCAACTTATTTTCCTTTTGCTTTTATCACTACTTAATTTTAGCCCTCCTCACAAAACTTCTAAATTTGTACGGTGAATTTAATTAAAATCTAGAAGATTTAATAAAATGCCCAAGGTGATACATCTACTTCAAATGAGAGGTAGGATTTAAACACAGGTTTTCCTATCTCCCAGACTGGTTTTCTATCTACTACTCCATACTGCCTAGGTGTGTGACCCCAGGGAAATTAGTTAACCTCTCTGAGCTTTAGTTACCCCACCTGAATAATAAAGGGATTGGACTAGATAGGAGAGAGATTTGGATTCAAATCCCATCCCTGATACTTAATAGCTGTGTAATGATAGATAAATCATCTAACCTCTTTGGAGATAATTATACTGTGACATTTAAAAAGTTTGAGCAACGGTTTCTGAGTAATTTAATCATCTTATTATTAATGTTTATTAATAAAAGGATGGACATTTGGCCTTCTCTCTTGGACCAAAGACCCCTTGTGGTAGTAGGCTCACAGTTTATATGCTCTTGGAAAAGTAGATATTCCTGAGGGTGGCAATCAACTCTGATTGGTTAACAATTAGTGAGAAAATTAATACTGTGAAGAATAGCTGGGCTATATATAATGTGGATCTCGGGGTACACAATTTGGGTCATCCAAATCTTGGTCAAAGAGATTTATGACAAAAGGGAAAATCACATGTTCCCAGACCTGAGTAAACACAATGAGCATGAATCCATCTATTAGTTTAAACTTAGAATTTATTTTACTATTTTTCATTTAGATCTTTAATCTGGGTAAATCTTTGAGAGAGATTTCCCACATCAGTTGATTTCTGGATGATTAAGTAGAAAAGGGGGAAAACCTTGGTTCTGATTCAATAATCAGTTATTAATCCAAGACAGAAATAATTATTTCTCACAATACCAATAGTACTTACCTCACAGGGTTATTGTGAAGGTCAAATAAGATAATATGTGTAAAGCACTTTGCCAACTTTATACAGATTATTATGATTATGATTATTATATCTGTAAGGAGCAAGTGAGTGGTGGGCACCCTGTTGTTGTATGTGACTGAAAGGTGGACAAGATAGCCATCTCTAAGCTTTTTCCCCTGAGCCTTCTCTAGGGGACACTTTCATTCCTGTCAGGAAAGGAAGTAGAAAGTTTTCACTCTGCTGTCCTCAGAGAGAGGTTATCTATCTGTTCCCTTAAATATTGTTATTCTAAGAGATATGATTCATTTTGAGCTAACTTCTGATCGCTTTGTCATTTCTGGGGGGGAAGAAGAACCCCAAGCTCTATTGACACCTTTCCCATTAAAGACCAGTTCCACAGTGAACATGCAGAGTGAATAGCAAAGAAGCCCATTTATCTAAATTGTAGCAAAATCAAAATTAGAGAAGGTATACATAGGAGAACATAACAAAAAATACAAAGTAAAGGAGCTTTCCCATTGGGAGGAAGACAACTCAGCTCAAACAAGAGAGAGAGTCTTGTATCTCATCCAAAGAGAAATACCTCAAAGTCTCTAGGGTAGCAAGTTAAGGATAGGAACATGATGGAGACTACCCTCTCCTCCCACAGTCTTTTCCTTTAGCCACCTAAAATGGGATTGGCCTCCTGCATTTTCTCTCTTGTAGAACTACACTTGAAGAAGATTCTCACTTGGAGAGTCCCAAAGGGAAGTCCCTCTTCAAAGAGTCCCCAAAAGAAGACTGGCTGAGAACTGAAATTCTCACCTCTCTCCATCTCCACTCAGTCCCTCATGTAGGACAGGGCCTTCATTTCCACCAATAAGGAGCTCCTTACCAATGGGCTTTTTCCAACTTTATGATCCTATAGGGGTATTCTTAAAATTTTTATGAATTAGTTTGGTAGACAATAATCTCCATTCCACCCCTATCCCACCAGAGAACAGAAGAAGGCTGGAATTGTTTTACTCTTTCCTTTTTTTTTTTTTCTTTGAGGAGAGAAGTGGGGAGACAACCAGGGTTAAACAACTTGCCCAGGGTCACACAGCTGGTGTGTATCTGAGGCTAGGTTTGAACTCAGGTTCTCCTGACTTCAGGTCTAGCGCTCTATCCACTGTGCCACCTAGCTTCTCCCCTTTCACTCTTTATCTTTGTATTCCCAGCACCAAAAACCCTGCATATCATAAGCAGTTAATAAATGCTTGCTGAATTGAGTGCAGGGACCCTGGATTCTTATTAGAATATCAAGGGAATTCAAGCATAAATCTCAATAATATGAAGACCTAAGGTGATTCAGCCTCTATTAATTTGGTTTCCCATTTGTGGACTCAGGTAGATTCCAAATTTTGACAATAAGCCCTGAGGCTTGCTACCTCTCTCTTCAAACACTATTATTTCAAATCTTATTATTTCGTTAACAGAAAAAGTCTGCCTGTGACTATCCTGTATTAATTGTAAGGTTTTCAACTAGTTTAGGCCCTGGCTTTGAAGAAAATATGCCTCAGATTTGTTAGGCACCTTATCTTGTAAATAGTAGAATATCCTTGATTAAATTAAAGCAATCAACTGCTCTGTGTACTTCAAGTAAGCTAATGGAATTACTCATTTAGCCCTTAGGGATGCTTGTTTTCAATGCATTGGTTTATTTGCTTATAATAATTCAAGAATCTATTTCAGACATATTAAAATGGAAGCTAATTTTAGAACAAGGCCTTTTGCAGATATGCATCCTATGCTGAATAAATCAAATTATATAAATTCATACTAAAGCTATGGGTATGCAAAAAAATTTTTTTTAATTAGAACAAAAGACAAGAGTCAAATGTGGTGAGTATAGTCATCAACCTATTTCACAAAGAACTATGGCTACTGTCTCTGCAAGAGAACCCTGGTGTGAGCCCTAAATTCCATCTGCCCATTGAGCTTCTCACTGAGGAGAACAACCCTTATGAGAAAGGAGTTCAACATCCCTGCTACCACCACCATCAACAACTAACTAATTGCCAGTGATGAACAGTTAAGTCCAAGGGTGCCAAGAATAACAATGTCTCACAGACTAACCTCCAGTCACTGTGTTTTACATATTGTAGGCATTTAATAAATGCTTTTTTAATCATTTATTCATTTAACTCCAACCACAGCTGAGAGAAAACCAAAGGCGCTATTCTCATTCAAATCAAAGTTTGCTAAGCAAATACCTAGAGTTCTCTTGGTTGCTAAGGAACTCAAGAAACTTAGGGTGAATGCCATGGTAAACAAAACCCTTCTCTACTTGCCTATCCCATAAAGTTTCTTTCTAGTGCAATAATTAATTAAGATAAATCCAAGTTCCAGATCAGGATTTTAGTCCCCATATATATTGGATTTAAATGGCTATGATGACATGATTTAAATTTTCTTGTACTTCAGTGGACTGTGCTATCCAGCTTTAAGGGTCAGAAAAATTCCCAGTTATCTCTATTGAAGAATAAGAGATTTAAAGCCATAGGCAAAATCACAGGGTTTGAGAAAGGTGATTCATTAAGGACCCCTACTCTATTCTAATCAGTATTAATCAATTACATATTATTCTATAGGGGTAGTGATTATAAATTCTGTATATCAGGTCCCAGAGCTATGAGCTGCAGATTGTAAAATCACTTGCTTAATCATAGGAAGTTAACTAGAGGCCCTCCACCCTTTCTTTTCCTCCTCATAGTGACAAAGCCCAGTGTGGCAGAGGTGACCCAACTACATAGCAAGTCCCCCAATGGTGACCATCTTATGACCACCTAGTCAGTGGAGATATTCTTTGCTTCACCCAAGTCGTGACCCTGCTGACAGATCATTTTTTGCTTATGAGTCATATGTCAACCAATGGAATTATTTTGCATTTGGTTATAGCCGTTCTTGAATATCTAGATATCTAACCCTATAAAAATAGGACCCTGGAAGGAGGGAGCATCTCCAATCATGAGGAAGATCTGAGATTTACTTTATAAGAGGGGATCACAGACCCTTTAATAAGGTGACATTGGCTCAGAGCTCTGCTTCAGTCTCTCATATTATAGGCTGAATAATTTTTATGTGTACAGATTTCACACCAAGCCTAAGTAAAAGCTAAAATTAATGTAGTGCTTCAGTGTCAACAAAATGCAATCCATACATTATCTTATTTAATCTCCCAACAACCCTGAAAAGTAGGTGCTATTTTCAACTCTACCACCCCCCACATGCATACACACATATACACACATACCCATTTCAGTAAAGGAAACTGAGGCTCAGAAAGGGACAGTGACTTGCCCAGGGTCTGTCACAAAGCTAATGAGTGTATGTGACAAGATTTGAAGGAACCAAAGCCTTGTCTTCCAAATACAGCAAGCTATCCAACAGGACATGCTGCCTCTCTGTAAGATTGTTTAACAACAGAAGCCCCTGAGGAACAGGGATTATAACACTTTTTGTACTAGTATCCCCTAAACCTAGCACAGTGCCTAGTATATATTACCAGGTTGCTTAATAAATACTTGTTGACTGAGTGACTGAGTAAAGAGATATGAGAACTGGACTGAATTCAAGACCAAGGAACTGTATTCTATTTTCTTGCTCTGTCACTCACTACCTTACTACAACTTTGGCCAATTTACTTTTGATTATTAGGCCACTGTTTTATTAGGCTCTTAGGCTAATGTTTTACATTTGCCTCACATTTCACAATTGACAACATGCTTCTACAAACAGTATTATTTGATTGTCACAACAACACCATGACATAAGTATATGATATCCATTTTTTAAAATGAGGAAACCGAGACTCAGAGCAATTAAATGACTTGTCCAAGAAACAAAATAATAACTTATTAAGCACCTACTATGTGCCAGGAGCTTTGCAAATATTGTTATATTTGATCCTCACAACAACCCTGGGAGGTAGGTGCCACAGTGAACCCCATTTTATAGTCAAAGAAACTGAGACAGAGAGAGGTTATGTGACCTGCCCAGGGTCTCACAGCTAATAAATGTCTGAGGACATGAATTGAGTTCTTCCTAATTCCAGGTCTAGGGCTCTATCCATCACACCAGCTAGCCTCCTTAAGGCAATACACCCAGTAAACTGTTACAGAATAGATAATTCATGCAGTGCTCTACTACTCTATAATTTCTCTAATGTCTTCTCAAGTCCCTTCTGAGCATAAAGCTAGACTTAACATAAATCAGAAGATGATAATGATAACCAGAATGAACTTTATATAATGATGTTACTAAGTATAGTTACTTCTTAGATGTGAAACCCAATTAAACAGATGGTCACATGCTTATAGGATCAATCCATAATCGATAGGGACATTCACTTTGGGAAATGACTATAATTTCCTATTTCTCAATGAGGAAAATAAAGGGATTAAGGGAGAGTGGTACTGAAGGGAGTCATAAGGAAAAACTCCAACATTATTTTCAGACAAGACTCTTAGCTAGGAAAGAAGGAAAGGAGAGAGGGGATATAGTCACCCAAAGGATTACTCATGCACTTGCCTGTGAATGTAATTTACAATGAGAGCAAGTACTGGTCGTTAGGAAAATAGGAACAGCTTGAATCACTTAATTAAAACACTGCTCAAAACTGTTAACTCCAAAAACCATTCTGCCCACGAGGCTGTGGAAAGCCAATGTACTATTTTGAAACATCTTCCTTGGTAAACTTTTGATTAGCTCAGTTCCTCCAAGGTAAGAGCATGGGGGCATTCTTATAGCAACTGACCTCCTCTAGGCAGCAGTGGACATTGAAAGCTGAGATAAAGGCCACTGCCCTCACTGTTGTATACATTCCAAGCCCCAGAAGAGCAGGAAGCACATACATTTCATAATGGCACTTCTTAAAAAAGCAGTGCTGTTGGTAGAAATAAGAAAGGCTAATTTGTACTTTTTATTGCAAAAGCTAATTTCAACATAATTTTTAAAAGTTCCTTAAAATCTAAAATTTAATGAAATAGCTCCCTAAAGGGAGCCAACATTATAGAACACAATTCTTCCCTGAAGCTACAATCAATCCATCAACAAGTATTTATTATCAATATAACTGAGTAAAACTAGAGTTACCTCATTCACTTCATTCATGCCGTGCCTATTGGCAGACTGGCAGATTTTTTTTTACTAGAGATAAAATAATAACAAAAGCTCATATTAATATGGAACATTTAAGACTGTCAAAAACTTTTGGTTACATTACTTCATTTGATCTTCACAACAACCTTGGGAGAGAAGCACTACGATCTACATTTTACAGAGGAGAAAACCCAGTCAGGGTTAAGTGACTTATTCAAGGACACACTGCTAGTAAGCATGTGGAATAGTATTTAACCTAGGTCTTCCTGATTCTAAGCCCAGTGTGCTAACCACTATCCTATTTTATAACTAATTATTTTTCCAAAAAATTTTTGTCTATGGATGCCAGGAATCCTGGATTTCAAATAAATTGTGAGGGAAAATAATTCCACATAATGTGAAGGGTTTTTTTGTAAGCTTCTATTTGATACCATTTTTGCTCTACTGAGTACATGTATGTTAGGGCCATATCAAGTTTGAAGGTTTCAGTTCTGTTTGCCATACTTTTGTAAAATTGAGATAATAAATGGCACCACGACTAAGAAAGTTCTTAACTAAACAAGGGATTGAGGCAATAGCAGAGAAAAAAAGATCATTTCAATTAAAGGAAATTGTAAGGTTTTTGCATGAACAAAATCAGTGCAGCTGATTAAGGAGGGAAACTATCAATTGATAGAATATCTCTATACCAAATAGGTCTGATAAAAGTTTAATGTCTATAATATATCAGAAATTAACACTATGGTATAGAAAAAGAGCCACAAAAACTCAATGCTGTGTGATGTTAATGACCAAAAGTGATAAGTGAACACATCTCTCTCTCTCTGCAATGCAGAGATGGGGTCTATCAGTTTGCAACGCTACATGCATTATCAGATTTGGTTAGTGAGTTAGTTTTGCTGAATTACTCTTTTCTTTTCAATTTTTATTCTTTGTTACAAGGGATGACTCATTGGAAATGAAATGGAGGTAATATAAAAATAAAAGCCATCAACAAAATTAAAATCATAAAAGTAATTACTCTCTCTAACTAATTTGCAACCTGTTGTGAAGCTTCAATAAGATAATGTTCAGAAACTGCTCTGTAACCAGAAATAAAAACTCTTATTTCGTGAAATATATAAAATGGCCTTATTCCTTTAAAATATATTTGACTGTGCTAAAACATAATTACAATATTAAGGAAATGCTTATTTCCAACCTATGATAGCCCTCAAAGATCTTTCTGATACCTTAGTATCCTTTCAGCCAAATTTGAAAGATTGGAAATAATTTTATTCAGGATTTTGAAAATTATGATGTACTAATGTATGATGATTTCATATTTGTATATTTATTCCCTTCCAATATTCTTCAAAATAGCTAAATTAATGCTCCTGCCCCTTGGTCATTAAGATATTCAAACTTGCAGTTACACAGTAGCTTCTTTACGCCAATGAAAAGTAGTAAGTAAAACAAACTTTCTTATTCACTTATAATTATAGCACACAAAGTAGCTAAAGGAGCCCACATAGAAGAGTCATAATATCTGTGTTCTCCCTTCCCTTCTCCCATCATTCAAATTCATTAAACGTCTGGGACAAAGATAGAGGTATGTGCACAGAGAATGGAAGAAAACCCATTCCTCTGCCTGTCCCACCAGAGGTAAACTCTAAGAGACCAAAGCAATAACATCACCAATAGCATCATAAGTAACTTGTTTTGCTCAAAAATATTAGATCCTTAAAGGTTCTGAGACATGCAGGACAAGCAGAGACAGTTGTTCCCATACCCATGGTGAACAGCAGCTGCCTACTCTATCCTAGGACAGATAACCTATAATGATTGATTTGGACCTAGAGGAAACCTCAGAGGTCATCTTGTCCAACCTACTTAGGAAAGATGAGCAGTTGGATCTTAAGTCACTTTTAAGATATAAAATCAAAATACCTTTTTATATGTGTTTACAAAGTAGCCAAGATCCAAATGGTGTTGACATTCAGAAAGACCTGCTTCTGCAGAAACCTAACATCCTCCATAGCACAAATTTAATTGAAAAATCATTGTGCTCCACATGTACTCAACATCAATAATAAGGGAAAATATTTCTAATTATTTGTGCTGTTATTCATTCATTTAATTCTCTGTATGAATACTTACTAATTTTTTTCAGGGAGAGAAGCCTATGATTTCCAACAATATGGGGGAACTCCCAGTATTAGAACTCTCCCTATATATATAAAACACAACAGGCAGTGTCTATGGCTTATAGTCTTAGAGTGTTGCTTGGGACACTGGGAAGTTAAGTGATTTGCTTATGATCATACAACCAATATCAATTAATCAATTAATCCATCAAAAAGCATTTATTAAAGGTCTACAATGTGGCAGGCACTATGCTAGTCACTGAGGGTAAAAAGATAAAAATGAAACAGGCCCTACCTCAGGGAGCTTACCTGTACATATACAAGTATACTGTGAATATATTTTTTAAATGCATATATGTGTATATATTTATATTTGTATACACACAAATGTATTACATATGTATATACCAAAAACACACAAAATAAATACAAGGAATTTATTTCATATATGTATATCTTATATATAATAATAGTATGCATGTGTATGTACATAAGTATACCCACAAAACACATACAAAATAAAAACAAGGTATCTATTTCTATATATGTATATATTATATATAATACTAGGTACACATTTGTGTGTATATATGTACACACACACAAATAAAGATAAGGTAATTCAAAGAGGAGGAGTTAGATAATGGGAGGATCAGGAATGACCTCATATAAGAGGTAGAATTTGAACATATCTTTGAAGGAAACTCAAGATTCTAAGAAACTGAGAAAAGAGAGGAGCACATTGTAGGCAAAGGGAAAGGTCTATGAAGAAGTACAGACAGGAAGAGGGAGTGTTGCATGTGTGAAGCAGTAAGAAAACCAGTTTGGCTGGAATAAGGGGACAGTGAAAGGAATGATGTGTAATAAAGCAGGAAATGTAGGTTAGATTTAGGTCATGAAGGGCTTTAAATGCCAAACAGAAGTTTGTATTTTATCCTAGTGCAAACATTTTTAATATTTTTTGGTGTCATAGACTCTGGCCTTCTGGAGGAACCTATGGACCTATTCTCAGAATAATATTTTTAAATAATTGAAGGAAATACTAAATTCTAGTTAGAGGGGAGTGAAAATGAAAACATAATTTTTCCCATCCAATTTCATGGACTACCCCCTGAAATCTATCCAGGGACTCTGGTTAAGAACCTCTGTCCTAGAATTAAAACAATATACACCTAGATCTTACTGAATCTAGGGCTGATCCTCTATCCACTATTCCAGGCTAACATAACTGCAATACAAAATAAAAAATTTAAATATGAATGTTTTAATTCTAGTAACAGGATTTCTCCTCCTCATCCCCCATAGCTAGATGGCTCCTAAGAGTTTAGCAGACCTGAGAATTGTGCTTATTTTTTTTCTTATCAATTCCAGCAGGGATCTGTATGCCAAAGACAAGAATTTATAGTAGTACTACTTTACATTTGCATAGAGCCTTATAGTTTACAAAATGCTTCCACCTCTCAGTTAATCATTTGCTGAAATGAGATTTTGCAAAATGCTTTGCAAATCTTAAAACGCTGTTTAAATGCTAATTACCATTACTATTATTGCCTTTGTTATCTCATTTGGTCCTTACAACAATCCTATAAAATAACATTATTATGATCATTCCCATTTGACAGATGAGTTAAAAAGTTTGGACTTCAAGAGGTTAAATGAGTCTCCCAACATGACAGTGACAGAGTTAAGATCCAAGCCAAAGTCTTTTGAAGCTAAATAGAGCGCACTCATTCTACTATTATCAGGTGCTCTTAACTTTTGACTGTGTCTTAGACCCCTTTGGCCGTCTAGTGAAGCTCATGTACTTTTTTGTTAGCATAAAGTTTTTACATGAATAAAATGAAAAAATGAATAAAATTACTGAAATAGGTAATCAAAGTACTTTAAAAATCAAGTTCACAAACCCCAGGTTATGAACTTCACTACACTATGGGGCCCTACATAATGCAGAAACATGAAAAGAAAGTAGCAGATTTCTCTCACTATTTCATGACTATTTGAGGGGGGAGGGTTATAGGTTTTTAGATTTTAATACTTTTAAAATAACTACTCATATTAAATGTAAAAGAAGTGAGTAAGCAGTTAAAATTAAAGTGAAGTGAACAGAAGCAAGAGAACAATTTACACAGTAACAGCAATATTATAAAGATAATCAGCTGTGAAAGACTTAGTGACTCTGATCAATAAAATGATCCACCGCAATTCTAAAGGACTTAGGATGAAAAAAATACTAACCACCTCCAGATAAAGAACTGATGGTTGTGAAGATTGAAATATGTTTTCCCCTTCTTTTTATTTTTGCTCAGAACTTTGTCAATACAGATCTACATTTTGCATGATTTTATATATATAATGTGTATTGTGTTTTTGCCTTCTCAATGGGTGGAAAAGAGGATGGAGGCAGACAGAGAATTTGGAACTAAAAATAAAATAAACTTTTTTTTTAATTAAGTTAAGGGACAGCTAAGTGGTGCAGTGAATAGAGCACCAGCCCTGGAGTCAGGAGGACCTGAGTTCAAATCCAGCCTCAGACACTTGACACTTAACTAGCTGTGTGACCCTGGGCAAGTCACTTAATCCCAATTTCCTTGCCTTCCCCCTCCAAAAAAAAGTAAGTTAAAATTAAGGTCATTTCCATGATTTCATTTTCTTTGAAATTTTTGTGCACGTGTTGGTGTTCAAGAGGTCATTAAACTCAGGAAATTGCCTTTGATATAAGTTGGTAGAGATGAAGGAGTGAGACAAATATATGGCTACAGGACCCAACTTCATCCCCACCATAGCTTTTCATTTCTTTGAAAAACATGCTGCAAAAATGTGTGATTATGAGAGATACATTTCAGTGGTGTTGCTTTCCAAAGAAATAACAGAGAGCCAAGGAGTCAATACTTACTAATCTGGTTGGTAGATGCACTATAAAAGGCATTGACTGTGGTTGGATTGGTGAACCACCTGGAAAAAAAGAAACACAACCACCAACTGTCATTTGATAGGCAAGCACCCAAAAGAAGACAACACAAATGCTGAACTTCGGTCAAAAAAACAGGAAATGAATGGTCACGTGGTACATCAGAGTATCCCATCAGTCCGAGCTGATGGCTGAACATTATCATTCCAAGTTGTATGTAATTCAGCTATATTCAACAGGTTCCAAAAGGAGGAGCGTAAGTTTATTGGGTTTAAACAATTTCTAAATAAAGTTGGTGCTGCTGCTTTTAAAAGGCCATAAGTGAGCTCTAGGATTTGAAGTGCTCTCTTCACAAAGCAATACTGTGGACGTCCTGGACATGCCAGAGGAGGCAAGTCTGCCTAGGAAGGATGACAAGCTTGGGTTTCCAAATGTTCTTCACTCCTGATCTGTGGGTTAGAAGTCCTTGGGCTAAAAGTAAGGACAATTGGGCTATTTTTTAGAGGAATGTGGCACTGACATTTCTACTGGGTCTACAAGCTCATGTCTCCCCCATCAGGAAGAAACCCTGATTTGATCTTTCCATCCTTGCTAACTATAATCCTATATGCCCTTTATAGCTAAACTTGAAAAGGTGCCTCCACTTTCTCTCCTCTCACTCTCTCTCTTCTTAACCTTTTACAATCTGGCTGCTGACCTTATCATTCCACCAAAATTGCTCTCCACAAAGTTACTAATGATCTCTTAGCTGCCAAATACAATGGTCTTTACTCGATCCTCATTCTCCTTGACCTCTCTGAAGCCTTTTCACACTGTAGATAAATCTCTCTGATGGTTCAGAGTGAGTGTAAATGGCAATTGTTTCTGTTTTGGTCAATAACCCTGAAGGTCTTCCCCTCCCAAACTTATTGGGGGGGGGGGGGGCGGGGATGAGATTAGGTAAAAGAGGCCATTCTTTGCCTCATTCCTACCTGGCCTTAATAACTGAATGGGTGTTGCCTCAGACAAACTGAGACCTGGTAAAAAGCTTAAAGAGGTCAAGGTCCCCCACTGTATTCCAGGTCATCTCCAGTCCTGATCTGTATCTTGCCATTGGGCCCAGATGGCTCCAGAGAAGACAGTGAGGCTGTTGATTTTGCACAGCCCTGCCTCACTTAAATCCAATTCACTGGCAAGTCATGACATCACCTTCCGGATATGGTGGTCCTCTTTGAGAACAAAGACAAATGACAACTCTCTCCTCCTTAATACCTTTTCTCTCTAAGTTTTGGGGTTACCACTTCTCCTCATTCTCCTCCTTTCTGTCTGACTGCTCCTTCTCTATTTTGCTGGATCCTCTTCCAGATCGTGCCCTCTAACCATAAAGTATCCTTCAGAGTTCTGTCCTGGTCCATCTTCTATTCTCCCTCTATACCACTTTACTTGGTGATTTCATCAGCTCCCATTGATTTAATTACAATTTCTATGCTAATGACTCCCAAATCTATCTTTCCTGGTCCAATCTCTCTGCTGACTTGCGATTCTCACATCTCCAACTGCCTTAACCTGAATGTCTAGTAGACATCTTAAAATCAAATTGTCCCAAACAGAATTCATTATCTTTTCCCCTAAATCCTTCCCCCTTACTTTCGCTATTATTGTAAAAGGCAATATATCCTCCTAGTCCCTCGGGTTAACAACCTAGGAGTCAGTCTGGACTCCTTACCATCTCTCTCTCTCTCTCTCTCTCTCTCTCTCTCTCTCTCTCTCTCACTCACACACACACACACACACACACACACACACACACTGCCCCCCTCATATCCAATCTGCTGCCAAGACCTATTGATTCCTTTTGCAATATCTCTCAAATATACCCTGCCCCCTTCTCCCCTCTGACACTCTTCCATTCTAGTGCAGGCCCTCATCGCCTCACACTTGGATTACTGTAATAACTTGCTGATGGTCTGCCTGTCTCAACTCTCCCCCCATTCCAGTATATATCCATTCAGCCACTAAAGTGATCATGTTACTCCCTATTCAATAAACTCCAGTGGCTTTCTCTTGCCTCCAGGATCAAATACAAAATACTATTGCATTCAAAGCCCTTCATACCCTAGCTCCCTTCTACCCTTCCAGTCTTTTTTTTTCTTTTTGGAGGGGGGATGGCAGGGCAATTGGGGTTAAGTGATTTGTCCAAGGTCACACAGCTAGTATGCTTAAGTATCTGAGGTTGGATTTGAACTCAGATGCTCCTGACTCCAGGGCTGATACTCTATTCACTGTGCCACCTAGCTGCCCCTTTTCCAGTTTTCTTAAACCTTACTCCCTGTCATGTACTGTTTGATCCAGTGACACTGGCCCCCTAGGTGTTCCACAAACAAAACACTTCATCTCTTGGCTCTGGGCATTTGCTCTAGCTGTCCTCCAAATCTGGAATATTCTCCTTCCTCCACTTAATGAGTTTCCTAACTTCCTAACTAAAATCCCACCTTCTATAAGAAGCTTTGAATTCCTCTTAATTCTAGTGGCTTCATATTTACCTTGAATATAGCTTACTTAGTATAAGCTTGTTTGCATGTTGCCTCCTCCAGGAGATTGTAAACTCCTTGAGGGCAAAGATTCACTTTTGCCTCTTTTTATATCTCCAGGGCTTAGCACAGAGCCTGGCACTTAGTAGGTACTTAATAAATGTTTACTGAATGATTGATTGCTAAACTGTTTTGCATAGACCACTGAACAATTAAATGATTAAAATTTTCTGCTACTGTTTATTTAAGATTTCTCACCACTGTCAAAAAAAAAAAAATGAGTCAAAGCATCATTGGTTTCATTGCTCAAAAACAGCCCTGGTTTCTAACTTCTTTAAGTGCCAGCCACTCTAAATTTTCCACAAGACCATGGAGTCATTATACCATTATGTACCTCTAATCTCATATCAGCCTGAAGTTAGAAGGTTAGAAGATACTTTGGCTAAAGGTCAATTGATCAAATCAGATCACTGATTCTGACTCTAAGGCTGCTTTGCCCAGCTCCTAAGCCTGCTGTCAGAATGGCATTTCCTTCTTCTCAAGTCAATCATGGATTATAGGTTTTTCTCAACCGCCAGCTGAAATGACACCAGCTTCTCTGTCAGTGACTAGTAAATGTTTCCACTAAACTGGGATTAGACCTGAATTAAATTCATTTGCTTTCAACCTGAGTTCTCTGGATGGCTTATTTTTCCTGAGAAAACTAATTGAAATTCTCAGTTATTTGGTTCTCACTTGTACAGTAGAAAAAGAAATGAGAACCAGGGTTTAAATCCAACCTCTAACATTTCACTTAGGTTACCTTGGCCTCAGCTTCCACAGCCATAAAATGACATCCTTGGATTAGATAGCCTCTGGGATCCCCTCCAATTCTACATCTATGATCTCTTGGACTCTAGGTACAATCTATTTCATCAGCTGGAGCTACCAGGAGGATTTTAAAAACACTGCATATAAGGTAAAGCACAAGGCACAGGGGAAGGTCAGGTTGTTAGAGGAGAGCCCAATTCAGGCTGCCACTCTGTGAGTTCAGGTTCAATGTTGGGATGAAATGAGGTACTCTTGGGTCATTGAACAGTTAACAAAGGAAGGTTTATTTAGCACTGACATAGAAAAGATGTTCAACAAGGATATAGTATCACTTAGCTCAATAGACACAGTTCCCCTCTTCTTCCGTATGGAAGTATAGAAGGTCATCAGGGCAAGAGTGGTGACTTCCATCATTTTGGAACGTTCACCAAGTCTGAAGGGAAATGACTCCACATGAGTGGGTCTTTTTATGTCCTGAGATAACAAGGAAGCCCATATTTATATGACCAGAAGTAGCCAGGAGGTTGCTGGTCAAGAGAGGTGGAAGCTTGAGTCTTGCTCCATACAGGCCAATCAAGTCCTGACTGTTGAATTTTAGGGGAAAACTAGCTTAACCTGTTAGGAGGAATGACTCTAAATATTGGTCCTTTTCAGGCAACTTGGTTTGCCTTTACATTTGTAGATAAGCTTGAATCACAACATGAATAATGACTTGATTTATTCACATAATTCGACCCTTTCTGTCATCATCACCATCCTGTTTGCTGGATCATATATCCCACGTTTGCTGGATATATAACTAAAATAATAGAGAATTATTCAGATGTATCCTAAACTGCTAGAATATATAAATAAAGGCTCACTAGAAAAACCCAGATCCCCTGCAACCAAAAATAAAATTTCCCCCTTGGTGGGGATTCTGAGGGACTGTTTTTTTATTGACCTTTCAGAGAGTTTCTATTTGTATCAGCTTGGGAGTTAAGAGAAGCCCAGGCTATGCATGAACCAATCCTACTACTCATCAGCATGGGAGAGTTGACCAGCACTGTTTTTGGCCTGGTCAGTTCACCCCTGAACGAGCAATTTAATGCCTTCCACCCTCACTCCTGAGGGATCATAATACTGATGCTGAACTTTGTGTGGATCTACATGTAGCTCTGAGCTACTGTGGCTCTCATGAACCACTCATGAGCTCAACCTCTCTGATAACTGAGATTACAGGCATATACTATTATGCCTAGTCAAAGGTTTATTTAAAGAGCAATTGAGAAAACCCAGGAACAGTGGCTCATCCTTACTTTCTTATTTTTAGCAAACATTCTAATTTTATTATTCTAACTACTCCATAGTATCTACTACTACAGATAAACCTGATTATATTCCATTTATCTCCTTATTATAGAGGGTGTTGTATACATGGAGATATGTCTCATCTTCCTACCAAAAAACTGTCACTTCTTTAAAAGCAGAACACTATTTCCCATAGTACATAGTATAGAATTGGGCAAAGATAAGGAAATAAAAATGAATCATCAACTAAATCACACACATTTCCTTTCTAAGACATATAGAGGGCAAAAATAAAACATAGAGGTGAAAATATAGGGGATAAGAATATAAAATTTGAAAAATCTCATTAAAGAAAACCTACTTTTACTATAAAATGGCATATAATAGTTTCATTGTTTAAAAACTATTCAATATTTTCATTTTTTCCTATATTTTATGTCGATATTTGGACTGGTTAGACTACATATGAATGAAATAAATCATGACTAAGTTTTATGATTCAATTATTAACTCATATCATAACCTGAAATTTCTTGCACTGATGAAATCATAAATATGGACCCAAAAAAATAGTGGACTTGCAATGAGGGAAAATGGATTTGAGTCCCCACTCTGATACTATATGATTAGGTCAAGTCACTTAAGCCTCTGAGCTCAGTTTCTTCATCTTCAAAATGAAGGACAATGATGTTTATACTACTTAACGTCCTAAGATTGTAGGAAAAGCTTTTATAAGTCTTAAAGCAATATGTAAATGTGAACTATTATTATCTACCCATTTCATAAAGCTTTTTATAGATAATACAATATATATTTCTTCATAAAGAAGAAATCACTTAGTAAACCCTCCAGATGTAGACAAATCAAGGTTATCATCAGGGGTGTGCTGATCAATGTTTAATAACCAACTTTGTGAAGCAAAACACATGTTTTATGTTTAACCTGCATTATTCAAATTTCTCCATCACTTTCTTAAGTCTAGTGTCTACTAGACCATCAATTTAATGATAAATATAGACTTGATTTATATCGTTTATCAATTTCTGGGGTGTCAATGTTCACAATGAACATTTAACAAGTCTCTTACGATTTGGATCCAGTACACCTCTGGCTATTGTGATCATTATTACCTTTCTCAGAAAGAATTGCCATGATATCAGTATGGGATAGTGGAAAGATTTAAAATCAGAATATTTCAATTCATCTACTTACTATTTTTGTGATACTTTTGAGCAAGTCACTTAATATCTCTGGGTTTGTGATAATAATGGCAATTAAAGATTCCCCTGTATTGGCTTGGTTTTTCAAATTGATTGTGTTAGAACCCAGAGCTTGTTACTCCCACCTGTGGGATGGACTTGTTGATGTGAAAAGAGAGTCCTGAACTGGGAGGAGCTGGTGACGGAGATTTGGAGAGACAAGAGGGAGGCAGAAGAACTTTTTTGGAAGCAGAGAGAGAGACTGAGAGAATTGCTGGGGGACTTCTGAGACCTGCTCACTGAGCTGCCAAGGACTGAGGAGACATGGCTGTTTTGCTGGTACTTTGTCTGTCTGTTTTTATGTTGTTTTGCCAGATTTGTCCACTGGTGAAAGACAGTCCTTTTGTTGAAGAAGTCCTGGAACCTGGCTGTTGGCTAAGAAGCCCTGAGACTGTCCTGCAGACAGAGAGTGAATACTGTCCACTAGTGAAGGACAGTGCTGTTGTTGCAGGGGTCTGGAGACTGTCCTGCAGACAGAGTGAATACTGTCCACTGGTGAAGGACAGTGCTGTTGTTGCAGGGGTCTGGGAACCTTTCTATTGGTTCAGAAGCCCTGAAGAAGGATTTTCTTGTTGTATGTTTACAGAAATCCTGGGAGAGGGTTTTGCTAATGTTTTCAGGGGTTCTAGGACTGTTCTACAGACAGAGGATGAATTAGTGAAGAGACTGGCAATGTATCTTGTGGCCTTGCTAAGCCTTGTCTCCCCAGGAACTAAGATTGCTGAGAACTTGCCTCGTGTCAAGATGAAGAAAAGACCTCCATTTGGGTATTAAGTGCTGTGTTTAAACTTGATGTAACTCTAGGGTAGATTCAATTGAGATCCAGGGGTGGGGAACTTTTGACCTTTTTGTGCTCTGTGATTGACAAATGAAGGTATTTTACTTATGTTTGGAAACTAATCTCCATTTGAGAAGAGGGGCTTTGTGGTGGACTAAATGAAGGTATAGCCTAGGGGTGGAGAAGTATTTAGACCAGGGACTTTGTAATTGATTGAATGATTGGAAGGTCCTGGGGTGGGGTAATACTTGGAGATTATTTAATCACACAGTAAATGCTGTATTTTGAATGATGTCATGTTTTGATCTTCTCTGTTCTTGGTTTGTCACTAAATAAAATGGAGAGCACCTATGCTGGTATTTTGAACCTTGGGAAGTTGCCTTTCCTTGGCAATTACATTACAGGGTTTTATCTACAGAATGAGAGATTTAGATTAGATGACCTCTGAGGTCCTTTCCAGCTACTTCTAAGTCTATTCTCTTATGAAATAAGGAAAACAGTGGCACCTATGATTTCATTATAATAGGGAATTCCCCAAAGAGGAAAGCCCCCACTAAAAAACACAGGAGCACCTTCTCTGTAATTTATAATCTTAGAGAGGTACCTAGAAGCACTGAGTGTGACTTGCCTGGGGTCACAAAGCCTGTATGTGGCAGGAATGGGACATAAACCTAGGTCTTCCTGTCTCTAAGACCAGCTCTCTATCCACCACTTCCTGCTGCCTCATATATGAAAGTAGATAATTAATGTAAAGTACCTTATGCAGCCCCTCAGCAAAAAAGGCTAATGGGAAGGGTAGTTATTTCCAGCTGGAAGGATGGATTCAAGGATCATTGGAGACAAAAGCTGCTCTACTCAAGGGAATTTTGGAAACCCTTGCTGACTGGGAATGGGTGGAAGAGGGGATGTACATTATCCAATTGCAAGTGAAAAATATTGCTAGCCCAAACTGAATATGATCAGAAGTTAAAGTCTATCTGAGAGAAGGAATCTGTCTAGATAGAATTTTGTGCTTTCTCTGACTGTCTCTGTTAGTGGAAGCTAGTAAATGGATCCCTTCTCCTCTTCCTTCCCTCCCCTACCTCAATCATTGCCTGGTAAAAGGGCATCACTTACCCTTGGAAGTTTCCTAATCTCTTTAAGCTTTGTTTATATGCTGTATGTATTTATATAATGTGTTTTGTCTCCAGATAAAGATAAGCTGATTTCTATTGCATGCTGAGCAACTGTTTACTATAAAGGAACAATGGAGAAGGGCACCGGGGAATGAATGAACCAACAGACCTAGATTTAACCTTGAACCTATATTGAAGTGCCTGCCCCACACCACTGCAGACAGGAAAGAATGGCTTCACTTTAAAACTGTAAGATTTTACATAAAGGCAAACTGCTTTTATTATTGTTCCTAAAAAAAATTTTTCTCACCAATATGCCAGCAACAAATGCATTGTAAGCTCTATTTTTCATATACTATGTGAGAGAATATAATACCAAGTAAGTGAAAGCTCAAGAAAATGAAAAGATTCTTTTAAATAGGGATTTGATATATCTGTAGCCATGTTTTAAAGGGTAAAGGAACCAAGTCCAAAAGTGTTTTGTTATAGTGGAAGTGAAAATGAGTTAATAGGGAAACTGCTTTAAAGTAATTGCTGAAAAAGGAAATGATGGGATGAGGAAGAGAAATTACATTCTGACATGCTGAGCAATGGGGTAAATCCTTTATTTTTAAGCCTGGTAATGTGACAATTTGGAGGATGGGACCCTAAATATATATCATTCAGGGATAACCTGCCAATTAATTTCATTCTTGCTGACATTTCCCACCATGTGAGGGACCTCTTCAATGCACATTAGTGCAGTTAAAATGGATTCCAGGAGAATGAAAGATAAAGGGTGTTTATCTCCCATGCCCACAAAGAAACAAAATGTTATTTCAGTGCTTTACAAGCATTCATACTGGGTTAAAGGAAATATAGAATCATGATCTACTGTTCAAAGTAAACTATTATCGAGGAGATACTTCAGAATCATCCCCACTCAATTAACTCATGCATTTTCAAAGCCCTGAGATGCCTATTAAAATCAATGGGCATCATAAAGCTAAAACCCCGTGCAGTGCCTCCAAAAAGGTACCAGTTGGCAATATCCAGAAAAAAACTTTATAGTACTATCTGATTACTGGGCAGATAAAGCCCCTAACTACCTAATGATGCTTTCACTAGACGTGCCTATCTCTAAAACAACAGAAAATAGTCACATTGCTGTGGATCTATAAGATACAGAACCTCTCCGAACAAAATATTCTTGTTCATAAAAGCAATACACCTAAGACCATGGTCAAGATAGTGTTTATCCCATTTTGCAGATGAGTAACCTGAAGCAAATCAAGTGATTTGATTATGACCATATTGCAAGGAGGAGCCAAGCTTAAGGTTAATTGCCTTTGGTTCTTAGTTTCAACAGTTTTTGAAGAAAGGCAATCATAAGAATATTATTAAAAATAATCATCACTACCCAACAATTCCATTGTGGGAAAAATGCTCTGAAAGTGCTATCAAGAATGACAAAAAAGGGCAGCTAGATGGCAGTGAACAAAACACCAGGCCTTGAGTAACAAGAACCTGAGCTCAAATCTGACCTCAGATTCTTGACACTTACTACTTGTGTGACCCTGGGCAAGTCATTTAACCCCAACTGCCTCACACAAAAAAAGGACAAAAAAGTTATCTCTTCAAAGAATTTTAAAATAGCATTTTATGTAATTGCAAAAGAAAAAAAATAAAACTAGAATTAACCTAAATGGCGAAAACAGGGGAAAGGTTAAATAATTTGTAACACATTAATATAATGGAAGGAAAAGATAGCATGGCATAATACAGAATCAACCTCTGAGTCAGGAAGAGTCTAGGTTGAAGTCCTGATTCTGACACATACTAACTGGTGTCACAACTTTTCAGTGTCCCTTGTAACTGTCAAAGATTACTCGAAGTTGTAGAAAAATTGCAGGTATACCTTGGAAGAAAGCTCCTTTCTCTGAGTTCCTTACTCTGATTAAATTACAAGTCTGGTCCAAAATATAATATAATTCTATCAGACCTATAAGTATCAGAAATACAGAGAAATCTGGAAAGACCATAAAATAATGCAAAATTGAAAAAAAAAAAGAAAGAAAAGCAGAATCAGAAAATGGATTCCCTACTATGATCATATGAGAGGAAAAGTCAAGGAGCCTGAAAGGAAAAAGAATCCTAAGCAGAACTTAGAAAAAAATAACTGAAAAATGATTGTAATATTTTATGCCTTGATATTAGTTTGGCTACATGTAAATAGTTACTGAACAAGTTTAGTTAGCTGTTCAATACTAAGTTTTTAATAAAACATTTAAATTAAAATAACAATAGCTCACTATGAATCACTTTATGGTTGGTAAGGTGCTTTTACCCCCAAGAAGACCGTGAGGTAGATATTTCAAGTAGTATTATCACTGTTTTGAAGAGAAGGAAAGTCATATCCACATATTTTAATGTACTCAAGTTTATATCATAATTTAAAGAATACTGGCAACTCATTCTATCAGTGTTTTCAAATTATGTCAAAGATAAAATATTTAGCAATTTGTGTAGTCTTCATATGCACACACCAATAAAATGATTACTTTTAGTGAAAATTTAAAACATTATATAATGTGTTCCATTGTTTAGAAGCAACAGGATAGAAGGAAGTCTTAATGTCTGGCTAAGTGAGCATAAGCTGTATCTCTGGCCTATAAAAGAAAGATGGTCACTGTATAGTCTCATTATGATGACTGAAGAACACTCCCTTTGACCTGGGCCTCCTTTTCTCCACCTCTTTTACACCAAGTCATTGATAAAAATAATTAAGCAACCTCCTTCCACACGCTCAGTCTACCTCTGTTTATTTTTCACTTAAGAACACACAACTGATGTAACTGATTTCCTGACCTCTAGGATTAGACACTGGTTCATGTAAACATGCAAGGTTTTATCGCATGAATGGAAAGACCCTGGATACCCTTCTAACTCCATACCCAATATACACAGGACAGTGAGGGAGGCACCAATACCCCAGGGCATTCCCTCCATAAACAGAATGATTCTGCAGGCATCATCTATGTCAGTTTTAGACAGATATCTCAGAAATGAATGGCATTC
Organism: Petaurus breviceps papuanus; assembly: GCF_028583685.1. Taxonomy (NCBI): domain Eukaryota; kingdom Metazoa; phylum Chordata; class Mammalia; order Diprotodontia; family Petauridae; genus Petaurus; species Petaurus breviceps. The sequence goes on from NW_027187277.1 coordinate 1,517,338, forward strand.
TAGGACTGCCTGCTCAGGGTCAGTGATTCACTGTCTAAACCAGTAAATAGGCCCCTTATGAGCAGAGGATCTGGGAGGAGGCAAAGCAAAGCATCTTCTCTCTTTCACCATTGGTATACCCTTCTAAGCCAGAAGAAAAGAATCAGACATGTACAAAAGACGAATAAGAAACCAAAGTTCTGAAGAAAAAGGCAAATTTTTTAAAATTTCACCTCCAGAATATAATTGTGTCTTCAAATCATCAAATGCTAAGTAACCACAAAGATAGCTGCTAATAACTAAAATAGTCTCACCCATTGTTTTTAAGGTACACCCTATTGTCTACCATATGGAGGCATGATTAACTACATGAGAAATTGCTTCCCTTTCCTTTATAAATACCTTTTGCAAAGGCAATGAAATGAAATAGTGTAAAAAGCTTTGTTATCCTGGAGAGACTTCTATAAACTGATGCTGAGTGAGGAGAGCAGAACCAGGAGAACTTTGTACACAATTACAGACACAACATATGTGTGATGAACGAACTTTGATAGACTGGGCTCCCTCCTCTCAGCAATGTAGGGTTATAAGACAACTCCTACTCATGATGGAAAGAGATGTCCACATCCAGAAAAAAAGAATTACAGAGTTTGAATGCAGTTTGAAGAAAACTACTTGCTCTCTCTCTTTTGTGTTTAGTTTTGTTTTGTTCTTTCCTGTTGTTCACTTCATCGGTGATAATTCTTCTTTACAACCTGACTAATGCTCAATGTGAAGGTATTTGTAGAGCCTATATTGGATTGAATGCCGCCATGGGGGGGCGGGTAGGAGAGGGAGGGGGAGAAAATTTGGAACTCAAGGAATTGTGGAACTGAATGTTATAAACTAAAAGTAGATAAACAAATTTAATAAAATAATTTTTTAAAAAAGCTTTGTTATCTAACATATTAGACAAAGGAAAGGCCTAGTGAATCAAAAAGATTTGGTTCTATAAGATATTATGATGTAACACTACAAGCTACCAAAAACTACCACAGTTTTTAAGCCTAATCAGGCATAGAAATACTACTAATAGAAATGTAAATCTGAAGTTACCTCTGCATCATTTTGGTGGGGTCAAGGTGGAGGAAGAGAAGGACTCATCCCAGGACACAGATAATGCAATGAAGGGACCAAGGATGAACAGGAGGAGTCAGGAGGACATGAGTACAAATTCCTCCTCAGACACTTAACACTTACTAGCTGTGTGACTTTGGGCAAGTCACTTAACCCCAATTGCTGTGCCTTCCTCCAAAAAGATTTTTTTTTTTAATTTATGAAGTGATCACTTTGCTAGTAATCTATAGAAACCATAGTTTTGAACTATGGGGAGAAAAATTAATCAATCTCTAAATTTATTCTGTTCCCCATGTGATCTAGAAAAAAAATATTTCAGATGTATTTGTGAATATTAGGAGGTATTAGAAAAAGGGGCCAAAACAACTAGTAGAATCAGGCAGACATAGAGGTGCAGTTGAGCAAGCCAAAGATTAAAGGCCCCAAGGGGGACATTTTGGAAGTCAGAGAATCAGGACAGAAGGCCTAGAGTACAAAGGTATGGATCAATAAATCAACAGACAGTGAGACAGATAGTTCTCAATGGTGGTAGCAAGCATGGATCTAGAATGTTAAAAGATAAACTTAGCACTTAGGCATCAAAACTGAGAAATCAGCCTGGTCCTGAGGCAAAGATGTCCTGATCTGGGTGCCCCCTCTATCACCACCAAATCACAGTATTTTTTACTTATAAAGGACCTCAGGAGACATCTAGTCCAACCCATTCAGTAAGTAATATATGCTTCCTGCCACTCTCCTAAGGGATGGAGGTCAAGGAGGGCAGAAGCTATGGAAAGGAGGAAGGCATTACAATTGGAACTCTAACTAAACATCTCTACCACTTACTTGAAATTCATCAATCCTTTCCAATATTCTATTATTTTCCAGCATCACCTCTAACCTCTTAAACTTATTTCTTCAATTTCTTTTTATTATTTCTCAAGGTCTTTTGAATCTTTACACTTGGTAGATTAGGAGATAGACTTTATTTTCCCCTCTTAGTTGATTCTGCTTAGCTAAAATCAGGGGTTGCTAGGTGGCACAGTGAATAGAGCACTGGCCTTGGAGTCAGGAGGACCTGAGTTCGGGTCTGGCCTCAGACACTTCACACAAAACTAGCCGTGTAACCTTGGGCAAGTCACTTAACCCCAATTGCCCTACCTTCCTCCCTTCGAAAAGCAAAAAGAAAAATCTAAAAATAATAAAATAAAATCAGAGACAACTTCAACATTTGCTTTTTAATCTTTCAAAGTGTCTTAATAATGTTGCGGGTGAATACTAAACCAGAAAGTTTTTTTAAATAACAAAAATTCTGGTTTCTAGAGCTTTGGGGTGAAATATCACCAAATTTATCAGTTTTTACTGTACTGTGAAAATTGCTCTCATACATTTTCAGTCTTAAAGGTCACAGTTTTTGCCACTGTTTTCCTATGTGTCTCCCCACTCATTGATTTATCCATTTCAGTTTACATATACATATTACATATGTGTTATATACATATATATATATATATACTTTTTTTACTCACTCTGTTTTTGGAACTTCTTTTCTTAGCCAGAAGAAATCAGATTGTGCTAAATACTTGCGAGTTTGCAGGACATTGCCGAAATAATCACTTTCTGAAAATTTCATCTGAGAAAATAAATCATAATTATCATTGTTCAAAGTGACAATAACAAAGGTATATATCGAAAGGAATTTTCAGGTATTCCCAGTTTCAATATTTTTAATGGACATTTGTTTGGGGTTTTTTAAAGGAATAATCCAAAAATAATTTGATTATTTCCAAATGACAGTAGAAAATAACCAGAAGCTGCTGAAAGTTGCAATATACTATATCTCCTTAATAATTGAAAAATCCATTTTGACTTCTAAAAAGAAATAATGACTTGTTTTCAATCTGTATGCCTTGCAGGAATGCTTGGACTTTACCAAAATATGTCAATTGCAGTGTCCTATTTTTCAGTAACATGCATCTTTTTCATCATAATTCATTTTAGCCAAATATCATTATCTAGTTCAGCAAATAGCATTAGTTGATGAGGGGAATAAAACAGCCAAAACTAATTCAAAGAACTCTTTTCTTGGGCCTCTATCATAGTAAAATAGTATCTTCCCCCCAAATGAAAGAATTTCTTCTGAATTTAGCCATTAACCCTAAAAGAAGATTCTGTTCTTTAAAAATGTGTGCAACTGGGGAGATACAATGTTAACTGTAATTTACCCTGGAAAAATCAGAAAATGAATGCTTCTAAAGAGGATTTTCTCCTAACACCAAAAGAAGAGATGTAAGTCACTGTTTTGTTTCTAAATATTTTGTGCAACCCTCTCCTTTAGACTGGCAGGACCTAAAGAAGATGTTATTAATGATATTTGTGATAAAAAAAAAATTCATGGTTAGCAATGTTCTAACATGTTTTGGTTAGGGAAACTACTGCTGGTATATGTAAAATAGGAGTGAAATAAATGAAATGCAAACTAAAACTTACAATCAAGGTTAATTGGATTCTTTATTGCCACAATTTTGACAATTTACTCAACTTTAAGCTTTTTTTAAAAAAAAAAGTGAAAATAATACTGTCCTGTAGTATAAAATGAACATAGACCTAAAAGGAAGGAAACCTGAGACCTAGTCTTTATTTTGTTCCACAACCTTAGCCAAGTCAACTTATCAAAGCCACAACTTCTCCAACTATAAAATGAGGGAATTGGACTAGATGATCCCTAAGCTCACTGCTAGTTCTCAATCTATGACACTATGACTATATTTACTTCAACTAAACTCTATTGAACAATCATTGATTAATTATCTATGGTTCCAGGAACCATTCTAAGTGGTGGGTATAGATAAACAAAAATGAAAATAAATCCTGCCTTTGGGAAGCTTGCATTCTACTGTAATTGCTACTAATTCCACCAATATCTCATTTTATTTTTTGAAACTTTATCCTCAATTATTCTTCACCAGAAATATAGGACAGAGGTTGTCTCATATTATTCCTTCATCTGAAGCAAAACATGGTTAAAATTAGGCAGTAGTCAAGACTTGGGACAGCTAAGTGGTACAATGGATAGAGTGCTGGGTCTGGAGTCAGGAAGACTCATCTTCTTGAGTTCAAATGACTTATTAGTTGAGTGACCCTGGCCAAGTCACTTAACCCTGTTTGCATCAGTTTCCTCATTTGTAAAAATGAGCTGGAGAAGGAAATGACAAATCACTCCATTATCTTTGCCAAGAGAACCCCAAATGGGGCCACAAAGAGTCAGACATGACTGAACAATAACAAAGTCAAATTATCAGTATTTTCCCAATGACAGTTTAAAGATTATTATTTTAAAAACATTCAAATTATATCTGAGGTTCTTTAGAGCTCTAACATCCAAGAATTCAATACAATAAATCTTCATCTAATATCTACAGTGTGAGAATACTCACTGTATTCTACCTGGGAAAAGGTTCAAAGATTTTGCCTAATAAATAACTACGACAAAAATTAACATGATAAATGCAGCAAGATTTCACAGGAATAAAGGTGGACAGAAGGGAAGTTTAGGCATAGGGAAGTGTGAATACAATTCTATTATTAATTGTTCTCAAGTTCATAATCTGGTAGTAAAGATGACAATAATCAGAACAGAATAGAAGTTCCTAGGAGAAGTATAAAAGCCATAAGTAGCTTTTAAGACAAATTCTAAGTTGTGGGAATGGGGAAAATTTTAATGAAAGAAGATGTCATTAGATAGAGCTGTGTCTTGAAAGTTGTTTAGTATTTCAGCATAGGGGCAGAGTATGGCATGCAGTGCAGGGAGTGTGCAGGAAGGGTTAGGTGGGTTAAAAGAGAAGGTGACACCAGCCATGGGAGATTCCGGGAATAATAATAGTACATGAAAGGAAGAAGATTTGCCTAAGATCCCCTTAGTAGCAAGCGGGCAAAAACTATCAGAAATATCAACAAAAGGTAAGAAGGAATAAAAAATTTCTAAAGCTTTAAAAATTTCTAAAACTGCAAGCAATTTGATGTGAGTGTATTGACTATCTACCTAAACATCTGCCTGTCTATCTATCTAGATAAAAGGGAATCTATTTTAAAAGGAAATTTCTCCTTCCCTTGCCTTCTCTTTCTTTGAGCCTTCAAATAGCATCAAGCAGCCCTCAGACTTTCCACAAAAGTTAGGAGGAAGAGCAGTTCACCCTGTCTCTCACCCTGGCCCACATGAGGCTATGAACACATGACCACCAAAGCCTATGCCCCATCTAAGTGAACCTGATCCTGGGTTTATAGGCTGCTTCTTTTGTATTTGCTTCTTCTTGATTTTAGGTGAAAGAAGAATGATTCTGATATGGACGTATTCAGGCTTGGTGGCTACCTTGTGAGTTATTTAGATAGATAGATAGATGATAGGTAGATACATACATACATAAATACATGCATGCATGCAAGCATGCATTCATGCATATTCATACATGCATAGATATACAGATATAGAAAAATATGTAACTGAGGGCTAGGAGGAATGATGTGAACAAAATATGTTCAGAGTTGCCATTTCTGATTCCTGTTGGCCATATGTCTCATTGCTTGGGTAACTGGGTCTTGATGAATCTCCTAGCTGCTTCCAGTGACTCAGATCTAAAGAGTGTTTTGTGAAGACTTTCTAGAAAAGATGGCAACTGGGGGCGACTAGGAGGCACAGTGAATAGAACACCGACCCTAGAGTCAAGAGAACCTGGGTTCAAATCCAGCCTCAGACACTTAACACAAAACTAGTTTTGTAACCTTGGCAAGTCATTTAACCCCAGTTGCCCTGCCTTCCCCCCTCAAAAAAAAAAAAAAAGAAAAGATGGCAACTGGCAAGAGGATGAATCCAGCTTATCCTAAGGCCAGATTGTTCCTCAGCTTCTGACTCCCAATTAAGAAATGGGTTCATCTCCCTACCATTGGTCACCTTCTCCAAGAGCAATGGAATAATTTCCATGGACTCTAGCCTTTGTTGGAACCAACTGAAGGACCCCAAATCACTGAACAGGTCAGACTCACAAGGTAGCAGCCAAGCCTAGATACATCCATCTCCCTTTCACCTGAGATCAGGAAAAAAACAAACAAAACAGTCTAAAACCTAGGATCAGGTTCACTTAGGCAGAGCATGGGTTTTAGTTGTCAGGAGTTCATGCTCTGGTGTTGGCCAGAGTGAGAAACAGGATGAACTACCCTTCTTCCCAACCCTTATGGGAAGTCCTAGGGCTACATAATGTTGTCTGGAGACTCAAAGAAAGAGAAGGAAATGGAGAGAGTTACTCCATTTTTGAAAGCCAATCAGGTTATCTGATCTTCTCAGTTACCAATAATTGTTAGTGACTTCATCAACAAATAAAAGTTAATGGCTTCATCAACCCCCAAAATGCCCTTCCATTCTGAGTCACCAAAAGTGGCTAAGAGCCTCAGCCCCCAAACTCTCAAGCTCTGACTCACATTTGACCAGCAGAGATCAGCAAAATGGCAGCTGTGTTCATGCCCTGTTCAATCCCTGGTTCTAGGTATGTATAGGGTCAACATATAGTAAACTTTAAGATTAAAAAGCAAAAGAATCAACAGCATAAGGCATCTGATTATTTCCTGCTTGTAATGGACTTCAGTAATATTTCAATTAAATCTTCTGATAATTTGCCAGATGATAATTCACTTTTAAAATGTTAAACAGTACAAATTATATTAGATGGTTGGTTTCTTGCCCAAACCAGGATCTCCTGCCTGGATTGTCATTAGGAAGAGTTACAAATGTGCAAATGTTTGGGGAAAGAATATCATTATCTCTTTTTTTTTAATCCTCAAAAGTGCTAGAGAATGACAAAGTGTTTTATAAACATTTTACTTATTATTCATCCTAGCAATCCTCTCAGGTCCGAAGGATAAAACCTGAAACAAATAAATATGAATGATGGCACAAAGTAACCCCTCCTCAAATTGTCTTAGCACTTTGGATGTCTCCAAAGAGAGACAAGCAACATGGCACACTGAGTGCCTGTGTCAGAAAGGAGTCAGGAAGCCTTGAGTTCAAATCTAGCCTCAGCCACTTACTAAACTATGCAACTTTGGGCAAGTCACTTAAACTTTGTTTGCCTCAGTTTTCTCAACTACAAATAGAGTTAATAATAGCACCTAAATCATGGGGGTGGTTGTGAGGGGCAAAAGAAATATTTGTAATGCATTTATTGTAATTCCTGAACAAAAGAAATAATTAATATTTGTTCTTCCCTCATTACACTTATCACCTGCTGCTATTTATTTCAGTTATTTTGGGACATATCATACCTTCTATTAGAATATAAGCTCTTTAAGGGAAGGAACCATCTTATTTCATCTCAATAACCCAGCTCTTAGTAAAAGTACCTAGATTGGTCACATTTGGTAAGTTTGGTTAAGCTGTCCTACATTGGTAAAGAAGCTATGGTACTGGTATGTAGATAATTTTTTAAATGGCACATTTTCTTACAATATCAGATTAAAAAGTTAAATATCTAAAGATACTTTCTATACATGTTACTATCAAAGAAAGAAAAACCATTAGGATTCAAAGGTCAGAAACCATTAATTCAATATCCCAATATACTTAGAACCTAGAAACAATGGTTACTAAATCTTTACTTATTCCTGATCCTCACATATCTAAAGTGTTCCAATCCTGTAATTGTCAAATATGGGCTGCCTTGTTACTGACCAAATTAAAAAGAACCTATTTTCCCCATAAATTATAGAAATTTATCCATTGGAATCCTGAAATACAAATATATGGTTTTGTTTAACTTGACCAATTGCCAAAGTAAAAAAAATACTAAATTTTGCTAAATTCAAGGTCAAAATAATATGCTAGTGCTCATATTCCTTCCTTTATTCCTAACTCACATAACTGATGGAGTGCCAGTTTGCTATTCCTTTTAAGTGATGATTACTACATGTATGACATCTTGATTCAAGATTTTCAAAGAATGAGAATGCAATAAAGGAACTTTAATAATAAAAATGCTTAACATTTTACTAAATGCAATTTGGTCTTCCTTTGATGATTCAGAAAGTACTTCTGGGTCAAGGAGCAACATAACATTCTCATTCGAACATCAGTTGGCTGAATTTCTACTATGACATATCTCAAAGAATCTTCTTAGAATCAACAAACTCACTTTTAATTCACAAAAGAAAAATACAAATAAATAAGAATTGAAAGGGGAAAATCTGATTATTTGAGATGTTTACATGTAGGAAAAATGAAATTTGCTATTTACATGACAGAAACTGATATGGGAATACATATTATTCTTCATTAAAATAATCCTATCCTCAGATTGTTCTTTTTTTAAATAAGTTTTTATGTTCTTCTCTTTCTTACATCAACAGAGTTATCCCCAGGATTCTTCCTTCATTCCATCCCAAAGAGCCATTCCATATAACAAATAGTATTTTTGAAGCAGGAAAAAAATCAACATAAATGATTGATACATTGAAATAGTCCAAAAACACAGGTAATGTGTAATACCTATAAACCTCACACCTTCAAAAAGGAGTGTGTTGGGGATGTCATATTATATTTCTTCAAGCATTGTTTGATCTTTACAATTTTGTAAATTGTAAATTTGATTTGTTGGTGTGTGATTGGTCTTTCTTTTTTTTAGAGCTGTTTTCTTTTTTTTTCATTTTTCAAATGCTTTATTAACTTCTGATTTACATCATTAATTTCTGCCAGATTTAGACTTACACATTTTCTCCCCATTTTTCCCCTACCCACCACCCCAGAACAGCAGTCCCACAGGATATCTTCTCCTCCAATCTGCTCTCTCCCATATCTTCTCCCATACCCCCTTAGACTTTTCCAGTAGGGCATGGTGGATCTCTATGCCCCAGTGCCTATATATCTTCTTTACCAACTACATGTAAGATAGTATTAATAATAGTCTATATATACATATAATTTTACACATTTGATTTTAAAACTTTGAATTTCAGATTGATTCCCTTCCTCCCTTGTCACCCACCCTTACTTGGGAAGACAAGCAGTTCAGTATAGATTGTACATGTGTAGCTAATGCAAAACATTAACATAGTAGATATATTGTAAAAGACTGACTATAATTCCCTCCCTCCTATCCCATCACCCACTTGTTCTATTCTCTAATTTGATCCTGTCCCTTTTCAAAAGTGAGTGCTTCCAACTTCCCTCCCCTCCAGCCTGCCCTCCCTTCCATCATTCCCGCTCTCATCCCTTTCCCCCTACTCTCCTGTAGGGTGAGATACCCTATTTAGTGTATATTTCATCCCCTCCCCAAGCCAAATCCAATGAGAATAAGGTTGACCCATTCCCTTTTGCCCTCCTATTCTTCCCCTCCATTGTAACCCTTTTCCGTGGCCTCTTCTTTATGAGATAGTTTACCCCATTCTGTCTCTCCCCATCTCCTCTCATTATATTTCTCTCTCACCTCTTAATTTCCCATTTAAGTATCATCCCTTCTTACTAAATTGGTCCTGTGCCCTCTATCTATGTATACCTGTAAGTATATATACACACATTCATACATGTGTCCATACACATGCATACCCTCCAATATATACATATATATATATATATATATATATATTTCTATTGCTTTCATACTGAGAAAAGTTTCATCAGTTACAATTATCATTTTTCCATGTAGGAATGTTAATAGCTCAACTTTGATCAGTGGCTTATGACTTCTTTTCCCTGTTTACCTTCTCAAGCTTCTCTTCCTTCTTGTATCTGGATGTCAAATTTTCTATTCAACTCTGTTTTTTTTTTTTTCATTAAGAATGCTTGAAAGTCCTCTACTCCACTGAATGCCCATATTTTCCCCTGAAACAAGATATTCAGTTTTGCTGGGGAGATGATTCTTGGTTTTAATCCCAGCTCCTCTGCCCTCTGGAATATCCTATTCCAGGCCCTTCGATCGCTCAGGGTAGAAGCTGCCAGATCCTGGGTTATCCTGATTGTGTTTCCACAATATTCAAATTGTTTCTTCCTGGTTGCTTGTAATATTCTCTCCTTTATCTGGGAACTCCAGAACCTGGCTATAACATTCCTAGAAGTTTTCTTTTGGGGATCTTTTTCAGGAGATGATTGGTGGATTCTTTCAACCTCTATTTTGCCTTCTGGTTCTAAAACATCGGGGAAGTTTTCCTTGAGAATTTCTTGGAGGATGATTTCTAGGTTCTTTCTTTGATCATGGCTTTCAGGTAGTCCAATAATTTTTAAATTATCTCTCCTGGATCTATTTTCCAGGTTAGTGGTTTTTCCCATGAGATATTTCACATTGCCTTCTATTCTTTTCATTTGTTTGGATCTGTTTAACAGCATCTTGATGTTTCATAAAGTCATTAGCTTCCATTTGCTCCAATCTAATTCTGAAGCAATGATTCTCCTCATTGAGCATTTGAGATTCTTTTTCCCTCTGGCAAATTCAGCTTTTTCAGGCATTCTTCTCCTCATTGCCTTTTTGAGCCTCTTTTGCCAATTGAGTTAGTCTGTTTTTGTTTTTTTTTAGACAAATGTGGTGTTTAATGTTAAAGCTCGGCACACTCCAGCAAGGGGCTTGAGGCTGGAGTCAAAGCAGCAGAATGGAGGAAGGGAACCCTCCACAGAGCCTCACATGGCGAAGAGGATCAGGAAGGCTACCATCAAACAGAAGAGCCCCATAGCTTCAGACAGGGCAAAGCCAAGGATGGCATAGGAGAAGAGCTGCTGCTTGAGGGACGGGTTCCTGGCATAGCCGATGATTAAACTGCCAAACACTGTCCCGATACCTGCCCCTGAGCCAGCCACAACAACTGTGGCAGCCCCAGCCCAATGAACTTGGCAGCTGTGTCAATGTCCTGGGAAATAGCACTAGTCTGGAACTCCCAATGGGCTAGCTAGAGTGGGGTACTGCTAGAAGTGGGCTGTTCAAAATGGATCTCTGACCTATTCAGGACAGATACAGATACAGGCCTGACCAGATCCCCGGTACAACAGCGGATCAGGGCTGGAGAAATGAGGAGAGTCCCTGTGGTCTGCATTCTGCTCTATATACTGCACCCTGCACTCCTTCCTGCTACCCCGCTCCCTAAGGCCCGGCCCACCGCAGCCTCCACTAGCTCCCCGCTCAAGGTGACTCATCCAGTCTATTTTTTAACGTGTGATTTTTCTCAGTCAGGCTGTTGACTCTCATTTTGTAATTTTCTTGTATCATTCTTATTTCTCTTCCCAATTTTTCCTCCACTTCTTTTATCTGCTTCTTAAGGTACTCTATGGCCTGTAACCAGCTCTTATTTTCCTTTGAAGCTTTTGGTGCAGGAGTTCTGACTTCACTGCCTTCCTCCTGTTCCATGCTTTGCTCCCTTTTGTCCCCAAAATAGGAGTCTAATGTTAGAGTCTTCTGTTTGTTTTGCTTCCTTTGTCTAGTCATGTTGCCCCTCAGTCACTTGACCCCTGGGCTTTTTGCCACAGCAGGACTCTGTCACCAGACAGGGGAGCTTTCGTCCCAAAATCTGGGGTTTCCTCAGCTGCCGGAGCTATTAGATGGGTGCCCTCTCTGAGGCCTCCACACGCTCTGGCTAGTTGGTTGCGCACCCCAGGACCTCCACCCTAAACTGCAATCCAGATCCAAACAGGTTAAAGGAAGAACAATTACCCCTCAGACTGGTCACTTGGTCCCCCTACACTCTGCAGGCCAGGAGGTGAAACTGCAATATGGCCCCGGCACTACATCTCAGCGGCTTCTCGCCCTGGGGGCAAAAGCCACGCACTCCCACTTACTGGGTCCCAAAGTCCACACTGCACTGATCTCTCACTTTGTCCTTTACATCTATGTGTTGATAATTCTGGAAATGGCCACAGATGCTGGTGATCTGGAGTCCCTCCAGCCAGTGGCTGGTCAGGCCCACCCTGGGGCTAAAACCTCGGCTCCCAAATGGCTGGGTTTGGTTCCCAGAGCGCCGGGCTGGCCGCTTGCTGCTTGCCTGCCGGGCTGTCCTCAGTGGGAGGTTAGCTTCTCTGTGTCATTTTGTGGGTTCTGCAGCTCCAAAATTTATTTAGAGTTCCCTTTTACATGGATTGGGGAAGGTGGAAGCTGGAGCCCCGCGGAGGTCCTGCTTGTACTCAGCCCTCTTGACTCCACTGTGATTGGTCTTCTTTTTTTTTAATTTCAAAAGCAATCAAGGTTAAGTAACTTGCTTAAGGTTACACAGCCAGTTATTTCTGGGTGTGGTGCTAATTATCTGCGCCCGGATATGATCCCCAGGTCATCCCGACACTGGAGATGGTGCTCTTACTTGCTGAGCCACCTGGCCACCCCTAAGCAATTGGGGTTAAGTAACTTGCTCAAGGTTACACGGCCAGGTGTTTCTGGGTGGGTGCTAAGTGTCTGAGCCCGGATTTGATCCCCAGGTCATCCCGACACCGGAGCCGGTGCTCTTATTCGCTGTACTACCTGGCTGTCCCTGTGATTGCTCTTTCTATTTATATTGTAGTAGTTATTGTGTATATTGTTTTCTTGGCTCTTCACGGCTTCATACATGTCTCCAATGATTTTCTGTGTTCATCACATATCATTTCTCACAACACAGTAATATTCTACTACATTTATGTACCACAATTTAATTAGTCATTCTCCAATTGATGAGATTCTACTTTATTTCCAATTTGTTGCTATCACAAAAAGGGCTGCTATAAAAATATGGCATAAGGGGACTTCTTCCTATTGATAGGTTCCTTGGGTGATAAGTCCAGTAATACAGCCTCTTGTTCAAAGGGTAAGGACATTTTAGTCACTTTACTTATATAACTCAAATTGCTTTCCAAAATGGTTGTACCACTTCACAACTCCATGAAATTGTATTAGTGTACTTATCTTTCCACAACCCTTACAATATTGAGGATTGTCATTTTTTATCATTTTTACCAATTTTCATGGTGTGAAGTAAAACCTCAGAAATGTTTTGATAGGCATTTCTCCTATTAATAATGATTTTTAGCATTCTAATTCTTTCAAATGCTTGAGAATATTTTGCAATTCTTCTTTTGATAAGTTTGTTTATATCATTAAACCATTTACCTATTGGTATCCTCCAGTGCTCCAGGGTCCTCTTTTCTTCTCCCTCTATCAATTTTTCTTGGTAATTTCATCCACTCCCATGGATTTAATTACCATTTTTATACTTATGATCTTCAAATCTACCTTTCTAGTCCCACTGTCTCTGCTGACCTCCAATCTTGTATTTCCAACTACTTTTCAAACATCTCAAATAGGATGTCTCCTCTTTACCTATCTTTATGCTTTCTCAATTTTTGAGAATCATTTGTGAAGTATTAGTACTACTTGTTCTTTAAAAGTTTTTTATAGAATTCTCCAGTAAAGTCATCAGGACCAGGAGCTGTTGGTGGTGGTTGTTCCCCCCACCCCTTTGGTAGTATTTCATTGGGCAGCTAGATGGCATGGTGGGTATTCCTTGCTATGTAGACATACATACATACATATACATACACACTCATAGGGGTGTGTGTGTGTGTGTGTGTGTGTGTGTTCAAGTCTGTTAAAATCTATGAAAATATATTCTCTTTACAATGGATAGAAAAGAGGGTCTAGAATCAGGAAAATGAGTTCAAATCCTACTTTAGATACTTATTTATTAGCTATGTAATCCTGGATAAATCATTTAATCTCTGTTTACTTCAGTTTCCTCATCTTAAAATGGGGGTGATAATAAAATCTATTTCCCAGGGTTGTTGTGAAAATAAAATGAGACAGAAATTATAAACTACTTAGCATAGTGTCTGGCACACAGTAAGCACTATATAAATTTTAGCTATTATTATCATTATTTTTAGTTCCCTTACAGCTAGATTTATTTCATATTCTGAGATTGGGTTATTTGACATCTCTTTTTGGCCTTCTAATAGTTTGGGTTATATTTTTTTAAAATATCACTCTATTTATTTCGTATTCTCAGCTTTGCTAGCATATAACTGTGTATATTATGTTCTATTATGTTTTTATTTCTTTGGGTTTTCTTGTGATTTCACTTTGCTCATTTACTTGATTTATTGATTTGATTTTTTGCCCTATTCTTTTTAATCAGATTAGTTAAAGGATTATCAGCTTTATTAGTCTTTTCAAAGAATGAGATTTTAGTTTTATTTATAATTTCTATGTGGTTTGTTTCTAATTTATTTCTCTATAATTCTAATATCTGCTCCTTTGTACTTATTTTAGATTTGTTTATTTGATGGCTCTTTATTTTTAAGATGCTGAGAAATACATACATTCTTTGCTATCCCATTTAAAAGATGACAAAAGTCTTTAAACTATAATTTCTCTAGCAGTTAGTCCTGTTTCATGTTTTCCCTTTTGTTTATCTTCCTGTTAAATTTTTCCAAAACTGAGAAAAGGATATTAAAGTCTTTTTCACTTTTATGTTACTTTCTATTTTTTGTAGCTTAGTTAAGGTTTCCTTTATGAATTTGGATACTAAGACATTTGGAGCATATAAGTATATTACTGATATTGGCTTATTATTTATGGTTCCTTCCACCATAATACAGTTTCTTTGTTTATACTTTTTATTTAATGTTTTTGATTTTTCAAATAGCCTGATTGCAACTCCTCCATTTTTGGATTTACTTGATATATAGTATTTTTTTTATTTCTTCAGTTTTATTTTGTGTATGTCTTTGGTTTTGTTTTGTTTTTTTTTAATGTGTTTCTTGATGGAATGGATTGCAGGGTTTTGTTCTCTTATCCAATCTGTCACTCTTTTTTGTTTTGTTGGATTGTTTAATCCATTTACATTAAAAATTATGAGCATTATGTTTATATTTTCTTCCATTTGTCTCTAATATTGGGTTTTTTCCTAAGTTATGGTTTTTCCCTCTTCTCCTATAAATACAGTACTATATTATTTTCAGCTGCTTTCGTTTATTCTTTTTTTAAGATGGCCTTACTCTTGATCCCCTCCTTCCATTAGTTACCCCTTTGCCTTTGGGATTTTACTCATTAGTTGCTTTCAGTTTCCTGCTTTTATCTTGTTATTTAATTCTCCCTTTTTTCCTCCCAGTCAAATAAGTCTCTTTTCCCTCTTCTCTTCGACTATTCCTGTTCATCAGTTTCCAAAATTTTCATTTTTCATGTCCCCTCCCAAAGAGAGCTTCACTCACTCTCCTCATCATCCATCCTCTTCTGTCTTCCCTAGATCCTCATTGTCTAGTTCAGTTATAATTATCTATTGTCTCTATTCCTTAAGTAATTAAAGAGCCTAAGGTATACATTCTAGCCTCTCCTTTCTAGGCAGTCTCTGCCACTGCCTTGTAGAACTTGTCCCATGGATTCCCCCTTCCAAGAACAAAGCCAATTTATGCAAGTGACAGAAAATACACTCTTCCATGACAGGACTCTTCTACCTTCACTTTACTGATTGTGCAACTCACCAGTATCTATACCATACCACTGGTTACTTTCTTTTCCCCACTTACCTCAAAATCCCCTCATTTAAAATGATGTCTCCTATTGGTCTCTCTGCCACCTATTGTCTTTCATTTCTGAGAATATATATTCCAAACTCCATTGTTCTCTCTTCTGTTTCTTTAGTGAGACTTATGATTTAAGATTACATTTTTTCCTATTCAACACATTATTTTTGCTGTGCAGGCCATAAATTCTATCCTCATAATTATCATTTCTCCTTTAAACTACTGAAAAACAGCATGCTGTGGTTCCACATTCTTTTCCATGCTCTCCCATTTTCCCAGGTTCCAACTGACCCCAAGCATGCAAACTCCCCCCACTCTCAAGTTAGGACAAGCGGTCTTTTCAAACACCAAATACTCCTGACTGCTCCCAGCACAATGTCTACATCTCCTTTCAGAGAATATATCTCTTCACTCATAGGAGCATTCTTTAGTAGAACCCCCTCCCACTACCAAAGCAAGGTCTCACTCATCCTGCCTCTTCCTTCTTTACCCTGTCCCTTACTCCTCATCCATTTCTCTGCAGGTTTTCTCTTCCTAAGATTATAAGGTCACCTTCCCCTCATTAAGAGCCCTTGATTTCACCAGTGTACATCACAAACTCCCCTCTACCTTCTGCTCCCCTACTCCATCTTTAATTTACTTTCCCATTTTGTAATGTAATCCCACCAAAAAAATGGTACATCTATAGGCAGAGTGTCACCACATTCTATCCATAATGATCCCTGTCCACCTCTTCCTTGTTAACTCCACCTGATATCTGTCTTCACTCTTTTTTTTTCAAATGCTTTATTAACTTCTGATTTACATCATTCATTTCTGCCAGATTTTGAATTACAAATTTTCTCCCCATTTTTCCCCTACCCACCGCCCCAAAATAGCAGTCCCACAGAATATCCCTTCCTCCAATCTGCTCTCTCCCATATTTTCTCCCATACCCCTTTCAACTTTTCCAGTGGGTCTCCATGCCCCAGTGCCTGTATATCTTATTTCCCAATTACATGTAAAACAGTATTAATAATAGTATATGTATATATTTTTTGAATATTTGATTTTAAAACTTTGAATTTCAGATTCATTCCCTTCCTCCCTTGTCACCCACCATTACTGTGAAGATAAGCATTTCAGTATAGGTTGTACATGTGAGGCTAATGCAAAACAATAACATAGTAGATATATTGTAAAAGACTGACTGTATTTCCCTCCCTCCTATCCCACCTCCCACTTGTTCTATTCTCTACTTTGATCCTGTATCTTTTCAAAAGTGGGTGCTTCCAACTTCCCTCCCCTCCAGCCTTCCCTCCCTTCCATCATCCCCCCTCTCATCCCCCTCTCCCCCTACTCTCCTGGAGGGTGAGATACCCTATTGAGTGTGTATTTCATTCCCTCCTCAAGCCAAATTTAAAGGGAATAAGGTTGATCCATTCCCTTTTGTCCTCCTATTCTTCCCCTCCATTGCAACCATCCCCCTTGCCTCTTCTATATGAGATAGCCCACCCCATTCTGTCTCTCCCCATCTCCTCTCATTATATTCCTCTCTCACCTCTTAATTTCACCTTTTAAGTATCCTTCCTTCCCATTAAATTGGTCCTGTGCCCTCTATCTATGTATACCTGTAAACATATATACACACATTCACATATATATTCACATGCTCATATACCCTCATATATAGACATATATATCTTTCTATTCCCTTCAACTACTGAGAAAAGTTTCATCAGTTACAATTATAGTTTTTTCATGTAGCAATGTTAATAGTTCAACTTTGATAAGTTCCTTTTGATTTCTTTTCCCTGTTTATCTTCTCATGCTTCTCTTGCTTCTTGTATCTGAATGTCAAATTTGCTATTCAATTCTGGTTTTTTCATCAAGAATGCTTGAAAGTCCTCTATTCCACTAAATGACCATATTTTCCCCTGAAACATGATTCTCAGTTTTGCTGGGTAAGTGATTCTTGGTTTTAATCCCAGCTCTTTTGACCTCTGGAATATCATATTCCAAGCCCTTTGATCCCTCAGTGTAGAAGCTGCCAGATCCTGGGTTATCCTGATTGTGTTTCCACAATATTCAAATTGTTTCTTCCTGGCTGCTTGTAATATTCTTTCCTTAATCTGGGAATTCCGGAACCTGGCTATAATATTCCTAGGAGTTTTTCTTTTCAGTGGATTCTTTCAACCTCTGTTTTGCCCTCTGGTCCTAAAACAACAGGGCAGTCTTTCTTCCTGGAGGATGATTTCTAGGTTCTTACTTTGATCATGGCTTTCAGGTAATCCAGTAATTTTTAAGGTATCTCCCCTGGATCTATTTTCCAGGTCAGTGGTTTTCCCCATGAGATATTTCACATTGCCTTCTATTCTTTCATTTGTTTGGATCTGTTTAACAGCATCTTGATTTCTCATAAAGTCATTAGCTTCCACTTGCTCCAATCTAATTCTGAAGCAATGTTTCTCCTCATTGAGCATTGGGGATTCTTTTTCACTCTGGCAAATTTGACTTTTTAAGGCATTCTTCTTCTCATTGCCTTTTTGAGCCTCTTTTGCCATTTGAGTTAGTCTATTTTTTAAGGTGTTATTTTCCTCAGTCAGGCTGTTGACTCTCATTTTGTAATTTTCTTGCATCATTCTCATTTCTCTCCCCAGTTTTTCCTCCACTTCTCTTATCTGCTTCTTAAGGGCCTCTATGGCCTGTAACCAGCTTGTATTTTCCTTTGAAGCTTTTGGTGCAGGAGTGCTGACTTTGGTCTTCCTCCTGTTCCATGCTTTGCTCCTTTTTGTCCCCAAAATAGGAGTCTAATGTTGGAATCTTCTGTCCACTTTGTTTCCTTTGCTGGTCATGTCGCCCGTCAGTCACTTGACCCCTGGGCTTTTTGCCACAGTAGGACTCTGTCACCAGACAGGGGAGCTTTCGTCCCAAAAGCTGGGTTTTTTTCAGCTGCCAGAGGTATTACATGGGTGCTCTCTCTGAGGCCTCCACATGCTCTGGCAAGCTGGACACACACCCCAGGGCCTCTATCCTAGACCGCAATCCAGATACGAGCAGGTTAAAGCAAGAGCGATTACCCCTCAGACTGGTGCTTGGCCCCCCTACATTCTGCAGGCCAGGAGCTGAAGCTGCCTCCTGGCACTGGCTGGCTGTGCTGGCGTCTCAGCGGCTTCTCGCCCCGGGGGCAAAAGTCACGAACTCCCGCTTACTGGGTCCCAAAGTCCAGACTGCTCTGACCTCTCACTTTGTCCTTTGCATCTATCTGTTGATAAATCTGGAACAGGCCACAGCTGCTGCTGATCTGCATTCCCTCCAGTTGGGTGGCTGGTCAGGCCTGCCCTGGGGCTAAATCCTTGGTGTGGGGCTGGGCTCTGCTTCCAGAGCACTGCGCTGGCCAATTCCTGCCAGCCTGCTGGGCTGTCCTCAGCATGAGGTTAGCTTCTTTGTGTCATTTTGTAGGTTCTGCAGCTCCAAAGTTTGTTTAGAGTCCCCCCTTTTTACATGGATTGGGGAAGGTGGAAGCCAGAGCAGTGGGGAGGTCCTGCTTCTACTCTGCCATCTTGACTCTGCCCCTCCCCATCTGTCTTTACTCTTGTTTCTTTGTATACATTTAAAAAGATGTCTCCTGGGGCGGCTAGGTGGCACAGTGAGTAAAGCACTGACCCCTGAGTCAGGAGGACCCAAGTTTGGTTCTGGCCTCAGACACTTAACACCCACACAAAAAAACTAGCCCTTGGGCAAGTTACTTAACCCCAATTGCCCTCCAAAGGCCAAAAAAAAAAAAGATGTCTCCTACTGGTTTCTCTGCCATCTATCTGCTGCTATTACTACATTCATTCACCCCTCTGGAATTTTTGTTGTTTAGGATGTTCAAAAAGTAAATAAGGTTTTCAGATTTAGTTTTCTTTCTAAGAATGTTTCAAATGCCTCTTTATATCCATCTTTTTAGAGAAGGACATTCTGGGCTGCATCCTGATCTCCATTGCTCTTTGGGACACATGATTCAATTACCTCCTGCACTTTTTCTGGCAGGTTCCAAATAGTCTGAGTTGTTTGGATTTCCTTTCGTCTGTATTTATAAATCTTTCTCCTGTTTGCTTACAGAACTTGTTTCTGAAATTAAATATTTAATTTAACAACTATATGTCTTGGACTTTGTGAGTCTTTTTTTTATTTTGAGGCAATCTATGAATTCCTTCAATTGGTATTATTTAATTATTTATGCTCAGATTCTAGGCAATTCTCTTCTATTATTCCCTGCATTACGGTGTTAAGGATTTTTGGCCTTTTGAGTTCTTCTGGAAGACCTATGATTCTTATGTTGTCTCTGAACATCCTGTCTTTGAAATGAATATTTTTTGCTTAGTGAGTATATTTCCTTTTATTGTTATTGTCTTTTGCTTCTCTTAAATTGTCTTTCATTTCTGTGTATATACATATTCCCAACTCTATTGTTCTCTCTCTTGTTTCTTTAGTGAGACTTGTGATTTAAGATTTCATTTTTTTCCTATTTA
Organism: Petaurus breviceps papuanus; assembly: GCF_028583685.1. Classification (NCBI taxonomy): domain Eukaryota; kingdom Metazoa; phylum Chordata; class Mammalia; order Diprotodontia; family Petauridae; genus Petaurus; species Petaurus breviceps. The sequence continues at coordinate 1,537,417 of NW_027187277.1, forward strand.
ACCCATTATTATTGCTGTGTGGCCATAAATTCTATCCTCATAATTCTCATTTCTCCTTTGAACCACTCAGAAATAGCATGTTCTGGTTCCAAATTCTTCTCAAATTCCACAGGGCCCCCTATCTCTCAAGTGTTGCCTCATTTTCCTTTGTATTTTACTATTTATTCATAGATACCTGAACTCATTTACCAGATCTGCAGGCCATATTTCCTTCTAATGTTAATGTTTTCCCTGCTGATGTGTCTGCTTCCTGAGATCAGGTTTTATCCTTACTCATTTTCTCCTATTGCTCACTTTCTGATTCCCTTCCCTCTGCTAATGGCCTCCTTGAGGACTGAATCTCAAAGCATCTCAACCTCCTCTCATGTTGGTCAAGCCTGTCTCATGAGGTTAGTTCTCTGTCCCAAGTAATTCAGGACAGGGGTTTGGGGGTGTGAGGGACAGGGCAGAAACAGAACTCATCCTGCTGAATACTGAACTCTTTCATTCAGACACACACACACAGACTTTTTCTGGGGTCCTGTCCCACTTCCTTTGTTCCTCAGTTCTCTGGACCAGCACCAGCAGTTTAGAGAGTTGCCATATTGATGCTACTAGGTTGATTTCTGTAGCTCAGCCTCCAAGAAAGAGTATGGGGATGTGATGTGATGTTAAGCTCTATTTCAGACATGTTCTGTAACTAGATCTCCTGCAGGAATTCTTGCAGCACATACCACTGCCTGATGGGGCACTGGCTATGTGGCCCCACCGAGCTTCAACTATAGCATGGACAGAGCATTGGCCCTGCCTGTCCCTCTCAGCTTGAACAACCTTTTGCAAAATGGAGCCAGGTTCTCCCTGGCAATAGGGAGAAGGAGGGGGGACCAGGACTTGATGGTCCACATGTTGGATCTTTGGATTAGCTAGTGTAGACTTGTTGGTAGTATAGGAAGTGGGAGAAGGGTGCTGAGTGAGTTCAGGTCATTAATTCATGGGTTTGTTTTAGTCTGGGATTTTTTAAGATTCTTTTGGATTCTGGGTGCCTATATCATGGAGACAGCTGAAACTGCTTTATCTTTGACACATAATTTCTGTTTTAGAGATGTTAAGAGGATCAGAGAAAATGTCTAGTTCTCCATCTTGATCAACTGGCTCCAGATTTAATCTTTAGTAATTCAAAACACAATGATTTCCATGAAAGGTCATTCTTTTCTAGATGAAGCTGACACTAATATGTGGATATTCAAATCACTGTGGGGGGGGGGGGATGTTATTCTGACTACAAAAAATAGCTTTTCCTCACCTTCCTATATTTACTATTATTAGAAGTTATTTCCCTCCATGAAAGTCTTTAACTCTAATACCTCATCATGGTTTAGAGGTAACCCTAGGTTCCCAGTGCCATGCCAAACAGGGTGCCAGATATGACAGAGTCTGCCAACTGGAGAAAGCTACTGAATGTTTGGGAGGGAAGAAGTGATGACCTGGTCAACCCTGCACTTTAGGAAGATTAATTTGACAACTGAGTAGAGGATGGACAGGAGTGGAGAGAGACTTGAAGAATAGGGATGACAAATCATCAGACTATTTCAATAGTCCAAGCATGATGGGTGAGGGACAGCCAGAGTGGTGGAAATGTCAGAGGAGAGAGATGAGCATATGTGATAGATGTTGTAAAAGGCAAAATCAATAGGGCTTGGCAACAGATTAGATATGGGGATGGGGAAGGTGATTAATAATGAACTTTGTAGTTTATCTCAATTGTCTTACATTTTCCTTGATCTAATTTGGAGCTTTATTCCATTGTTCATAAGAGATGACCCATCTCACTAGTGTTATTATAAATCTTACATTTGAATGAAGTAGAATTGTAAAACATAGAAACAACAGGCAAGTTTTAGTTGCTTGAGAAATATCATCTTCAAGGTATTTTTCCAGAACTTCATTATATACTTACCACAAAAATACTTTGAAAACTCCAATAATCTGCAACAAATTGTTGCTTAAGCACTGCAAAGTATAATTGGTTCAAGGAGTTTCCATTGTTCAGTTACTGTTGAAAAATCCAGGACAAGTTGGTAATGACTTTCAATCAATTCCATCTCAACTTTTCAATTTGTGAAGCTAATTGTAAGCTCAGCCCATTTCCTAGGCAACAGCTGTCAACATTGCAAAATTCAGTGTATCTAGGAGCTTCCCTTCTTGGAAATCCCAACCTAGATGCCAATAGCCAAATGCCAAAGATTAAATGGAAGAAAAAGGTTATTGCCCTCAGAGGTGACAAGGACATAATCAGTAAAAGGAAATGTAATCAGCCTCACTAAGAGATATTAAAAGACTTTAAATGTTTTTTTTTTTACAGAAAGAGTGAGTATAATAAAAGAAATAAAGCATTGCTATTACAAAGTATCTCTCAATTTCAAAATCATTTTAAGTCATGCTCATAAATAAATCTTAAACTGTTAGTGCTATAAGAAGTGAAGAAGGGAAAGAGATTGCTTATTTCCAAAACACCTACTGAAGCCTTTTGAAATCTTCAGGATAGAGACAAGACCTGAACTCCCAGGTAAAGAAACTCCTTCTATTAATGCATGTCAGCACCCTCTCTGCAAAATATAGTATTAAAGAGTTGCTGAGAGCTTCAGTTCTCAAAATATGGTCCAGGGATCACTGGGGATCCCCCGGACCCTTTTATTGATAACATGAAGTCAAAATTAAAGATGCTTTCATATTCTGATATTCATTTCTAATAGACATAATCTACACCAATAAAGTTCTTTGAGGAGGGTCCTCAATAATTTCTAGGAGTGCAAATGGATTCTGGAACCAAAAAGTTAGAAACCCACTAGCCTAGCTCACTGAAAGGATAAATGACTTGCCCAGTGTCACACAGCTAGTATGTGTCAGAATCAGGATTCGAATCTGGGTGTTTCTACTTTGAAAGTTATTTCTTTATCTACTTCATCATGCTTCATCTTTCTAATTTTGCTTTAATATTGATTTTTATTTTTAAATCTTCTTGGATTAAAATACTTATGGCCAATATAAGGAACAAAGGAAAATATATGGGCATTTCAAATGACTTGCTTGCCCATAAGACAGATATGCACCATACACATTGATCAGAAACTTTTTTTTTGAGGCAATAGGGGTTAAATGACTTGCCCAGGGTCACACAGCTAGTAGGTATCTGAGGCTGGATTTTATCTCAATTTGGACTCAGGTCTTCCTGAGTTCAGGGTCAGTGCTCTATCCACTGTGCTACCTAGCAGCCCCAATCTGACACATTTCTTGGGGGAAAAAATGAAACTAAACCATGTTTTTTTTTTTCCAATACATACTATTTTTTTTCTTGCTTGATGGTATGCTTTTCTTCTTGAGTCAGCTAAGAGAAGAAAAGAAACAATGTAGTACAGTTGAATTGGTTCTGGATTTGGAGCTCAAGGATTCCTAGATTCAAATTCTATTTTTTTTCTCCTACTTGACCTCAATCAAGTAACAGAACCTCTCTGTGCTTCAGTTTCCTGATCAGCAAAATGAGAGTACTGTACTAGATAATTTCTAAGGTGCCTTCAGCTCTAAATCTATGATGTTGTTATGTGAACCACTAAAGTTTTCAAAAGTAGTCATGAATTTGTGATGTATGTTACTATCAGTCATACTCTTCCCCACCCCTAAGCACAAGCACAGTGGAACAGAATGCTTCCACTCCCATCCAGATTCTCATAGTGTCTGGCACACAGAAAGCACTGAATAAATGTTTGTTGGATTGAGTTGAACCCCATGATGGAGAACAGGACTAATACCCACCTGACGGGCTAGCTGCATTATTTTCGTCTTTTCCAATATGTACTGGTGTTTCAGGTGAAATGATCTGACCTGCAGCATATCCAAATCAATGTGCACTAGTGAGCCATGAGATAAGGGGGCTCATTATTTATATTTACTCTTTCACAAAGGCATTTCTTAAAGAAATCCAAGCTTAGGGATTTGGGAGTCTATATTACTGTCATCCAAGGCAATCAGAGAGACCCTTTGCATTGTCCATCGGGGAGTGCAGTAGAGAAAGTTCTTAATTAAATACAATAAATCTTTGTGACTGGCATCTTGCAGTACAATGAAAAGAACCCTGGGTTTTGAATTAGAGGCACTGGTTTTGAATACTAGCTTTGCCATTTACTAGCAATGTGTCCTTGGGAAAATCAATTAATCTCTCTGGCCCTCAATTTCCTCATCTATGAAATGAGGGAGTCGAAGATGATCTCAAAGTTGGCTTTCAACTTTAAGTTCATAAACCTATGATCCTCCAAAGATTCCTGGAGAATTTGTGAACTTTTTGGTTTTAAAAAGGCTAGGATCTAGGAGAAGAAGAACACCATCATCTCTCAAGAAGAAAAAAAATGCAAATTTTACCTCAAAAATAATATTTATTTCAAATGGATCTTTTATTATTATTAAATAATTCCTAATGGTTTGGGAGGTTTGTTTTTAGTTTAAAAAAAATCAAGTGACTGGTAAGATCATTACTTTTATAAAGCTACAGAAATTTACATATAAAATAGGCAATGACGGTGGCTATGATAAGTTTATTAATGTGAAGATATCATACTGAGAGGCATAGTTCCCCCCAAAAAATGCAGTAAAAAAGTGATGTCTTTTTCCATCAGCCCTGTGTAATGTACTATAGATATACAATGCCAATGACACTGAATTACTGAGACATATATGCACTTAAGTTGCCAAAACACCCATAAAGTTTAATAATACTCTCTCTGTGGACAGATTAATCACTATTAATTCAATATAATGACACAAATAAGAAAAAGATTGCTTAAAAAGTCCAAATGATGATGTAGTTAAATTAGACAGGACCTATTTTTTGTGAAATATTGGACATGTTTAATTTTTTTAATGATTAAATTAAGTGGAAACATGCCAAATGTGCTCCATGGTACCCACTTAGCTCTGCGTTCATATTGACACTTCCTTGGTTTTGAGGTTGATCTAAGTTTGTTTGGCAAATTCAATCCTCTATCAAGCCAAATAATGAATCAAATGTCAGTGCTTTCTGGCACAACCTCACTTAATTACTTGGACTTGTGTTAGTTGAAAGAAACAAAGCCAGCAAAACTTGCCAGGAAAAAAATACAGTAAATTTAACACTTACTGCTTTGAGATCTTCATTAACATAAGTATCATTCATTATAAACTTGGGGTAGCCAACCTTTGCCAGAACAGCTCTTGCCTTGAAAAAGGAGAGAGAAAAAGAAGTCAGAATTTAATCATTTAAATCACCTGTAATAAAAACTACAATATACTCAAAATGGTGACTTCCATCTGAAAATTTTAAGGAATTACAAAATTCCTTATATAGGAATAGCCCCTCGATATTCAAAGGCAGAAACCAATATCAATATTTCACAGCAATGAGGAATATGTAGTAAACAGTAGACTTTGGCACATCTAGTGAGTACTTATTAAAACTTGACAGCGTGGTCTTTAAAGTTTGTGAGTTTCCGCAGAACTCAATGAAAATTATGAGATTTTCACAAGCCCCCCATAAAAACCTTACTCAGAGTAGTGGAACTCCAAAACACAATGAAAAATAGACTTACAAAACATTAGAGCTGAAAGGGACATTAAGGTCATGAAGCCCAATTCCATCATTTCACAGATGAGCCCACCAAGGCTCAGAAAGAAGCGGCTTGTCCAAGATCCCATGAGACCCAAAATAAAGTCTTTTAAAATGTCATGAATATGTTGTAGAAAAAGGTGGCCCATTTAAAACTGGCCTTATTTATAAAATTAGATATTAAACAGCACCTTTTAAATAATAGCATCCTTGAAACCCTTTCTTCTACCAATAGCCAATTCAAGATCAGCATAGATGGAATTAAGATTCTAGGAAATCTGCCCCCTTGTGGTTAGTGGTAGGTATCAGTATTTGCTCCAATGAAAATCACTGTTTTGTTCACCCGCTGTGGTGACATCATTTATCATTCATTCCTAAAGACTAAGAAAAAAATAGAACCAATGTTGTCACATATGATACAAACACCAAATAGCAGCAGTAAACAAGGAGATTTAAAACTCTAATGTCACTTAGGATTTTTTAAGTGCCACAGAACCTAGTTAGAACACAAGTTGCTATTACACAGACTCAGATATAACATGTATCAAATTCTGTCTTTCAAAAGCCTACAACAATCTTCAAGAACACCTTAACATAAGAGCCTTCAGGCCTATTTTCCAACACTAGCTGTTAGGGTTTAGCCATGTAAGAGACCTCAGAAGAAATCTCTTCCAACTTCCTCCTTTTGCAGGAGGCTCTACTATACTGAGAATTTACCATTATATTTTTATTGGGTTTATAGATTCTCCCTAGCACCAACCTACATAACAATAGCAACTGATAAAAGTCCAAGAGCAAAAATAAAAGATGGGATATAAAATAAAAAACTCCTGAAGAGCACGATTCTTTTGGAGCATGCTGATGAATTATAATGGTGAATTTTCATCCCCCTTTCTGGGAGACCTACTCTAAGCACTCTGCACTATTTCAAGTTGCAAAGACTATATCACATTCTGTACAGTCCTTGTAAATCACAGAATCCTTTTTTGCATTGCTATGGCATGTAAAGAAGCAAGAAATTCATCAAAAGAATTAATATCACTTTTCCTTGAGCATAAATATTAGGTCTCTCCTCACCTCGCCCACCATCCCAGAGATGCATAATAACTTGAGTTCTTCAAAATTTGACATAACTTTATTCACCATATTCAGTGGATCACCCATTGTCAGTGAAGGTGCTTAGGTTTCAAGCCTAATTCACAATCGTGGGTACCCATGGAAAAGTTATATACTCTTAAGCACTTCCCATAAACATATATAGGTACACAATGAAACTATTAGGTCCCAAAGAGATCAAAGAAATAGAAAAACGATCAATAAGTACAGAAATGTCCATAGCAGCTTTTTGTCATAGGAAAGAATTGGAAAATAAGGGAGTGCTCATCAGTGAGGGAAAATCTAAGCAAAGTATGGTATGTGAATATAATAAGTCTGCAATTGTTGTGCTATAGTAAATGATGATAGAGATGGTTTCGGAGAAACCTGGGAAGATATGGATGAATTGATATAAAGTGAAGTGAGTACAACAGTAGAACAATTTCTACAACAACACTATAAAGACAAACAACTTTCAAAGACTTAAGAATTCTGATCAATGCAATGATTAACCATGATTCCAGAGGACTGATGATAAAGTACACCATTCAATTCCTGGTAGAGAAGGTATGACTCACATAGAATGAGCCTTGCATTTTTAGACTTAACCCAAATATGGAAATTTATTTTGCTTAACTATAAATATTTGTTACAAGGGTTTATTTGTTTGTTTTTCCCTAGCTTCTTTATCCCATGTGATTCTTGTCCATTCCTGACTACACAAATCCTCTGCAGAAGATCTTCATGATGGACTAATAGCCTTGTGTAGCCTCTTGTAACATTCTGATGGTCCCAATGAAAATGCAAAAAATATTAATTTACAAAGCTAAATGCTAAAATCCTCTATATATGTCACCTATTACTATTATCATCATATTTAACAACAACAATAATAATGAATAGTCTTCCATGGCTGACAAGTGAGGAAACTGAGGCCCAGCAAGGAAAAGTGATTTGCCCAATAAAACATGAATAATAAGTGGCAGCACTGATCTGATGCTTTGAACCCAGGTCTTCTGATTCCAAATCCAATGTTCTTCCACTGCACCATTCAATAAGCATTTATTAAGCACTTACTATGTACAGGTACTATACTAAGCACTAGGAATACAAAGAAAGGAAAAAAGCAGTCCCTACTACCAATAGTCTAATGGAGAAGACAATGTGCAAATGACTATGTACAAAAGAATGTAAGTAAATTAGGGGTAGTCTCAGAAGACAATAAATTAAGCAGGAGTAGGAAAGACTTCTTGTTAAAGGTGGGATTTTTGCTATGAATTGAAGGAAGCCAGAAGGAGGAGAGAATTGCAGGCCCAGGATACATCCAATGAAAATGTCCAGAGACAGGAGGCCACTGTCACTAGATTGCACAGTATATAGAGGAAATGAGGTATAAAAATACTGGCAAGGAAAGAAACGGTCAGTTTATGAAAGGCTCTAAAAGCCAAACAGGATTTCATATTTGATCCCAGAGGTGATAGCCCAGGGAATGTAATGAATGGGTGGGAGGGGGAAGGTTTGACATGGTCAAACTAGCCTTTAAGGAAGATCCATTTGACAGCTGGGTAGAAAACAGGCTGGAATGAGGGAGAGACTTAAGGTAGGGGACTCATCCAGCAGGTTTTTACAATAGTCCAGTCATGAAGTGATGAGGGCCAGCCGCAGGGTAGACACAGTTTCAATAGGCAGAAAGGGATGTTACAAAGGCAGATTTGGCAAGTGATTAGATATGGTGGGTGAGAAGGAGTGAGGAACTGAGAGTGACACCTAGATTATAAACCCAAGGGATTAGGAAGATGGTGGTTCTTGATAATAACAGGCAATTTGGGAGGAAGAGAGAGAGTAGGGGAGAAAGATAATGAATTCAGCTGGCCATGTAGCAAGATTAAGATATCTATGGGACATCCAGTTTGAGATATCCAATAGGCAGTTGGAGAAAAAGGTTGGAAGTCAGGAGAGAGGTTAGGATTGGACAAACAGGTCTGAAAATCATCTGAATGAGATGATAATTAAATCCATGGGAGCTGATTAGATCACCAAGCAAGATAGGATGGGGAGAAGAAAAGAAGAGAGCTTTAGGGGACACATACTTAACAGACTTGATACAAATGAGGATCCAGCAAAGGAGACTGAGAAGGAATGGTCAGACTGTGAGGAAGAGACCCAGAAATGTGTTACAAACAGTGTCAAAGGTTATAGAGAGATCACAAAGGATGAGGATTGAAAAAATTAAGATATCACTACTGGCAACTTTGGAAAGAGCGATTTCAGCTAAATGATATGGTCAGGAAGCCAAGTTGTAGAGGGTTTCATAGAATTGTTGAGAAGAAAAGAAATAGAGACACCTTTTACCAGCCTTCTCAAGTTTAGTCATGAGAGGAAGGAGAAAAACAGAACTGCAGCTAGCAGTGATAGAAGGATCAAGTAAGGGATTTTTGAGGATGGGGAAGATATCAATATTTATAGGCAATACAGAAGAAGCCTGAAGAGAGACTGAAAATTGTTGAAAGAGTTGGGATGACAAAAGAGGCAATCTGTTGGAGAATACTGGATAAAGTGGGATCACATGAGCAATGTAGAGGGATTCACCTTGGCAAGAAGGGCTACCTCTTCATAGGAAACAGAGGTAAAGGAGGAGATAATATTGAGGCCATGCTGCTTTCAGCAGATACTATACTATGTGAGACAAAATTAAAAGGAGAAGATAAAATTAAAGCCATGCTGCTTTCAGCAGATACTATACAAACCCACTGGTTCATAAACTTCTAGAACGTGAGAGTTAGAAAGAACTCTAGGAATAAATTAATACAAATCCCTAATTTTATAGATAAAGAAACTAAGGCCCAGAAAGGGAAGTGACTTGTCTAATGGCTTGTATCAGATTCACTGAGTGCAGAGAAGGTACGTCATGAAACAGTCAACTACTAGGCAGTCAAGTCTTAGGTCTAAGCAAATAATAAAATGACCCACTAAAGCATAGAGGTTGTTGTCTGCATACTTTGAGAGAACGCTTATTGTTGTTTAGTCAATTAGTTGTGTCTGATTCTTGGTCACCCCATTTGGGATTTTTTTTGGCAAAGATCCTTGGAGTGGTTTGCCATTTCCTTCTCCAGATCATTTTACAGATAAAGAAACTGAGGCAAATAGAATTAAGCTTCTTGCACAGTGTCACACAGCTAGTATCTCAGTTGGAATTTGAACTCAGGTCCTCCCGATTCTGGAGCTAGTGCTCTATCCACTATACCACCTAGTGTATCCACTACAACACCTAGTGATGAAATCATTAACTCTTTAAATGGAAAATGGAACACTGGGAAAAGCAATGCATTTGAACTCAGAGGACTCAGGCTCCCATTCCACGTGTGTCACTTACTATCTATTAAACTGTAGGCAAGTCACTCTGTACTCTAGTTTCCTCATCTGTAAAATGCAAAGGCTGAACTAGATGATTTCCTAGTTCCCCTTCCAGTTCTCAATCTACAGTCCGAAGAACCCTTGTGTAAAACCAGACCTAAATAGGGGTAAATAGTGCAGCAGGCAGGCTGTTCAAATGTCATCCCTTGCTCTGGCTACATGAGTACCTTACCTCTTTTGCTAGATTTTAAATAACTTTTTTATGGCACTTCTTACCTATGAATACTTGCTGGCAATAAGGCACAACCTAATTCCAACTCACCAAGCATCTTTTCATTAATTTTTGTGTCATCCATAATTTTTATTCTTTGGATATGGTTGTTTTCTAAAAGTCATATTTATACAGGATAACCAAATAAAACAAGAAGTTCTTTAAAAGAAGAGGATGTCAAAGAGGGGATCATTGAAAAGGCTATGCAATTTTCCTCCTCCAAAAATTATTACAATATTAATAATAGTTTAAATAGATTTAATAAATATTAGCATAAAATATAACATGATACAAAATTGTTGTAATAATTCCAATATCTTATATGTATATAGAACCTTACTTATATTAGAAAACATAAGACCCTTTGATCTGTTTGACTCTCATCACGTTCATATCCTACTGGTGCAAATATAGAGCATGCCCCAGTACATATAGTGTTTCAAAAGTCTCAATGCAGTTTCAGCTACAGTTTAAACTGCTCTGAAACTTTTGGAGCATCCTGTAGAGGTCACAAACCTAAAATGCCATCTCTTTGAAAGCAAATATCTAGATAGGTAAGTTACTGTCACTTGGCCCTGCAAAGGACAGAAACAGTATTTTTGTGTAGAGAAAGATTTATATCACCTAATAAAGCATGTAAGATAATCGCTGTTGTCATAGATGATAATTTTGATGCCTGAGAGAATTAGAAAAAAATAATTCTGGTTTTATAAAAATTGCTAAAATATATGTATGAGGAAAATTTTCCAGTGGAATTTGAGCAGTTCTTGGACAGAAAAAATAATTGTGGCATAAATACAAATACTAAAATCACTTTGTCAAAGATGTAGAACAATGCCTCATTTGTATATAAACAGTTTAATGATAGAGAGAGAATAAAAAGGGAGGAAGAGAGGGAAAGTGGGAATGAGGGAAAGGAAGGAGAGAAAGAGAAAAAGGAATGAGGGTAAGGAAGGAAAGAAGAGAGAGGGAGGAGAATGAAATGAAGACAGAAGAGAGGGAAAGAGGGAGTGAGGGAAAGAGTAGGGAGAGAGAGGGAAAAAAAAGAATGAGGGGAAAAAAGAAATGGAGGAGAGAGAGAAAGGAGAAGGAAATAAAGAAGGGAGGGTAATGCCATACTGCCAAGGATAGAAAAACAAAAAGCTGTCCAGCACTCTCTCCACATTGGTGAAGATGAAAGTCTCACCTTTGAAGGAGCAGAGTTGGCAAGAGCAAGAGAGAGAAGAGTTTCATTCTCTTTGTGCTCAACAGTTTCTTCAACTCTTTAAGTTTCTTCAGGCTTCTGCACTCACATCAGGTGGTTTCATGTTAGCAATGTTTGTGCCCAGAAGCCCAGGTTACACATAAATGTATACAACATACATCTAGTAGGAATGAAATTTCATAGTTTGTTGATGATACTGATTAAAGCCTTAAATTTCTTATTAACTACTGGATAAATTTCCATCCCTTAGTTATAAAACCTCTAAAAGAGTAGCTGCACCCCAGGATCTTTAAAAAGATCCTAGGATGCAACTGGTTTGCTAGCACTCAAGCTATGCCTAACTGCTCTCTGGAGCTGACGGAATGGTGATGTACAGAAAGGGAGGTACTACTTAGGAATGTTAACAGGGTTAAGTGACTTGCCCAGGGTTACACAGCCAGTAAGTGTCTAAGGCCATATTTTAAAACTCAGGAAGATGGAGTCTTCCTGACTCCAGGCCCAGTACTCTAGCCACTGCACCATTTAGTTGGATCTCAGTTTACCCTTCTATGAAATAAAGAGGTTGGACCACATAATGTCTAAAGCCTCTTCTAATGCTAACATTATATTCTAGGACACTATGAACCTGTGGGCTAATTTTGAGATTTCAGAGTAGGAGGTCTGGTCTTGGAGGTGTGTTCTACTCATACCAAGTGGATTGATTATAGCTGCTGAACAACCCACTTGGTTTGGATTTACCCTAGTTGGCAGGCCTTCTAGTCAATCAATGAAGTCATTTCCAGGCCCAGATCAGGAATTTAGTTATTTGTTAAATTTATTAATAATAATAATAGCAATGGCAAACATCTAGGAAAAATTTTAGGATCTACAAAGCACTTTTCATATATTATTTCATTTGTCCCTTTTCAAGACAGGATGAGGTAGGTAATGAAAGTATTATCATCAGCATTTTACAAATGAGGAAATTGACGTAATGACATCACAAGAATGTGACATGGTTCCTGAGTCACTGAGCCAAACACCAATATCTTTCCCGTTATAGTAACAGTCAGGATTTGAACCCAGATATTCTGAAATAGAAGCCAGCATTCTTTTTATGAAAGCCCACTTAGGTTAAGGAATAAGTAAGAGCAAATGAACTTGCAAACAACAAAAATAGAGTTTTTATGCCAGGATCACTAATAAGAGACCAATATTTGAAAACTGAAACAGAGAATATAGCATGAGTAAAACTCTCCAACTGTTCCTTTTTCCAGTATTTTCTATAAGGCATTTTTTTCTTAACACGCTTAAGGGGAAAAAAGAAACAGCTTAGCTATTCTGGAGTGTGAAACCCAATGGCATATTGTTTTTACACAGATGACTGAACTGTTTGAAAGATTGGTTAATTTAAAGGCATTACTTGAGATTTTTCAAAGCCATCTACTATTAGGCAGTCTCAAGAAAGCAAACAGGAAAACTCATTTGTTTTAATTCTCACTGACTTGGTTATTTAAATGAGGCAGGTAAATCTCCAAAGTCTTGCATATATTTTAATTTGATCACTTTAATCACTTAATTAAACAGCCTTAGTGTTGCTTCGACATAATCGAGCCTCTTAACACTTTTGTTTTTTAATTTAACCAACCCGTGAAACAAAATACAACAGTTGATGAATGATCGCCCTTTTAGAAACAATTTACAGGGCAACTTTCAGGTATAAGCACACAATAGCTTAGCCTTTCCAATGTTGAGTTTTCACTGATGAGTTCTGTTCTGTACTAAGCAGTAAACATCAGTCAACACTAGTAGAACTGTGTCAGCAAGAAGTTCTGAAGGAAAAGGAGTGTCAACCAAATGATTGGAGCCCAATATCACCCTAAGTCAAGCTAATGGTATTTCTAATAATTAGCTGGAGAACTAATGCAAACCTTCACACCATTAATATCCTTTGGGGCTATCAAGTTCCCCATATAACAGTAACATAGTTATCTAACAAATCAGATTTTAGTTTCTGGGTAAGAAGAGTGGCAGTGATTTATTATGAATCTATGAAAAATTTAATTTAATCTTGCAGATTTATTTTCTGCCTGCCTTGCAAAAGGGGGCATTGTGAGGTGGGGAGTGAGTTGAGGAGGGCAATAGGAATAGTATTGTCATAAATGTGCCTTATTATTATGGGCAGACAAGCAGTACTGACGTCAAAGGGGTTTTTTTTTTGTTTGTTTTTTTCATATGTGGAAACATGGCTTGCTGCAAAGACCCTGCTGATTATAATTCAAGGGCCCTTAGAAAGCCATGGAAAGAATGCAATGTGCTATTTTAAGACCATTCATTCTTTTTATTTTAGTTTATTTTATTTTAGTTTATTGATATCATTTGTTTTCCCATCACTTAGATTTCCCCCGTATCCCTCTTAGAATTATTCCTTATAAGAAATAATTTTAAAATAAAGAAAAGAAGGAATAAGATTTTAAAAATCAGCAAAACTAAACAATATGTCAAAAAGATCTGACATTATGGGCAATGTTCTTTCTACGATCCATGGATTCCCACTTCTGCAAAAATCTGGGAGGGAGGTAAAACCTTTTATTCTTTATCCTAGGTGACTAACACATATCTATTTCTCATCCATGTGTACTGAATCTTAGGAAAATAAGAAGTAAAAGTAAATATATTTATATTATAAGTGCAAGTTGTCCATCCTTTCTCCTGAAACAACAGCCTCCACATAACAACATAACATAGGGGGGCTATAGAAATTCTAGGGTTGATGACGGTTTCTCTGAGTAACCAGTGAGAGCTGTACCCAGAGCCATAAGAATAGTTGAGTCACCAGCTTATATATCCATTCTATATGGAGTTCTGTGTGTGTGTTTATGGGGCATGGCCCTGGTGTTAAGAGTCAAGTGACCCTCACTAGCCGTGTGACTACAGGCAAGTCACATGACTTCTCTGCTCTTCCTTTCTGTCCTCCCTCATTTTTTATATCATCCCTCTCACTGAGTGTGTGTGTGCATGTGTGTACATAAGGTATACATATAAGGTAGAAGCAGGTATTCTGCAGATCTGAATGCATTGTACCAATGTCTACTGCTGTCATTCACCTGAACAAAAGCAACAGTTAGCACTGCTGGGTACAATTACTCATAGAAACAAGTATATTTTTCTTCAGAATAAACATCGAAATTGGAACTAGAGCTGCAAAATCCTTTATGCTGAACCTGTAAAACAGTATGTTGGTCCCTCCCGACAATGAGAATATCATCATCTTCCAACTGCACTAAATCACCAGTATCCCTTTCCACCACCACATACATTGACCCCATGCACTGTCTTCCCAAAATGAACTTAGAAGTGGGTCAGAAAACACTCAATTCATTCATGTATGAGACAAAATCTAATTAACAGACTTTCATTGGTGTTCTCTCTGAGGCATTAATAATGTGTGTGTGTGTGTGTGTGTGTGTGTGTGTGTGAGAGAGAGAGAGAGAGACAGACAGACAGAGAGAGAGAGAGACAGAAACAGAGAGGGAGAGAGACAGAGAGACAGAGAGAGAGAGACAGACAGAGACAGAGAGAGAGAGAGAGACAGAGAGAGAGAGAGACAGAGAGACAGAGAGACAGAGACAGAGAGAGACAGAGACAGAGAGAGACAGAGAGAGAGATTAGGGAGATGTGTTGGG